>NC_067246.2:335078396-335402284 GCF_019359855.2 Lolium perenne
TAGAGCATAGTTCTCAACATATCATTGTCGGAAATGGTTCTCGTCTTCCTGTAGTTGCCTCTGGTACAGCTCCTCTCCCTCCCCACCCTTTTCAACTTCACAATGTTCTAGTGTCGCCACAAATTGTCACCAACCTAATCAGCACTCGCTCCTTTTCTCGTGACAATTCTTGTAGTGTTGAATTTGACCCGTTTGGCTTCTCTGTGAAGGACCTTGCAACACGGGAGCTACTCATGAGGTCCAATAGCTCCGGCGACCTCTATCCCTTCCATGGCGATCATGGTGGCTCGGCGTCTTCCGCTCTCTCCATCACCACCGATTTATGGCACAAACGCCTTGGCCACCCTAGCTCCTCTGTCATGACCCATGTTCCCCTAGATTTTCTTTCCCATTGTAATAAGGAACCTAGATCCGCTCCCCTATGTGATGCATGTCAATTAGGCAAAAATGCAAAGTTACCTTTTTCTCTTTCTCATTCTCGAGCAACTATGCCATTCGACTTAATTCATTGTGATTTGTGGACATCACCTGTCATTAGTTGTTCTGGCTACAAATATTATCTCATTATTTTGGATGATTTCACCCATTACTCATGGTCCTTCCCTCTCCGTGCCAAATCAGACACATGTGACACCCTGATCCGATTTTTCACCTTTGTCACTACGCAATTTCATACCACCGTTCGATGCATGCAATGCGATAATGGCGGCGAGTTCCTCACAACCACACTCCGCAACCACTTCTCCTCCCATGGCATGTCTTTCCGCCTCTCCTGCCCGTACACATCACCCCAAAATGGCCGCGCCGAGCGTATGATCCGCACCACTAATGATGTCGTTCGTACCCTCTTGTTCCAAGCCAAATTCCCCCCATCCTTTTGGGTTGAAGCTTTACACACGGCCACTCACCTTCTCAATATTCGACCATCACGCGCCATCCAACACAACACTCCACATTTCCTTCTATATGGCGTTCATCCCACCTACACTCACCTCCGCTCATTTGGTTGCCTCTGCTACCCCAACCTCTCATCCACGGCCATTCACAAACTTTCCCCTCGTACCACCAAATGTGTACTTCTTGGCTTCCCTCGCGAGCATAAAGGATATCGGTGTCTAGACTTGACCACACGCAAAGTCATTCTCTCTCGACACGTTGTCTTCGACGAGAATTCCTTCCCATACACACCCGCCACATCCGAACCCACACCGACTCCAGCCGCAGCGGATCCCGCGCCTGCCACGCCGATCCCCATCGGATCCGGCTCCCAATCATTGGGTCGGTCCCTACCTCCACCACCACCGCCCCTCTCCACTCACGCGGCGCCACCTCACTCTCAGCCCCCACCACTACCGGCTACCCAACGGCCACCGGCCCACTCCGCCTCGCCAGCCGAGCCCCGGACCACCTGCCCCACACCTGGTCCCCCCGCATCGGCCTCGCCTGCCGCGCCCCGATCCAACTACCCACGAACCCCGCCTGTCACCGAATCCGCCTCGCCTGCCCCGCCCGAACATTCCTTCTGCCCCTCTGACCCACCTGCATGCACACGCTCCGCCATCCCCGTTGCGCCACGTCACTGCAATCTCCCGCCCAAAGCCATTCCGATAGAACCACCCAGAAATGCACACCAAATGTCCACCCGAGCCAAATCAGGTTATTTCATGCCCAAACAAAACTTCAGCCTCACCATTTCCTCTGCCACCTCACCACTTCCCTCGTCGTACCGAGCAGCTCTCAAAGACCCCCATTGGTACAATGCCATGCTTGATGAATTTAATGCTCTAATTCGGAATGACACGTGGTGTTTAGTGCCTTGTCCTGCAGGTGTCAATGTGGTGTCCGGCAAATGGATCTTTCGCCATAAGCTCAATCCGGATGGATCTTTGGCTCGTTACAAAGCAAGATGGGTGGTCCGTGGCTTCACTCAACAGGCAGGCGTCGATTACGGAGAAACATTCAGCCCTGTTGTCAAGCCTGCAACAATCCGTGTGGTCCTCAGCATCGCAACATCAAAGTCCTGGCCTATCCATCAACTTGATGTGAAGAATGCCTTTCTTCATGGTGAACTTGCTGAGACAGTGTACTGCAGCCAACCCTCTGGTTTCTCTGATTCCACACATCCCAACCATGTGTGTCGACTCAAGAAGGCCCTATACGGTCTCAAACAGGCGCCCAGGACTTGGTTCATCAGGTTCACCTCCTTCCTCCGCACTCTCGGTTTTTCCCCCTCCAAGTGTGATACCTCTCTATTCATCATGACCACACCCACTTCCACGGCCTACCTCCTACTATACGTCGATGACATTATTCTTACAGCAAATTCCACCACCACACTCCACCATCTCATCGACTCTCTCCACCGAGAATTTGCCATGAGCGACCTTGGAGATATACACCACTTCCTTGGCGTTACCGTGCACCGCACACTACACGGGCTCTTCCTGTCGCAGCAGCAATACGCCCTTGAGTTGCTTGAGCGTGCCAACATGATGAATTGCAACCCAATTCCCACACCAGTTGACACCAAATCCAAGCTTTCGGCTCACGATGGTCGCAAGGTGTCCGATCCATCTCAGTACCGGAGCCTCGCAGGAGCACTTCAGTACCTCACCTTGACACGCCCGGACCTCTCATATGCCGTTCAGCAAATATGCTTATTCATGCATGATCCCCGCGAGTCACACCTACAGTTGATCAAACGGATTCTCCGGTATGTCCAAGGCACCTCTCATATGGGTCTACAGCTGCATGTCCACTCCTCACGTGAGCTCGTTGGTTACTCGGATGCGGATTGGGCTGGGTGCCCCGACACAAGGAAGTCCACCTCTGGCTTTGGTGTGTTCTTGGGCAATAATCTAGTGTCCTGGTCCTCGAAGCGACAGAACACAGTATCCCGTTCCAGCGCCGAAGCAGAATATAGAGCTGTCGCTAATTGTGTTGCAGAAACAGTATGGCTTCGCCAGCTTTTGCTTGAGCTCCAACAACCACCTTCTTCCGCAACGGTGGTCTACTGCGACAACATATCTGCTACCTACCTGTCCAACAACCCTGTGCAGCACCAACGTACTAAACACATCGAGATTGATCTGCATTTTGTTCGGGACAGAGTTGCTCTCGGTGAAGCTCGCATTCTCCACGTCCCAACCAGCTCCCAATATGCAGACATCTTCACCAAAGGTCTCCCCACGGCAGTGTTTGAAGACTTCCGCTCCAGCCTCAACGTAGTTCCAAGCCCCGTTTCGACTGCGGGGGGGTGTTGAATACAGTGTATCCGTTGTAACCTCCATCTCCTAGTCTATAGGGAGAATAGCTCCACCTCTCCACCTCTTGCGCCTGCGTGCGCCACTCCTCTCTCTCTCTCTCTCATTGTACTCAAAGACCAGAGCCTCTGTGCTCAGACGAATCACAACTGAACACAATCTATTCTGCTTGTCTTCTCTCTAGCAAGCAGACATTATCAACCATATCAGGTCCACCAAAAGGAGTTCACATTATCTTTCCAGTGTTGTTCGTCTAGGCCATGCGCAGCATCCTTCTCACCCTAGCTCACGGTAATAGAACTATGCAGTTAAGTAGTGATATTTATTTCATTGCTTTTCAAGTTGTTTTTCTACATGCTTACATTGCCAGGTCTAATACTAAGGCTTATCATGCGTTTAATGTTGCCCGGATTTGTAAAGCTCTGGACATCATTCTACTGTAATTCTTCTACCTTTCATTGTTTGCTGATATGAATATTGTATTTTAAAGTATTTCACCAATTTGGTTAATCATGATTTTCCACCTTTTACTGCACTGAAAATGAAGACAAGTGGATTCGAGAACAAGGAGATTACAATGGTGCGAGGCTGATGCACACTTATATGAATATCTTGATGAAATGTTCTGGTTTGCTAATCATAATTTCCTTTGCGTGTTCAGTAATGAATTTACTACTGCAAGCTGTAATTATTTCACACCTTCTTATGTAATACAAAATAAACTCAAATCTTCATGATGCAGGAAACAGAATGATCATAATTGGCAGTAAATTGCACTTCTGTTTTTGCTAACTAAAGGACGTTGGCTCAAAATTCAGTAAATTGCACTTTTGTTTGTGCCGACTAAATAGCATTGGCTAACAATTCAAATTTTCATGACGCCGGAAACATATGCGATCATAATTGATTGTAAATTGCTCTTTTGTTTGTGCTAACTGAAGGATGTTGGCTGGTAAGAAATGGATAACTAACTGCCCCAAACGTATCCTGGAGTGTTCATTTTATTTGTCATCCTCCAGAAAATATTACTTTAATTTTAATTATCATGTTGTTTATCCAACTTCATTCTGCGTCATCTTTGCATCGCAGCTCGCCACAGCTCATGGCAAGAAAGAAGATGCCCTTCACAAAGATCTGACTTTCAGATATGCTACTCTGTATTTAGACGCATTATATGTTAACTGATTGTTAGGGCTCCGAGTTCTTTGTGGTCCTTCGCAGTTAACATTACCATCCGTGTTGATGATCTCTAGCATTTTTGGAGTATGTTTCTTCATATAAAATGTACTAAGGTGGCAGCCTAGCAAAACGTTTGTACATGAAGTGAATATATGGTATTCTCCACTGAATTGTGTCATAAGTAAATAATAAAGTCGTTCTCTAATATATTTTTGGTATTTTTTTTTCGAAACACAGTACAATCAAAGACGCTGACACATACGTGCACACACTCATCTCTATGAACGCACACACGCACACCCTACCCCTATGAGTACCTCCGAGAGACTGCGTTGAAGAACTGATCCGGCGGGTCTTGAGATTGACGAAGTCACCACATGCGCCTCGCTGTCGACGGGAACGTCGCTTCCCACTGAAGAAAATATTCAGTTTTTATGAGATATGTAAAATCTGGAATTTGAACTCTGGTGTGCTTATATCTGATACCATGTTAATAGATGTTTACATCAAAAATTCAGTTTCGTACATGGGAATAACTAGGGAAAAATCATTTGAAATACGTAGTAACATTATTTTTTGTATGCTATCTTATGTTTCATGTGATGGCATCTTCATTTCAGTCGTTTTCTGGAGATACCATTCTACATTTCCGCAACAACGCGCGGGGTATCATCTAGTTATTATGATGCTCCCGGCGACTTTGTGCTCACGAGAACAGATGCCCCACGCTAAAGAGGTGGTTTACGTTGATTTCGACTGGATTGTGTATGTCGGTACGCGTTGTACTGAAATTTCCAGACAGCTTCCCTAAAGTTGTTCTCACATTTTGCAGGAAACATGGCCACCTTGTGAAACTGCAAGATGAGATTAAAAAAATACTCCCTCCTATAGTGCCTATAGATTTTTGGCATTTATTTCAGAATATAAGGTTGTAGCTTAGCTTTTTTTCAATTACCCCCTCCCCGTTCAGCTCCCAAATCGTTCAGCTCCCAAAATTGTTATGGTAAGTTTGGAAAATATGGATTTCCCAAATTTTACGTTGATCTCAAATCGTTCAGCTAGGGGTCTTGTGTAAAAAATACTCTTGCGCTAATTTCCGTGCCAAAAAACAATTGGCACTATAGAATGGAACAGAGGGAGTAAAAAAGTAGTCCGCTAAGCCAGGGGAATATTGCATCAGAGCAACTCCAATAGTATAGCCGGTTGTTGCCTATAAGCAAGATGCAATGTCATCTATAGCCAACACATAGCCAACAAATACAATAGTTGGCTATAAAGATGTACTATTTTTTCAATAGAGGGCCCATCTTTCATTCACACAACTTGCATAGGAGCACGTGTTAGAGCTAGCTCTTGCATAAGAGCTCACTTACATTCTCTCTTCTCATCTCTCCTCCAACTAGACACAAATATACTATTTTAATCCTTGTAGCCAGCTGACTAGAACTTATTGTACTTGCTCTCAACACACTTCTAATCCAAATGTGGCAGGTCTTGGGATGTTTGGTTGGACTTACTTTCAGATTTTGGATTTTTTTCCCAAGAGTACACGTACCTTGAATTCTCTCTCGGGCACTCAACTGCTCAGGCAGTCGGTTTCAATCGCGGCGCGAGCAGTTCCTTTTTTATGAGAGCGACTAGGGTGCGTGTCCACGCCAGCGCGTGGGATGGCACGCGCGGGGTGTCGTCGGGCCGCTCCGCGCTTGACACGTGTCTGCGCTACAGTAGCTTGACCCCCTCCGTCCAACTACCCAATTTAAACGATATCCACGTCTACCTATCTCGTGTCATAAAAAAAAAAGAAAAAATAGTGCACCACGAGCAATGCACTATCAGAACACCGCGCGGTGCAAAAAAAACCAAGGCAGTCCAACATGATACAAAAAATCAAATGCACAGACGATGCACTGCTAGGACAACAAAGCAGTGCACGGCGGTGCACTTCACGACACTGTGCGATGCAAAAGCGACCCAAGGCAGTAAAACATCGTACAACGGCAGTGCACGGTTGGTGCACTACCATGACACCGCGCGGGTGCAAAAGCGAATCAAGACAGTGAGGGTGCAAAAGTGACCCAAAGCAGTGCAACCGAAGCATGAAAGGCAGTTTAAAAAAAAAGTTCGTCCAAACCTATCAAGATAGGATCTAGTTTTGTATATCTCGACGCGAGTAGCACAACCATAAAAAACGAAATTTTATTTGGATACTCGGTTGCAAGATATTCCAGTTTTCGTATTCGCAAAAAAA
This sequence comes from Lolium perenne, assembly GCF_019359855.2. NCBI lineage: Eukaryota > Viridiplantae > Streptophyta > Magnoliopsida > Poales > Poaceae > Lolium > Lolium perenne. Next base: position 335,085,087 of record NC_067246.2, read on the forward strand.
GGGGGGAAGAGCTACGCAGCGACCTACTCCGCGTCCTCCACGTGTCGTGCTGGGATGATCCGCGGGGGCTTCAAACGCACCAGGTTGTGTCACTTATCAGCGCGCGGCACGAAGCCGAACGCCCTCCCCTAAAGGCGTCCTTTTCTAGTAAAAATGCTTTTTTTTTGTCGTTTTATGTTAATCACACATGCATGTGCACCGTTACCTCCGACATGCATGTAAAGATAAATAAATGGCCATGCATGCTCGTTGCTGCACATGCTATTGCGTGCTAGCTGGCCATGCATGTGCTGCTACCACTTGTCTGCCTTTCTTTTAGCTAGCTGCATGGATGAGTCTATCCAGCAACAATTCCCTTTCAACAACTTTTTTTGCAATTCCCTTTTATCAGATTTTTTTATATAAGAAGGTGCAATTTGCGCTAATTCATATATCTTTGCACCAACTTTTATAATTTCCTTTTTTAGGCTAGTGATTTTTTTGGGGGATAACGGGTGGGAGAATCACTTGCTACTCAAATGAACTAACACTTGCTACTCCAAATTAGTACCTATTTTTATCAAGGTTGTTAAATTTTCAAATTAAATTAACTTTTGGGGGTTGGTAACTTTTCAGTTTTATAGTAAATACATAATGGCTGGAGGTTGATAAATTGTGCGCTAAAAAGTCTACAAATTATTCTAAATAAAGATAACTTTTGGGGACGGTAACTTTTAACGTTTACCATTGATAAATAACAGACAGATGGTTGATCACTTGTAGGCTAAAAAAAAGTTACTAAAATATTCTAAATAAAATTATACTTTTGAGTCGATAACTTTTCACATTTGTCGTTGATAAATAATGGAGAGAGGGATTGATGAATTGTGACCTAAAAATATTCCAAAAATATTCTAAATGAAATTAGTTTTTCGGGTTGATAATTTTTTACATTTACCGTTGGTAAATAATGGACAAAGGGGGTTGCTAAATTGTGAGCTAGAAATGTTCCCAAATTTTTCAAAATGAATAGCTTTTCAGGTTGATAACTTTTCGCATTTACCATTGATAAATAATGGGTAGGTGGGTTGATAAATTTGAGTGCTAAAAATGTATCAAAAATATTCTTAATGAAATTAGCTTTCCGGGTTGGTAAGTTTTCATATTTACCGTTGATAAATAATGGCCATGTGGGTTGATAGCTTCGGAGCTAAAAAAAATTCACCAAAATATTTTCTAAATACCTATGTTGATAATTTCCGTGCTAATAGAAAATTTTAAAATATTCCATTTAGAATTAACTTGTTGGGTTGGTATTTTTTAAATTAGCGGTTGATAAATTACGTACTTAAGGGTTGATAACTTTTAAGCCTAAAAAAATATTGTCCAAACATATTAACATGGGTGCTAGTTTTGAAGATCTCGTCGAGACCAATTCATAGATGAAAACGAATTTTAAATTGAAATTGTCATTTGTGAAATAAAATATTTTGAATTTTCGAATTTGAAAAGATTCTCGTGATGTGATCTTTTTTGTCTAGTAGTGAGTATATGCAAAAGTGTCAATATATTGTCGAATTAAAAAATACCAAAAAATAAAATACCCGTATTGATAATTCTTGAGGAAAAAAAGTTCTCAAAATATTCCGTATGAAATTAACTTTTTAGGTTGGTAATTTTAAAATTTACGGTTGATAAATTAGGTATTTAAGGGTTGATAAATTTTAGCCTGGAAAAAAGTTGTCAAAACATATTAACATGGGTGCTAATTTCTAAGATCTCATCGAGACCGTTCATAGGTGAAAACGGATTTGAAATCGGAGTTCTCGTTTCTAAGATCACGTGAAAATGACCGTTTGCGTCCGCGAGTCCGTTTGCGCCTGGGGGTGCCTCCAGCGGCCCGGATGCATTTGTGCGTCGACATGAATTGGGATGTTTCAAAACAACAAAATAAACAGTTTCAACGAAGTTTTAGTTATCACATCCAATTTTTTTAAAGTCTACCTGAAAACAAGATGGTATTCCTCTAGGCATTGTCTTCATGGCTAACCAATACCCACCGATGCTCAATCAGATCCCTCTATAGACGTTTCGATCTGATCTTGCCACTGACTTCTACATTCATATGCAGATACTTTTTCCAGGATAATGCCCCAGGGATTGGCGCAATCAGCTCACCTTGGAAATCCCATTGGTGCTCATTGCGACCATCAGGATGCTCGTATCATCACGTAGAATATCATGACCTCATGCATGGTCTTCAGCGATCATGTTCTTGCTGGGTGACGGACAATTGCACACCAAGTTTGGAGCACACCAAATCCTCGCTCGAAATCTTTCCTGCAAGCCTCTTGCATCTGGGCAAAGCTCATCGTCTTATCCGTGTTTGGATTACGGATAGTCTTCACCAGTGTGGCCCAGTCAGGGTAGATGTCATCAACAATATAATATGGCTTGTCGTATGCATTTTCATTGACCTCGTTGCTCACCCGGGGAGCTTTGCCTTGCATAAGCCTGTTGAAAACCCGTGATCGGTGGCAACACATTGATGTCGCTATTGGAACTGGCTATGCCAAAGAATGAATGCCAAATCCATAAATCTTGAGATATGACTGCTTCCAGAATGACAATGCGTCCCTTCGCACGCCTGTTGTACTAACCCTGCCATTCAAATGGACAGTTTTTCCACTCCTAGTGCATGCAATCTATGCTGCCAATCATTCTTGGGAACCGTCTAGACTTGATGATAGACAACAGCCGCCTTGTATCCTCAACTGTCGGCTCCCTACAGTAATGTTGTCCGAACATAGCAATCACAGCTCGACAAAACTGGTACATGGATCCAAGGCGGGTGCTCTCACCCATTCGGAGATACTCATCGAATATATCAGCAGCCATTCGATATGATAGCATGTGAATAGCGGAGGAGCATTTTTGGTAGGAGGTGATGCTTGGCGCACCTGTTGCATCGGGCCTGCATTGGAAGTAGGGGTCGTAGTCTCTGATGCCCCGTAGAATGACCATGAACAAATCCCTTGACATCCTGTACCGGCGCCAGGACATTTTTTCCTTGAACACCGGATCGTTGAGGTGGAAGTAGTTCGCGTGGAGCCGGAGGTGCCCTTCCACTCTATTGCGTGGCAGGTTTTTTGAGCGGCCCTTCACAGAGCCCCGGTGCACCGGCGTCTGGCTGGCATTGTACTCGTGGAGGATGGAGGCCGCAACAGTAGCCATTGTCTGTGTCGACTAATCGTACTCCTCGTCGGAAGAGGAGCCAACGACCTCCGCGCGGAACTTGTCCAGCATCTGCCACATGTCCATCTGCGTGGGTAGGAACTGCGGATCAATGCCGCGCACAAGAGCGCCGAAAACACGAGTCAGAAACGTACCAGCGCAATTGACCGAACAGCTCGTGGGCGGCGAGGCCGGGCGGCGCAACCGGCAAAGTTTGTCTCCCAAACAGGCGACAGCTGCGCGCCACAGCCTACCCCGACTAAGATCCTATTCTCCGGTGCGGCGAGGACCAAGCCGACATCGTGTACTGTGGCGGTGCGGCTGGGCGACGGCGGTGGGGTTGGGGTGGTGGCGTCGCACTAGGGTATCAAAGAAGGGGAAAAGAAGCAAATTGAAGCGATCGATTTCGCTGTCCCTGATACGCGGGTCCTACGTAAGTTTCGACAGACACTCGGCGCGACCGTGCAGCATCCGCATCCGCAGGGACGCAAATCTGCCGCATATTTGGGCCAGGTTTGCGTCGTTACGAATGGCCCGGTTACTTTGTGTCGCCCGCTGGGGTAGGGCAAAGATGCATTTTTAGTGTTCGTGGAGGCAAACGGTCGCTCCCTCATTGGAGATCCCCTTATCAGTAAGAGCATCTCTAGCATAGCCCGAACTCGTAGTCGAAACCGAAAAATTCCGGCGTGAATAGGGGTTCGGTTCGGAGATGGGCCAGAACGGAGCCCGAACTCGCGGCCTGGCCCATATAACAAGTTCTGGCCCTCGAGAAATCGAGCGGTCGCCCTGTATTAAAAGGGCCGCAGAGGGGAGTTCGGTTTCTAAACCCTACTCCCCTCCGCCGCTTTCACTGCCGCCGCCGCCTGCCTCCTCTCCGGCAAGCGATTCCGCCAGCTCTGACCCCGCTCCGCCCCTTCGGCCACCACCCCTTGATACGTCTCAAACGTATCTATAATTTCTTATGTTCCATGCTACTTTTATGATGATACTCACATGTTTTATACACATTATATGTCATTATTATGCATTTTCCGGCACTAACCTATTAACGAGATGCCGAAGAGCCGCTTTGTTTCTGCTGTTTTTGGTTTCAGAAATCCTAGTAAGGAAATATTCTCGGAATTGGACGAAATCAAAGCCCAGGTTCCTATTTTTCCACGAAGCTTCCAGAAGTCCGAGGGAGAGACGAAGTGGGGCCACGAGGTGGCGCCACACTAAGGCGGCGCGGCCAAGGGGGGGCCCGCGCCGCCCTGTTGTGTGGCCCCCTCGTGAACCCCCCTGACCTAAATCTTCCGCCTACTTAAAGCCTTCGTCGCGAAACCCCCAGTACCGAGAGCCACGATACGAGAAAACATACTGAGACGCCGCCGCCGCCAATCCCATCTCGGGGGATTCTGGAGATCACCTCCGGCACCCTGCCGGAGAGAGGAATCATCTCCCGGAGGACTCTACACCGCCATGGTCGCCTCCGGATTGATGTGTGAGTAGTTCACCCATGGACTATGGGTCCATAGCAGTAGCTAGATGGTTGTCTTCTCCCCATTGTGCTTCATTGTCTGATCTTGTGAGCTGCCTATCATGATCAAGATCATCTATCTGTAATGCTACATGTGTGTTTGTTGGGATCCGATGAATAGAGAATACTATGTTATGTTGATTATCAATCTATCTATGTGTTGTTTATGATCTTGCATGCTCTTCGTTGCTAGTAGAGGCTCTGGCCAAGTCATTGCTTGTAACTCCAAGAGGGAGTATTTATGCTCGATAGTGGGTTCATGTCTCCGTGAATCTGGGGGAGTGACAGCAACCTCTAAGATTATGGATGTGCTGTTGCCACTAGGGATAAAACATTGATGCTATGTTCGAGGATATAGTTATTGATTACATTACGCGCCATACTTAAAGCAATTGTCTGTTGTTTACAACTTAATACCGGAAGGGGTTCGGATGATAACCTGAAAGTAGACTTTTTAGGCATAGATGCATGCTGGATAGCGGTCTATGTACTTTGTCGTAATGCCCAATTAAATCTCACAATACTCATCATGTCATGTATGTGCATTGTCATGCCCTCTCTATTTGTCAATTGCCCAACTGTAATTTGTTTACCCAATATGCTATTTCTTATGGGAGAGACACCTCTAGTGAACTGTGGACCCCGGTCCATTCTTTTACATCGAATACAATCATCGCAATCGTTTCTACTGTTCTCTGCAAACAATCATCATCCACACTATACATCTAATCCTTTGTTACAGCAAGCCGGTGAGATTGACAACCTCACTGTTTCGTTGGCGCAAAGTACTTTGGTTGTGTTGTGCAGGTTCCACGTTGGCGCCGGAATCCCTGGTGTTGCGCCGCACTACATCTCGCCGCCATCAACCTTCAACGTGCTTCTTGGCTCCTACTGGTTCAATAACCTTGGTTTCTTTCTGAGGGAAAACTTGCTGCTGTGCGCATCACACCTTCCTCTTGGGGTTCCCAACGAACGTGTGTGTTACACGCCATCAAGCATATTTTCTGACGCCGTTGCCGGGGACGACACTCCATCAAGCCCGTCAACCGCCATCAAACCTCCCACGTCAACCTCGCGCCAGTTGTGGACAGCAAGATATTTTCTGGCGCCGTTGCCGGGGAGATCAAGACACGCTGCAAGGGGAGTCTTCACAATCCAACCTCTTTACCTTGTTTTTGTCTTGCTTTATTTTATTTACTACTTTGTTTGCTGCACTAAAACAAAACACAAAAAAATTAGTTACTTGTTTTACTTTACTTAATTCGATGCATGTTTTTATTTCACTAGTTAGGCTTAATGGAAAACAACAAAAATATTAGAGATCTTTATAGTATTTATCTTGAGTTAGGACATGAGGTGTTTGAAGAGAAAATTAAAAAACCCATGGAACTTTGTTTGCAAAATAGCAATGTTATTAGCATGAACTCTTTGAACACTATTATTGCTAATGCTATGGAAAATTCTAAGCTAGGGAAGCTGGCTTTGATGAGCATTATATTTTTAGTCCCCCAACCATTGATGAGGAAATTTACTTTGATGATACATTGCCTCCCATTTATGATGATAGTGGTATCTTGGTGCCACCTACTATGGAGGATGAAGTTTATTATGATTATACTATGCCTCCTACACTTGATGAGAATAATAATGATAGCTACTTTGTTGAATTTGCTCCCACTATTACTAATAAAATTGATTATACTTATGTGGAGAGTAATGATAATTTTATGCATGTAGCTCATGATAAAAATGCTTTATGTGATAGTTATATTGTTGAGTTTGCTCATGATACTACTGAAAGTTATTATGAGAGAGGGAAACATGGTTGTATGCATCTTAATAATATTAAGTTTCCCCTCTTTATGTTGAGAATCTTGAAGTTACACTTGTTTTATCTTTCTATACTTGTTGCATTATGCTTCATGAATTTGTTTATTTACAAGATTCCTTTTCATAGGAAGTGGGTTAGGCTTAAATTTGTTTTGAATTTGCTTCTTGATGCTCTCTTTTGCTTCAACTCTTATTTCTTGCGAGTGCATCATTAAAACTGCTGAGCCCATCTTAATGGCTATAAAGAAAGCACTTCTTGGGAGATAACCCATGTTTTTATTTTACTACAGTACCTTTATTTTATATTTGAGTCTTGGAAGTTTTTTACTACTGTAGCAACCTCTCCTTATCTTAGTTTTATTGCATTTTTGTGCCAAGTAAAGTCTCTAATAAAAGTATGATACTAGATTTGGATTACTGCGCAGAAACAGTTTTATTTGCTGTCACGAATCTGGGTCTAATTCTCTGCAGGAAACTCAGAAAATTATGCCAATTTACGTGAGTGATCCTCAGATATGTACGCAACTTTCATTAGTTTTAAGTTTTTTCATTTGAGCAAGTCTGGTGCCTGTTAGAAATTCGTATTTACGAACTGTTCTGTTTTGACAGATTCTGCCTTTTATTTTGCATTGCCTGTTTTGTCATGCTTGATGGATTTCTTTATTCCATTGACTTTCAGTAGCTTTGTGCAATGTCCAGAAGTATAAAGAATGATTGTGTCACCTCTGAATATGTGAATTTTAATTGTGCACTAACCCTCTAATGAGTTGCTTTGAGTTTGGTGTGGAGGAAGTTTTCAAGGGTCAAGAGAGGAGGATGATATACACCATGATCAAGGAGAGTGAAAGCTCTAAGCTTGGGGATGCCCCGGTGGTTCACCCCAGCATATATTAAGAAGACTCAAGCGTCTAAGCTTGGGGATGCCCAAGGCATCCCCTTCTTCATCGACAACATTATCAGGTTCCTCCCCTGAAACTATATTTTTATTCCGTCACATCTTATGTACTTTGCTTGGAGCGTCTGTTTGTTTTTGTTTTTGTTTTGTTTGAATAAAATGGATCCTAGCATTCATTGTATGGGAGAGAGACACGCTCCGCTGTTGCATATGGACAAGTATATCCTTGGGCTTTACTCATAGTATTCATGGCGAAGTTTCTTCTTCGTTAAATTGTTATATGGTTGGAATTGGAAAATGATATATGTGGTAATTGGTATAACATCTTGAATAATGTGATACTTGGCAATTGTTGTGCTCATGTTTAAGCTCTTGCATCATATACTTTGCACCTATTAATGAAGAAATACATAGAGCATGCTAAAATCTGATTTGCATGTTTGGTTTCTCTAAGGTCTAGATAATTTCTAGTATTGAGTTTGAACAACAAGGAAGACGGTATAGAGTCTTATAATGTTTACAATATGTATTTTATGTGAGTCTTGCTGTACCGGTTCATCCTTGTGTTTGTTTCAAATAACCTTGCTAGCCTAAACCTTGTATCGAGAGGGAATACTTCTCATGCATCCAAAATCCTTGAGCCAACCACTATGCCATTTGTGTCCACCATACCTACCTACCACATGGTATTTCTCCGCCATTCCAAAGTATATTGCTTGAGTGCTACCTTTAAAATTTCCATTCTCTACCTTTACAATATATAGCTCATGGGACAAATAGCGTAAAAACTATCGTGGTATTGAATATGTACTTATGCACTTTATCTCTTATTAAGTTGCTTGTTGTGCGATAACCATGTTTCTGGGGACGCCATCAACTATTTCTTTGTTGAATATCATGTGAGTTGCTATGCATGTTCGTCTTGTCTGAAGTAAGAGTGATTTATCATGATCAAATGGTTTGAGTATGCATATTGTTAGAGAAGAACATTGGGCCGCTAACTAAAGCCATGATCCATGGTGGAAGTTTCAGTTTGGACAACAAACCTCAATCTCTTATGAGAATATTATCTGTTGTTGAATGCTTATGCATTAAAGAGGAGTCCATTATCTGTTGTCTATGTTGTCCCGGTATGGATGTCTAAGTTGAGAATAACCAAAAGCGAGAAATCCAATGCGAGCTTTCTCCTTAGACCTTTGTACAAAGCATAGAGGTACCCCTTTGTGACACTTGGTTGAAACATGTGCTATGCTATGATAATCCATGTAAATCCAAGCTAATTAGGACAAGGTGCGGGCACTATTAGTATACTATGCATGAGGCTTGCAACTTGTAGGATATAATTTACATAACTCATATGCTTTATTACTACCGTTGACAAAATTGTTTCTTGTTTTCAAAATAAAAGCTCTAGCACAAATATAGCAATCGATGCTTTCCTCTTTGAAGGACCATTCTTTTTACTTTTATGTTGAGTCAGTTCACCTATTTCTCTCCACCTTAAGAAGCAAACACTTGTGTGAACTGTGCATTGATTCCTACATACTTGCATATTGCACTTGTTATATTACTCTATGTTGATAATATCCATGAGATATACATGTTACAAGTTGAAAGCAACCGCTGAAACTTTATCTTCCTTTGTGTTGCTTCAATACTTTCTTCTTTGAATTATTGCTTTATGAGTTAACTCTTATGCAAGACTTATTGATGCTTGTCTTTAAGTACTATTCATGAAAAGTCTTTGCTTTATGATTCAGTTGTTTACTCATGTCATTTACCATTGTTTTGATCGCTGCATTCATTACATGTGCTTACAATAGTATGATCAAGATTATGTTGGTAGCATTGTCACTAAGAAATTATCTTTGTTATCGTTTACCTACTCGGGACGAGTAGGAACTAAGCTTGGGGATGCTTGATACGTCTCAAACGTATCTATAATTTCTTATGTTCCATGCTACTTTTATGATGATACTCACATGTTTTATACACATTATATGTCATTATTATGCATTTTCCGGCACTAACCTATTAACGAGATGCCGAAGAGCCAGTTGCTGTTTTCTGCTGTTTTTGGTTTCAGAAATCCTAGTAAAGAAATATTCTCGGAATTGGACGAAATCAAAGCCCAGGTTCCTATTTTTCCACGAAGCTTCCAGAAGTCCGAGGGAGAGACGAAGTGGGGCCACGAGGTGGCGCCACACTAAGGCGGCGCGGCCAAGGGGGGGCTCGCGCCGCCCTGTTGTGTGGCCCCCTCGTGAGCCCCCCTGACCTAATTCTTCCGCCTACTTAAAGCCTTCGTCGCGAAACCCCCAGTACCGAGAGCCACGATACGAGAAAACATACTGAGACGCCGCCGCCGCCAATCCCATCTCGGGGGATTCTGGAGATCACCTCCGGCACCCTGCCGGAGAGGGGAATCATCTCCCGGAGGACTCTACACCGCCATGGTCGCCTCCGAATTGATGTGTGAGTAGTTCACCCATGGACTATGGGTCCATAGCAGTAGCTAGATGGTTGTCTTCTCCCCATTGTGCTTCATTGTCTGATCTTGTGAGCTGCCTATCATGATCAAGATCATCTATCTGTAATGCTACATGTGTGTTTGTTGGGATCCGATGAATAGAGAATACTATGTTATGTTGATTATCAATCTATCTATGTGTTGTTTATGATCTTGCATGCTCTCCGTTGCTAGTAGAGGCTCTGGCCAAGTCATTGCTTGTAACTCCAAGAGGGAGTATTTATGCTCGATAGTGGGTTCATGTCTCCGTGAATCTGGGGGAGTGACAACAACCTCTAAGATTATGGATGTGCTGTTGCCACTAGGGATAAAACATTGATGCTGTGTTCGAGGATATAGTTATTGATTACATTACGCGCCATACTTAATGCAATTGTCTGTTGTTTACAACTTAATACCGGAAGGGGTTCGGATGATAACCTGAAAGTGGACTTTTTAGGCATAGATGCATGCTGGATAGCGGTCTATGTACTTTGTCGTAATGCCCAATTAAATCTCACAATACTCATCATGTCATGTATGTGCATTGTCATGCCCTCTCTATTTGTCAATTGCCTAACTGTAATTTATTCACCCAACATGCTATTTATCTTATGGGAGAGACACCTCTAGTGAACTGCGGACCCCGGTCCATTCTTTTAATCGAATACAATCTACTGCAATACTTATTCTACTGTTCTCTGCAAACAATCATCATCCACACTATACATCTAATCCTTTATTACAGCAAGCCGGTGAGATTGACAACCTCACTGTTTCGTTGGGGCAAAGTACTTTGGTTGTGTTGTGCAGGTTCCACGTTGGCGCCGGAATCCCTGGTGTTGCGCCGCACTACATCTCGCCGCCATCAACCTTCAACGTGCTTCTTGGCTGCTACTGGTTCGATAACCTTGGTTTCTTTCTGAGGGAAAACTTGCTGCTGTGCGCATCACACCTACCTCTTGGGGTTCCCAACGAACGTGTGTGTTACACGCCATCAAGCATATTTTCTGGCGCCGTTGCCGGGAACGACACTCCATCAAGCCCGTCAACCGCCATCAAACCTCCCACGTCAACCTCGCGCCAGTTGTGGATAGCACCCCTCCGTCCGCAATGGGGCGGATAAGGCGCGTAGCGTAGGTAGGGGAGGTGGACGATTCGGCAGCGTAAAATCACCTCGGCATCCGTCGGGTGTACGAGCGGAGTTGGACCGCGCGAGGCGTTCGCGCTCCGACGGCGCATGGAAGCGCGCGGGCCGGAAGTGGCCGGAACTTATGGCGCGCCGTCAAGTGCGCGAGGAAGCGGCTGCGGAAGGAGAAGCCGAGGCGCCACCCGCTGCCGGCTCGTGCAGCCCACCTCTGTCGGCATTGCCCTCGCGCGGCAACGACGACGACGATGCCGACGGGCCACCTCTAGCGTGCGGAAGCACCTCCGAAGCGGCGGCCTTCGAGGTGGCGGCGCTCATCGTCGCCTAGGAATAGCCGGCGACCAAAAACCCTCAGCCGCCGACGCCGAAGCTCCCCGGTGACAGTATAGTCCATCCGGGGAGTAATCTAGTCTAAATTAGGCCCGTTATTACCGAACGTAGGTCGAGCAAGCTTGTATTTTGCCAAGATTGTTGTAAATTATGGACGAATTGAGCTTGATCGAAGCAAATCGAGTTCAATCGCGAGTTTCATTTTCCCGCGACGTTCGATTTCCGTTTTTTCGGTTCACGAGTTCGATTTCTGTTTTGCGCTGTGACAAAATCGAACTATTTTTTCAAGTTCAGGAGATCAAACTCGAAGTGTTCGAATCCACGATATATGGGTTCTACTAGAGATGCTTTCATACCGCGAAGTCCCATAAAAATATGTAAAATGAGCTATGTTTTGCTTCAGGCGGGCCTAGTAGGCGGGGAAAGGGCACATGAGACAAAGCGGCAATTTGCACAAAACTAACCTAAAGTTAAAAGGATTTTGGAAAATGAACTATCAGTGAAACAAATTCACGAATCTAACCCCTCCGTGTCACGCCGTAGGCTAGGGCGTGGCACCCCATTGTGTGGCGCCCCAGCCTACGGCGCCACACAATGGGATGTCACGCCGTAGACCATGGCGCTGCACTTGTTTTTTGCCACGCCCCAACCCAAGGCGTGGCACACCATTGTGCCACGCCCCATCCAACGGCGCCACACAATGAGGTGCCACGCCATGAAGACCAGCGTGATACAAAAGGGTTAGATCCGTGAATTTGTTTCGCGAAAGGTTTACTTTCGAAATTTGTTTCAACATTAGGTTATTTTTGTCTAAATTGTCAGACAAAGCTAGGCTATCCCCGCACGCAATATTGTCAGGCTTTTTTGACTACCGCGACTAAGAGCATCTCCACTCGTCCCCCCGACGAGGCCCCCGAGCGACGTTTTTTCCATCCGGACGGCGAAATTCGGCCCAGTCGCGCCCCCGGTTCCTCGTTTTCGTCCGGATTTGACCCTTCATCCATCCGGCGAGCCCACGCCATCCCCGGCCCCCCGGGGCGCGCTCGGGGACTCCGGACGAAGCTAAACCAACCGCCCACGCCCACGTGTCTCCTCTTTCGTCCGGATTCCCCGAGCCATCCTCTTTTTCCCCGAGAAACGCCGCTTGGGGAGCACACGACTGGGAAACTACTGCCCCCCACGCCAAATCTTCCTCCAATCCGGACGAAAAATTCGCCGGATTTGGGCGTGGGGAGCGCCAACGAGTGGGATGCTCTAAAAGCCATGTAGTACTCGCCACGCCGCGCTTCTGCCTGCCCTCCTCTGTCATATCGTAGCCTCGATCCTCGTGCCAACAGCCTAGCATCGGTCTCGTCTCCTCGCCGTCCCATCCCTCCATTAACGCCTCCTCCTCGTCGTCGTAGCCGCGGGGCGTTCTCAGACCGAGGCGGGATGAGCTGCGGCGAGAGGCCACTCCCGCCGCCAGGGTTCGGCGCCGACCGGCGACCACACCGGGGAGATTCCACAGGTTTCTTCTCCTCCTCTCTCTAGTCTCTTGCTTCCGGCCGGCCGACGGGCACGTTTCTTGCTCCGCTCAATGCCGGCTCATGTTTTTCCCGATTCTCCCTAGAGGCCTAGAACCCTCAAAATGCTGCGCCGCTACACCAGTACGCTTTCCAGTACCCAAACTTTCTAATCTATCTGTGGCTTGATACCGAGTAGTATTTCCATTGCCTTGTGTGCTCGTTTGGAACAAGATCGTGGCTTAAACATTTTCGTTCTGCCGAATTTATTTTATTTTTATAGAATGGGAGACAAAGATTCGAATTTAACATGAACATTGCCTTTGTATTGCCCCGCCCATAGATCGATTTGATGCCGCCGGCCATGTGATAGCATCGCCGCCATAACATATCTGCTTGGGGTCTGATCGGCGATGCTTACTTTTATGATCTTGAGGAGCGATAGCTAGAATTATGCAATGTACTATATGTACTTCTTGCAACCCCCAATACACCTGTCCTTTTTATCCCTCGAGCAACCCCTACTTCCCTAGGCAGGTAGTAATTCTTTGTTATGAATGGTAAAGCATGATTTCTCCTGATCTATCCGTAAAATCCAGGTTGTATTGTAGTGGAGGACATGCAACACAATTGGAATTTTCTAGCAAGGTGGGTGTACAAATTGCAGTGTTAGCCTGCATTGTCTGCCGCATTGGACACCCCACATATTTGGCAGATTCAGGAGTATTGTTTTTCATGTCCCAGTTGTTTTGTCGAATCGGGCATCCGAATCCGAGTGTGATTCGGACACCCTTGGTAATACTATCATCATATCTGCCACCTGCACAAACACAACGACCCATCTACTAGTGACCTAGTTCTGTTTGCTCATTGAAGTACTATTTAAAAAATTAGTAATGCCATTGTTCAGTTCATCTAGACAGTTACTTGAAATTGGGATTACCTTCTTAGGTACTTGATTTCCCCTTCATCCTAGACTCCTAGTCACCACTTTGATGCTTGTAGGTACCATGTCTGCCACTCGTACCAGCACGGTGGTCAACATAGAAACAGAAACTGACGATGGAAGTCTTGAGGTTCTACAACAAAGTTACAGGCTGAACGAGCCAATGGCTAGTCAAAGCAGCAGTCGTACAAAAGCAAGCCTCGCTGGGGTACATTGTTCATTCTATTATTTTTCTGAAAAAAATATGTTCTTTTTTCGACATAGTTCTTTGTCCAAATCCTGGAGGATTCGAGCATGGTGTAACACTGATGACTGGTACTCTTCTATGGTGTAACACATCTATATGTGTTAGAGATAGCAACCCTTTAATAGAACTAACTGTTCATTCGTTGATGAATCACATTGACTGTGAACATTTTGTATTCAACATTCTGATTGAATACCCTTTTTTTTAGAATAATAATGTGTCACCCACAAAGGGTCCATATAAGAGAGTTTGTGCTGATGCAACCAAAGTTGCATCACTAGGTGTTAATGCAAGTAAAACTGGACAGCACCTGCGCCCCTGTAAAAAAAGCAAGGGTTTAGGGAAACATAGCAAGTTGGAAGACTATCAAGGTGATGCTGAATTGAGGAGACTGCAAACACCAATCAACATATTTGAAGATGAATGCGTTTTCTGCCATTCATTTAGAACCAGTGAGAATGTAATATGGTGTATATCATTTGCATATATCAAATTAAAAAAAATCTTTTGACGTATTCTTATTTCTAACTAGCCCTAAAATTATTCACTTTTCGTGTGTCAGTTTCATGGTCCCATAGTCCTGTATCGAAAGGGAAGGATTGTGTCCAGTGACGAGGGCAACCCAAAAAATGCCATCTATGTTCATAAAGAGTGCATGGACTGGTAAGCTTGTTTATACACAATGTCAAACTCCTTGTATTTTATTTATTTAGATTCATCAAGTACTGTTCATCAAAAAAATTCATTCTTAGCAAGATATTACTCTCAGATTAGGCTTTATGTTCATAAAATATTTTGACTCCCCTTCTAATATTTTTGAAGGGCCCCAAGAGTGTATCTTGTTGGCGATGATATTTTTAACATGGAGAAGGAAATCAGCCGTTCATCAAGGTTGAAATGCAGCAGATGCAAACTTCCGGGGGCAGCTCTTGGTTGTTATCACCACCCCTGCCCCAAAAATTATCATGTTCCATGTGCAGTGATGATCCCAGAATGCTGCTGGGATATGGTAAGTTTTTTTAGTAGACATTGTCATTAAATCCATTTTAAAAACATTGTGATGTTTTGACATGCCTAGTTTAATTCTGAAGAAAAATCGCCATGTTTGGTGCCCCAAGCATGCATCTGATCCATTACCATGTGATGTAACGAGCTCACCAATAATGGAAAGTGGCATTACTTCTCCCATCCTTCAAAAGTATGTGATTTTTCTTCAATCTTCATTTTACTTAATTAATCTTTCATTTATAAATTATAATTCAGTGTTGTGTATTTAGTCATTCCAGGTTTCAGCCAAAGTCGAGATAAAAAAGAAATTTCCATGATTTTTTGTATGAATATATATAAATAAATCCTCTGCTACATTAAACTGTCTTTGTTTGCGTAGGCTATCTTTCTTCACCGGTATTCATTAATATATTCTTCTATAATTTGCATTGTATTTCGTCATTACACTCAATGTTTGGACAGAGAACAATTTTCTCCCTATTACCGTTATTCTTTAAATGGTCTTATATAATTTGCATTGTTTTTCATCATTACAGCCGATGTTCAGGCAAAGGACTTAGACTACTAACAAAGGGGTACAGCCAATGTTCAGGCAAAGGACTTAGACTACTAACAAAGGGGTACAGCCAATGTTCAGCCGGTTACCGGAGAGAAGAAAAACAAATGAACCAGTCAAGAACCATTGTGAACGAAAAGGTCCTGCTTGGTTCAGCTTTAAGTGCATCACAGAAGGTAACTTAGACTATTAGCAAACAATACCCTCTTTTTGGAGCACCTGGATATATCTGAACAATACTAGCATAATTGCTTAAATGTAGTAATCCTACTACTTATGGTCAAATGAAACTATGATGTGATTTGCTAATTTTCGAAATGATTTCTCATCAATACAAAGTTGTGAACAAATTGCTTATGTTTGTCGCAGGATTCTCTCAAAAAATTTGCTTCCTTGACCAATTCAACCTTGGTTGAGGAATGGGACAAAAATGTGACTCATGTTATTGTGGACAGAAGTGCGGGTATCACATGTGGCAGGTCATATGAGGTCCTGATGGCGATACTCTCTGGAAAATGGGTTGTCAGAGCTGAATGTTAGTTTTAAGCTATTTTACATCTCCCTTGTTTGTATTATTGATAACTACTTTACTATCCTCAAGTCCATACTGCTTAACGTAACAAGCTGCTGGTCTTCACACTTATCCTAGCTCCGCAAAGAATTATATTTATGCCTGCATTGAAGCAGTTCGTGTCATGTTGCTGTCATAGGGATTGTGGATTGCTTGGCTCAGCTGATTCCAGGTCCAGAAATTTGCTTGGCAGAGCCAGTTACAGTTCCGGAAACTTCTTATGAGGTGGAATTCTTCAATGCTTCGCACATATCGATTGAGGGACCAAAGAAAGGAAGAGTTGGAGCAGCTGAAGGGGTATGTATAGATGTCTATTTCCGGCAATAATATTATATACGATTTTGTTATTGACTTAAATATTATTAGTGAAAACATATTGCAGGTTATTATATGCATAAGTTCAGGGAATTGGTTCACCATTCTTTGTGAAAAATTATTCCTACTACAACCAAATGTAAAAATGTATCTAAGTGTTCATACAAAGGTTGTATATAATGTAAAAGGGTAAAAGTAGTCACGTGTTTTCTGGTCAGTATATTAAAACAGATTTTTTATAAGTTGGGTGCTGAACAGAGTCGCATCTGCATCCGGGAAAACAATTTACAAAATGTGTTTATTTTATGGTGCATTTCAGTTAGCTAAAAAATGAATTTTGTGATTGCACTTCAATCAATTATCTACTATACAAGTGATATCATGAATACACGTCTACATCCATAAGTTTACTTATCTCCTGAGAATTGTACCATAGCACTACATCTGCATCATGGGAAACTGATGGTTGCAGGCACCAAAGCTTTTCTCAGGGCTGCATTTCTTCCTCAGCGCGTACATGGACCTGGAACTCAGGGAAAACCTAGAAAATCTCATATCAGCCGCGGAAGGGAAGGTCCTGGAGGCACAGGAGAGTGCGTGCGAAAATACCACCAAGGTATACTTCGTCTATGTTGGCGGCCCTCCAAGAGATTTCGCTGCCACTTTACTTGTTGACAAGGAGATAGAGGAGGCACGGAACTATGCGGCATGTGGAGCGCAGGTGATCTGCCACCTTTGGCTGTTTGATGCCATCATGTCTTACGATGCGGCGCTGCTGGAACGGAGTTATCGCGAGGGCCGCTAGCCAGGCGGAGCTTCTTTTGGCTCATGTTCAGGAGAGTCTTTTGGGTTGGCCCTGCATCAGTTGTGGGGTTGGATTGGTTGTATAGTGCTTATGCGCATCAGGTATGCTCAGCCAAATGGTCAGCTTTTGTGGGGGTGATGGCTTGGTTGTAAGTGTAACGTTCGTAGTCCTTGTTTTGGTGATGGATCGATCATTGAAAAGGCCAAACACCTGGTGCTGGACGCTGGTTTAGAGATCGAGAGTCGAGCCTGCGGTGACAGCTTATGTTTTGTGGCAACGACTGTAACCTCTGTTGGGCGACATCAGATACTTTGGCATTGTAATAACAGGTTGATAAAAGATGAGAAATGCTGATGTAGACTCTCTACGGTAGGTAGTGAAATTAAGGAAACCAGAGACGATCGATGGACCTCGACCCAGACTCGGTCTCAGCCTTTCAGCAGCTAGTAATAACCGTTGGATCAGTGGTATCGATCAATTGGATTCTTGCCCGACTCGGAAGTAATTCAATTAGGACAACATCCCAAGCCTATATTTGTGATAGAGTCTCGATCGTGTCTCGACGCGGTGGTCGATCATGGAGTCTGTCGGGGAGGAAATTTTACGTGAGATTCTTTTCAAGCTGCCGACGACGGACCTGGCCGGATCCTGCTGCGTCTGCAAGCTATGGCATGCCGTCGTCAGCGACACCTCCTTCCGCACGCTGCACGGCGCTGCCCGCCACGTCGTCCGCGCCGAGGCGGAGACCTTGCTGGTGCCGGAGTTCCGTGTGCCGAGCATCGGCCTCGAGATGACCGTCATCAGGGTTTCGTCGGCCAAGCCCGTGTGCCGCTTCACCGACCTTGCCGGCTGCTACATCCCCACCAACGCCTGCAACGGCTTCCTCCTCCTCGCTCCGCGTGCTGTTGAAGACTGGCCTGTGTATGTCTGCAACCCGGTCACCGGCGAGAAGCTCAAGATCCCGGCACCGCCGAAGATCGAGGACGTCTACCTGCGCATATGTATGCAATGGGGAGTAGCCCATCCACCGGCGAGTACAAGCTCTTCCGCCTCTCCTTGTCCGAACATGGATGGACGGAGAAGCGGATGAACCAGCTGGACGTGTACACCTTGGGTGGCGACAATGCCGGGTGGCGCCGGCACCCGTACATGTTTGCATATCGCGCGGTGTATGGCCTCTACTCGCCGCCGCCGGTGCTCTTGGACGGCAAGTTGTATGTGGTGATGGAACGGCCGCCGAATTACGAGGCGCCTGATAGGATACTCGTGATCGACGTTGCGAGCGAGGCGCATTTCGCGTTGGCCCTCCCGGAAAATTTCACAAGGAATGACAGAGCGGCCGTCCACACTTTCGAGCTGTGCGGGCAGTTGTGTGTAGCCGTGCACGTCTTTGGCCAGAGGCATGTCGATCTGTTTCTGGGTCATGCCGTCGCTACGGGGACGACGGCTCATCGACGACAAAAATGACGAGTGGATGCCTCGATGGGAGCGGCGCTACACCTTCTGTGTCCAGGACAGCGACCAATATGGTAATTAACCAGCCGCACTGCGCCTGGCTCGACAGGCGCGACGGGATGTTGTGCTACAGGTTAGGTGGCCTTGTGTACAAGTACGACACCACCAACAAGAGGGAGAAGAAGCACAATCGAGGATGGGTTGAGTATGATTCCTTGGAATGGGACAACCAAACCCAGCTGCCACCACTCCTTTGGCATCCTCTGACAACCTACGGTGGAACGTCTATGGAGGATACCGTCCTAGCCTGCTCTCGCCTCATCTCGCCTTTGCTTCCACGCCGTTTATGCAGCAGCACCGCCGCGAGCAGGAAGATTGCGAGCAGGCCTTGCTACATGCTCTGGGTGCGCAGCGACCATCCAAGAAACGATGCTCTACGCGCACGCCCGGTCGCAGCAGAGATCCAATACATGGCGCCAAGAGGACTCGCAGGCCAGCACATGATAGTTAAACCAACCAAACAAAACATAGCTCTTGCACTGTGTTAATCGAGAATTTCTACTAGTTAGCGGGAATTTTGTACCGATACGTAAGCCTTGATTTTTGCCAGAAATTAAGATATATATCAATGAAAAAAATAGAAATTGTCAATAGATATCTGCAACTAAGTCTAGGAATTAGAGAATTTTGAAGATGAACCAAACATGCCTCTCAAGGATAAAGATTTTTTTTCCGATGTGCTTTCAAGGGCGAATTCAGGTTACTATATAAATGTGAAAACAAAAGACCACCTGGAGATTGGTTCGTATCTAGTAAGCTTGACATATATCAATTAGTCCAAAAGTGTCTTTGGCTTGTTTCATTTTTAAAAATTCAAAAACATATTCTAATTTTTAAAAAATAAAACAAATCTGGAGATAGGCAATGATGTAACCACCTACAAGCATGCAAAATTTCAATACATAATTCTTTATATTGTGGCCTACACAAAAATAACAAAATCTCATAAAATTTGTAGATTCGAAATTTTACATACTCAGATCCGCATGTTTGTCATTTTTAAATATGATAACATTTGTAGTTTGAAATTTTACATACTTAGATTCACACGTTTATCAACTTTTTTTGTAGCCCAACATACAAAGTATTTGGAATTGGTATTTTGTACGTTTCTGGGGTAAATAGTTGGCTACCATCCTACCCCGCCAAAAGCCTCCACGTAAAACTCATATCGGCATATCCTACCATTCTCAACCCAATTTAGATGATCCTAATTTTATTTTGTCAAAACTCTATGTTGTTTTGCAAAAATACCCGCTTGATTTTGTAAAGCCACTCCCGCTTTTTCTTAGTTCAACTAAAATAAAACAGTACTTTCTGGTATGTTTTATTTAACCAAAATGTTTTCTTGCTTTCCTATAAAAGTATGCGAAAGCTCACAAAAACCTTTTGACCGAAAACTAGCCCAAGCCCACCTACCCCTTTGGCAGGCACCTCCATTCCCTTCTTACTCCTCCCAAACCCTATCTCTGAATTTGCCAAAATTCCCCTCCTTTTTCATCTCAAACTTTGCTACATTTCTTCACTCTTATCTTCCCAAAATAATCCTTTAATTCTTGTTCCCACTGGGCTTACCGCTCCTGCGCCGCTCCAGTTTTTTTTCTCGTCGCCGATGCTCCCTTTCTTCTGGTAGAAATATAATACATATGATGTAATTAGACTAGGACTCATCTTGTACTCCAAATCTATCTTCTTCATTTATATCTCTATATATATCTCAAGAGGATCATGAGAGCATCTCCAGCCGCGTCTCCAAAGGGATTTGAGGCGCGTCGGACAAAATAACGTTCCCACCCGAGTGCCCTAGAGCCTCTTTTTATCCGGCGTGGCCCGATACGGTGTCCAGCGCCCGAGCCCGTCCCCGCTACACAGGCGACGCTCCGGGGAAGCCGAACACAACGAAAAGCGAGGCGAGGTGTGGCGGGCCTGATGCGTCAGCGGCACATTGAAGTTTAACCTAATCGTCGCCTACCTCGCGACGGAAGTAATTAGCTCGCAGCAATGGTGCAGTTCCCGCAGAGGCGCAGCGAAGCGTGTCGTCGCGCCTAGCTCTGCGTGCCAACATTAATGAGCGCCACCGCTCCCCCGCCTCCCTCCGGCCTATAAAAAGGGCCGCTCTCTCATCATCCTTCTCACACACAAACCCTAGCGCCTTGATGACGCGTAAAGCACACGCCCGTTGGGAACCCCAAGAGGAAGGTGTGATGCGTACAGCAGCAAGTTTTCCCTCAGTAAGAAACCAAGGTTATCGAACCAGTAGGAGTCAAGAAGCACGTGAAGGTTGTTGGTGACGGAGTGTAGTGCGGCGCAACACCAGGGATTCCGGCGCCAACGTGGAACCTGCACAACACAATCCAAATACTTTGCCCCAATTTAACAGTGAGATTGTCAATCTCACCGGCTTGCTGTAAACAAAGGATTAAATGTATGGTGTGGAAAATGATGTTTGTATGCGAAGAACAGTAAAGAACAATGTTTGCAGTAGATTGTATTCAGATGTAAAGAACTGGACCGGGGTCCACAGTTCACTAGAGGTGTCTCTCCGATAAGAAATAGCATGTTGGGTGAACAACTTACAGTTGGGCAATTGACAAATAGAGAGGGCATAACAATGCACATACATATCATGATGAGTAAAGTGAGATTCAATCGGGCATTACGACAAAGTACATAGACCGCTATCCAGCATGCATCTATGCCTAAAAAGTCCACCTTCGGGTTAGCATCCGCACCCCTTCCAGTATTAAGTTGCAAACAACAGACAATTGCATTAAGTATGGTGCGTAATGTAATCAACACAAATATCCTTAGACAAAGCATTGATGTTTTATCCCTAGTGGCAACAGCACATCCACAACCTTAGAACTTTCTCACACCGTCCTGCATTAAATGGAGGCATGAACCCACTATCGAGCATAAATACTCCCTCTTGGAGTTACAAGTATCAACTTGGCCAGAGCCTCTACTAGCAACGGAGAGCATGCAAGATCATAAACAACACATATATGATAGATTGATAATCAACATAACATAGTATTCCATATTCATCGGATCCCAACAAACACAACATGTAGCATTACAAATAGATGATCTTGATCATGATAGGCAGCTCACAAGATCTGACATGATAGCACAAGAGGAGAAGACAACCATCTAGCTACTGCTATGGACCCATAGTCCAGGGGTGAACTACTCACACATCGATCCGGAGACGATCATGGCGATGAAGAGTCCTCCGGGAGATGATTCCCCTCTCCGGCAGGGTGCCGGAGGCGATCTCCTGAATCCCCTGAGATGGGATTGGCGGCGGCGGCATCTCTGGAAGGTTTTCTGTATCGTGGCTCTCGGTACTGGGGTTTTCTCGACGAAGACTTTTTATAGGCGGAAGGGCAGAGTCGGGGGGCGTCACGAGGGGCCCACATGCTATGGCGGCGCGGGCCCCCCTAGGCCGCGCCGCCTTAGTGTGGCGCCACCTCGTGGCCCCACTTCGTATCTCCCTCGGTCTTCTGGAAGCTTCGTGGAAAAATAAGACACTGGGCGTTGATTTCGTCCAATTCCGAGAATATTACCTTTGTAGGATTTCTGAAACCAAAAACAGCAGAAAACAACAACTGGCTCTTCGGCATCTTGTCAATAGGTTAGTGCCGGAAAATGCATAAATATGACATAAAGTGTGTATAAAACATGTGAGTATCATCATAAAAGTAGCATGGAACATAAGAAATTATAGATACGTTTGAGACGTATCAAGCATCCCCAAGCTTAGTTCCTACGCGTCCTCGAGTAGGTAAACGATAACACAGATAATTTCTTAAGTGACATGCTATCATAATCTTGATCAATACTATTGTAAGCATATGAGATGAATGAAGTGATTCGAAGTAATGGTAAAGACAATGGATAAACAACTAAATCATATAGCAAAGACTTTTCATAAATAGTACTTTCAAGACAAGCATCAATAAGACTTGCATAGGAGTTAACTCATAAAGCAATAAACTCTTAGTAGAAAGCTTTGAAGCAACACAAAGGAAGATATAAGTTTCAGCAGTTGCTTTCAACTTCAACATGTATATCTCATGGATAATTGTCAACACAAAGTAATATGATGAATGCAAATAAGCAAGTATGTAAGAATCAATGAACACGGTTGACACAAGTGTTTGCTTCTAAGATAGAAAGAAATAGGTAAACTGACTCAACATAAAAGTAGAAGAAAGGGCCCTTCGCAGAGGGAAGCATGGATTGCTATATTTGTGCAAGAGCTTTTATTTTGAAAACATAGAAACAATGTTGTCAACGGTAGTAATAATTCATATGTGTTATGCATAAGACATCTTATAAGTTGCAAGCCTCATGCATAGTATACCAATAGTGCCCGCACCTTGTCCTAATTAGCTTGGATTTACATGGATTATCATAGCATAACATATGTTTTAACCAAGTGTCACAAAGGGGTACCTCTATGTCGCCTGTACAAAGGTCTAAGGAGAAAGTTCGCATTGAATTTCTCGCTTTTGATTATTCTCAACTTCGACATCCATACCGGGACAACATAGACAACAGATAATGGACTCCTCTTTAATGCATAAGCATTCAACAACAGATAATATTCTCATATGAGATTGAGGATTGTTATCCAAACTGAAACTTCCACCATGGATCATGGCTTTAGTTAGCGGCCCATTGTTCTTCTCTAACAATATGCATACTCAAACCATTTGATCATGATAAATCACCCTTACTTCAGACAAGACGAACATGCATAGCAACTCACATGATATTCAACAAAGGAATAGTTGATGGCGTCCCCAGGAACTTGGTTATCGCTCAACAAGCAACTTATTAAGAAATAAGATACATAAGTACATATTCAATACCACAATAGTTTTTAAGGCTATTTTTCCCATGAGCTATATATTGCAAAGACAAAGAATGGAATTTTAAAGGTAGCACTCAAGCAATTTACTTTGGAATGGCAAAAAAATACCATGTAGTGGGTAGGTATGGTGGACACAAATGGCATAGTTTTTGGCTCAAGGATTTTGGATGCACGAGAAGTATTCCCTCTCAATACAAGGCTTAGGCTAGCAAGGTTATTTGAAGCAAACACAAGTATGAACCGGTACAGCAAAACTTACATAAGAACATATTGCAAGCATTATAAGACTCTACATTGTCTTCCTTGTTGTTCAAACCCTCACCAGAAAATATCTAGACTTTAGAGAGACCAATCATGCAATCCAAATGTCAACAAGCTCTACAGTATTTTTTCATTAATAGGTGCAAAGTACATGATGCAAGAGCTTAAACGTGATCTATATGAGCACAACAATTGCCAAGTATCAAATTATTCAAGACATTATACCAATTACCACATGTAGCATTTTCTGTTTCCAACCATTTAACAATTAACGAAGCAGTTCCAACCTTCGCCATGAACATTAAGAATAAAGCTAAGAACATATGTGTTCATATGCAACAGCGGAGTGTGCCTCTCTCCCATATAATGAATGCTAGGATCCAATTTTATTCAAACAAAACAAAAACAAGAACATAAAGACGCTCCAAGTAAATCACATAAGATGTGGCCGAATAAAAATATAGTTTCACTAGAGGTGACCTGATAATTTGTCGATGAAGAAGGGGATGCATTGAGCATCCCCAAGCTTAGATGCTTGAGTCTTCTTGAAATATGCAGTGATGAACCACGGAGGCATCCCCAAGCTTAGAGTTTTCACTCTCCTTGATCATATTATATCATTCTCCTCTCTTGATCCTTGAAAACTTCCTCCACACCAAACTCAAAACAAACTCATTAGAGGGTTAGTGCATAATCAAAAATTCACATATTCAGAGGTGACACAATCATTCTTAACACTTCTGGACATTGCACAAAGCTACTGAAAGTTAATGGAACAAAGAAATCCATCAAACATAGCAAAACAGGCAATGCGAAATAAAAGGCAGAATCTGTCAAAACAGAACAGTACGTAAAGATGAATTTTTCTGGGGCACTAAACTTGCTCAGATGAAAATGCTCAAATTGAATGAAAGTTGCGTACATATCTTAGGATCACGCACGTAAATTGGCATATTTTTCTGAGTTACCTAAAGACGGGGTGACTCAATTTCGTGACAGTAAGAAATCTGTTTCTGCGCAGCAATCCAAATCGAGTATCAACTCTACTATCAAAGACTTTACTTGGCACAACAGTGCAATAAAATAAAGATAAGGAGAGGTTGCTACAGTAGTAAAAACTTCCAAGACTCAAATATAAAACAAAAGTGCTGTAGTAAAATAATGGGTTGTCTCCCATAAGCGCTTTTCTTTAACGCCTTTCTGCTAGGCGCAGAAAGTGTGAATCAAGTATTATCAAGAGATGAAGCATTAACAGAGGGGTTTGGAGTTTTCTCAACTATGCATTGTATCTTATCTATGTAAGTTTCAGAGGCTCCTTTTTCATTACACTTAGGCTTGCTATTCT
Organism: Lolium perenne; assembly: GCF_019359855.2. Taxonomy (NCBI): domain Eukaryota; kingdom Viridiplantae; phylum Streptophyta; class Magnoliopsida; order Poales; family Poaceae; genus Lolium; species Lolium perenne. The sequence goes on from NC_067246.2 coordinate 335,110,477, forward strand.
CATCAAACAAATTTTCAGGAATAATCCAATCAAAATTCTTTTCTAGTGCCTCGCACATTCCTAAGAGCTTGCAAGGTATTGATGTTTTAATATCCCCCTCATAATTAACTTTATTAGTGTACTTTTGTCTATCTTTTTCCATCTTTTCAAGGGTACTAGCAACGTTGGTATAAGAGCCAAGCATCTTATATTTAGTAAAGACTTTTCTAGCTTCTCTTTGCTACATCACCAAATTCTTTAAGAAGGGTTTCTAAGACGAAATCTTTATTTTCTCCTTCTTCAATATCGCAGAGTGTAAGAAACATATGTTGCATTACGGGGTTGAGATTAACAAATCTAGCTTCTAACATGTGTACTAAAGAAGCAGCAGCAATTTCATAATTAGGAGCAAGTTCTACCAAGTGTTTATTGTAGGATAACGTTGCATAGAAAACAAAAATTTTCCTACCGCGAACACGAAATCCAAGCCAAGATGCAATCTAGAAGACGGTAGCAACGAGGGGATTATCGAGTCTCACTCTTGAAGAGATTCTAAAGCCTACAAGAGGAGGCTCTTGTTGCTGCGGTAGACGTTCACTTGCCGCTTGCAAAAGCGCGTAGAAGATCTTGATCACGATCGGTTCCGGCGCCACGAACGGGCAGCACCTCCGTACTCGGTCACACGTTCGGTTGTTGATGAAGACGATGTCCACCTCCCCGTTCCAGCGGGCAGCGGAAGTAGTAGCTCCTCTTGAATCCGACAGCACGACGGCGTGGTGTCGGTGGTGGTGGAGAAATCCGGCGGAGCTTCGCTAAAGCTACGCGGAAGATATGGAGGAGAAGGGGGCGGCTAGGGTTTGGGAGGGGGTGGCCGGCCACTTCAATGGGGCGGCCAGCTTGTGGTCTTGGGGTGGCCGGCCCCCTCCCTTGGCCCCTCATTATATAGGTGGATTCCCAAGAGTTGGTCTCCAAGTCTTCGAATAAGACCCGAACCAAAAACTTCCCATAAGAGGAGGAAACCTAGCCAAGCTAGGACTCCCACCAAAGGTGGGATTTCCACCTCCCATATGGGGGGTTGGCCGGCCCCCTAAGGGGAAGTCCACTTGGGACTCCTCCCCTACTAGGGTTGGCCGGCCATGGAGGTGGAGTCCCATGTGGACTCCACCTTCCTTGGTGGTTTCTTCCGGACTTTTCTAGAACCTTCTAGAACCTTCCATAGAACCTTCCGCGACATTTTAATTCACATAAAATGACATCCTATATATGAATCTTATTCTCCGGACCATTCCGGAACTCCTCGTGATGTCCGGGATCTCATCCGGGACTCCGAACAAATATTCGAACTCCATTCCATATTCAATTTCTACCATTTCAACATCCAACTTTAAGTGTGTCACCCTACGGTTCGTGAACTATGCGGACATGGTTGAGTACTCACTCCGACCAATAACCAATAGCGGGATCTGGAGATCCATAATGGCTCCCACATATTCAACGATGACTTTAGTGATCGAATGAACCATTCACATATAATACCAATTCCCTTTGTCACGCGATATTTTACTTGTCCGAGGTTTGATCTTCGGTATCACTTTATACCTTGTTCAACCTCGTCTCCTGACAAGTACTCTTTACTCGTACCGTGGTATGTGGTCTCTTATGAACTTATTCATATGCTTGCAAGACATTAGACGACATTCCACCGAGAGGGCCCAGAGTATATCTATCCGTCATCGGGATGGACAAATCCCACTGTTGATCCATATGCTTCAACTCATACTTTCCGGATACTTAATCCCACCTTTATAGCCACCCATTTACGCAGTGGTGTTTGGTGTAATCAAAGTACCTTTCCGGTATAAGTGATTTATATGATCTCATGGTCATAAGGACTAGGTAACTATGTATCGAAAGCTTATAGCAAATAACTTAATGACGAGATCTTATGCTACGCTTAATTGGGTGTGTCCATTACATCATTCATATAATGATATAACCTTGTTATTAATAACATCCAATGTTCATGATTATGAAACTAATCATCCATTAATCAACAAGCTAGTTTAAGAGGCATACTAGGGACTTCTTGTTTGTCTACATATCACACATGTACTAATGTTTCGGTTAATACAATTATAGCATGATATATAAACATTTATCATAAACATAAAGATATTAATAATAACCACTTTATTATTGCCTCTAGGGCATATCTCCTTCAGTCTCCCACTTGCACTAGAGTCAATAATCTAGATTACATTGTAATATACCTAACACCCATGGTATTCTGGTGTTGGTCATGCTTTGCCCTAGGGAGAGCTTTAGTCAACGGATCTGCTACATTCAGATCAGTGTGTACTTTGCAAATCTTTACTTCTCCATCTTCGATGTACTCGCGAATCGAGTGGTAACGCAGCTTGATATGCTTCAGCCTCTTGTGTGACCTTGGTTCTTGTGCATTGGCGATGGCACCCATGTTGTCACAATATATGACTAGTGGGTCCAATGCACTAGGAACCACACCGAGCTCTATAATGAACCTCTTCATCCATACCGCTTCTGATGAAGCCTCTGAAGCCGCTATGTACTCCGATTCTGTTGAGGATTTCGCCACCGTGCACTGCTTCGAGCTTGCCCACCATCGCAGCACCATTCAATATAAACACGTACCCAGATTGTGACTTAGAGTCATCAGGATCAGTGTTCCAACTTGCATCGGTGTAACTTGTTACAACGAGCTCTTGGTCACCTCTATAACAAAGAAACATATCCTTAGTTCTTTTCAAGTACTTCAGGATATTCTTGACCGCTGTCCAGTGTTCCATTCCTGGATCACTTTGATATCTGCTAGTCAAACTAACAGCATGTGCTATATCCGGTCTTGTACATAGCATGGCATACATGATAGAGCCTACTGCCGAGGCATAGGGGATCTGACTCATCCTTTCTCTTTCTTCTGCCGTAGCCGGACCTTGAGTCTTACTCAAGACCTTGCCTGGTAACATAGGTAAGAATCCTTTCTTACTTTCGTCCATTCTAAACTTCTTTAGAATCTTGTCCAGGTATGTACTCTGTGATAGCCCTATTAGACGTCTTGATCTATCTCTATAAATCTTGATGCCTAATATATATGATGCTTCACCAAGGTCTTTCATTGAAAAACTATTATTCAAATAACCCTTTACACTGCTTAATAGTTCTATATCATTCCCAATCAATAATATGTCATCTACATATAATATCAGGAATGCTCTAGTGCTCCCACTCACTTTCTTGTGAATACAGGCCTCTCCATGACATCGTATAAACCCGAAGTCTTTGATCACCTTATCAAAGCGTCGGTTCAAACGTCACGAGGCGTGCTTCAGTCCATAACTTGAACGCTGAAGTTTGCATACTTTGTCAGCATTTTTAGGATCGACAAAACCTTTGGGTTGTACCATATACAACTCTTCCTCAATGTCTCCATTAAGGAACGCCGTTTTGACATCCATCTGCCAAATCTCATAATCGAAAAATGCAGCTATTGCTAACAAAATCCTCACAGATTTTAGCTTCGCTACAGGTGAGAAAGTCTCATCGTAGTCAACTCCTTGAATTTGTCGGAAACCCTTTGCGACAAGTCGAGCTTTATAGACAGTAATATTACCATCAGCATCTGTTTTTCTCTTGAAGATCCATTTATTCTCAACAGCCTTTCGGCTATCAGGTAAGTCTACCAAAGTCCATACTTTGTTATCATACATGGATCCCATTTCGGATTTCATGGCTTCTTGCCATTTGTTGGAATCTGGGTTCATCATCGCTTCTTCATACGTCACAGGGTCCTCATCATTGTTATCCACAATCATGACATTTAGACAAGGATCATACCAATCAGGAGTGGCACGTTCCCTTGTCGATCTGCGAGGTTCAGTAGTTTCCTCGTTCGAAGTTTCATGATCATTATCATTAGCTTCCTCTCGTTGTCGGTGTAGGCGATCGGTACAACTTCCGATCGCGCTACTCTGATCAACGAGTATAGATTCATCAATCTCATCGAGTTCTACTTTTCTTCCAGTCACCTCTTTAGTGAGAAATTCTTTCTCAAGAAAGGTTCCGTTCTTAGCAACAAAGATTTTGCCTTCGGATCTGTGATAGAAAGTGTACCCTATAGTTTCCTTAGGGTATCCTATGAAGACGCATTTCTCCGCTTTGGGTTCTAGCTTGTCCGGTTGTAACTTCTTTACATAGGCTTCGCAACCCCAAACTTTCAGGAACGACAACTTAGGTTTCTTATTAAACCATAATTCATACGGTGTCGTTTCTATGGATTTTGATGGTGCTCTATTTAAAGTGAATGCGGCTGTCTCTAATGCATAACTCCAAAATGATAACGGCAAATCAGTAAGAGACATCATAGAACGAACCATATCTAAGAGAGTTCGATTACGACGTTCGGACACACCGTTACGTTGTGGTGTTCCCGGCGGTGTCAATTGTGAAAGTATTCCGCATTTCTTTAAATGCATGCCAAACTCATAACTCAGATATTCACCTCCGCGATCAGATCGTAGAAATTTAATCTTCTTGTTACGTTGATTTTCTACTTCACTTTGGAATTCCTTAAACTTCTCAAAAGTCTCGGATTTATGTTTCATGAAATAGATATACCCATATCTACTCAGATCATCTGTGAAGGTTAGAACATAACGATAACCACCGCGCGATGCTACACTCATTGGTCCGCACACATCGGTATGTATGATTTCCAATAAGTCAGTAGCTCGCTCCATAATACCAGAGAATGGAGTCTTAGTCATTTTTCCCATTAGACATGCTTCGCATCTATCAAGTGACTCAAAGTCAAGTGATTCAAGTAATCCATCGATATGGAGTTTCTTCATGCGTTTCACTCCAATATGACCAAGACGACAGTGCCACATATAAGTAGAATTATCATTCAATTTAATTCGCTTAGCATCAATGTTATGTATATGTGTATCACTACTATCGAGATCTAACAGAAATAAGCCATTCTTTTCAGGTGCTCGACCATAAAAGATATTATTCATAAAAATAGAACAACCATTATTCTCAGACTTGAATGAATAACCGTCTTGCATTAAACAAGATCCAGATATAATGTTCATGCTCAACGCGGGTACAAAATAACAATTATTGAGGCTTAAAACTAATCCCGAAGGTAGATGTAGAGGAAGTGTGCCGACAGCGATCACATCGACTTTGGATCCATTTCCAACGCGCATGGTCACTTTATCCTTTAGTAGTCTTCGTTTATTCTTTAGTTCCTGTTTCGAGTTACAAATATGAGCAACCGAACCAGTATCAAATACCCAGGTACTAGTACGAGAACCAGCAAGATAAACATCTATAACATGTATATCAGATATACCTTCTTTCTTCTTCTTGACAAGGCCGCTCTTCAGATCTGCCAAATACTTGGAGCAATTACGCTTCCAAAGGTCCCTTCTCCTTGCAGTAATAGCACTCAGCATCAGGCTTAGGGCCAGTCTTAGGTTTCACAGGAGGCGTGGCAGCTTTCTTGCCACTCTTCCTGTTCTTGCCTTTAGACTTGCCCTGTTTCTTGAAGCTGGTGGTCTTGTTGACCATCAACACTTGGTGCTCTTTCTTGATCTCAATCTCAGCAGATTTTAGCATGGAGAAGAGTTCAGGTAACTCTTTGTTCATGTTCTGCATATTGTAGTTCATCACAAAGTTCTTGTAACTAGGTGGCAGTGATTGAAGGACACGATTAATCCCCAGTCTATTAGGAATCACTATTCCCAAGTCACTGAGTTTCTTCGCATGCCCGGTCATGGCGAGCATGTGCTCACTAACGGAGCTGCCTTCTTCCATCATGCAGCTGAAGAAGTGTTTCGATGCTTCATAGCATTCCACGGCCGCATGAGTCTCAAATATAGTCTTCAACTCATTGATCAACTCATGTGGATCGTGGTGCTCAAAACGTTTTTGAAGATCGGCTTCCAGACTGCATAAGATGGCACACTGAACTTGAGAGTACCGAGTTTTCCGAGTTGCGTAAACAGCTTTTACTTCATCGGTTTCAGTTTCTGCAGGAGGGTCACCTAGCGGTGCATCAAGCACATATTGCAGATTTCCGCCATTGAGAAAAATCCTCACATGACGGAACCAGTCGGTGAAGTTGCTACCGTTGCTCTTAAGCTTTTCTTTCTCTAGGAACTGGTTAAAATTGATTGCGGACGCCATATCTACAACATATATTTGCAATAGTTTAGACTAAGTTTATGACAAATTGAGTTCAAATTTTAATTCAACTTAATTAAAAACTAGGTGAACTCCCACTCAAAACAATATCCCTCGCATTGTCTTAGTGATCACACGAACCAAATCCACCGCACCTAAGTCCGATCATCACGTGACAAGGTGTGATTTCAATGGCGAACATTCAAAGTGTTCATCATATCAATCATATGATTCATGCTCTACCTTTCGGTATCACGTGTTCCGAGACCATGTCTGTACATGCTAGGCTCGTCAAGGCCACCTTAGTATCCGCATGTGCAAAACTGGCTTGCACCCGTTGTATGCACTTGTTGATTCTATCACACCCGATCATCACGAGATGCTTCGAAATGACAAGTCTTGGCAACGGTGCTACTAAGGATGAACACTTTATTATCTTGAGATTTTAGAGAGAGGGATCATCTTATAATGCTACCATCGCGATCTAAGCAAAATAAGATGCATAAAAGGATTAACATCACATGCAGTTCATATGTGATATGATATGGCCCTTTTGTCTTTGCGCCTTTGATCTTCATCTCCAAAGCACGGACATGATCTCCATCATCAACGGGCATGATCTCCATCATCGTCGGCGAAGCACCAAGGTCAATGGCGCCGTCTTCATGATTGTCCTCCATGTAGCAACTATTACAACTACTTTGAAATACTACTCAACATGAAATTTAAAGACAACCATAAGGCTCCTGCCGGTTGCCACAATACAATAATGATCATCTCATACATAGTCATCATCACATTATGGCCATATCACATCACCAAACCCTGCAAAAACAAGTTAGACGTTCTCTAATTTGGTTTGCATATTTTACATGGTTTAGGGTTTTCGAGTAAGATCCAATCTACCTACGAACATGAACCACAACGGTGATACTACTGTTGTCAATAGAAGAATAAATTGAATCTTCACTATAGTAGGAGAGACAGACACCCGCAAAGCCACTTATGCAATACAAGTTGCATGTCGAGCGTGGAGCAAATCTCATGAACGCGGTCATGTAAAGTTAGCCCGAGCCGCTTCATCCCACTATGCCACAAAGATGCAAAGTACTCAACTAAAGATAACAAAAGCATCAACGCCCACAAACTATTGTGTTCTACTCGTGCAACCATCTACGCATAGACACGGCTCTGATACCACTGTAGGATAACGTTGCATAGAAAACAAAAAAATTCCTACCGCGAACACGAAATCCAAGCCAAGATGCAATCTAGAAGACGGTAGCAACGAGGGGATTATCGAGTCTCACCCTTGAAGAGATTCCAAAGCCTACAAGAGGAGGCTCTTGTTGCTGCGGTAGACGTTCACTTGCCGCTTGCAAAAGCGCGTAGAAGATCTTGATCACGATCGGTTCCGGCGCCACGAACGGGCAGCACCTCCGTACTCGGTCACACGTTCGGTTGTTGATGAAGACGACGTCCACCTCCCCGTTCCAGCGGGCAGCGGAAGTAGTAGCTCCTCTTGAATCCGACAGCACGACGGCGTGGTGTCGGTGGTGGTGGAGAAATCCGGCGGAGCTTCGCTAAAGCTACGCGGAAGATATGGAGGAGAAGGGGGCGGCTAGGGTTTGGGAGGGGGTGGCCGGCCACTTCAATGGGGCGGCCAGCTTGTGGTCTTGGGGTGGCCGGCCCCCTCCCTTGGCCCCTCATTATATAGGTGGATTCCCAAGAGTTGGTCTCCAAGTCTTCGAATAAGACCCGAACCAAAAACTTCCCATAAGAGGAGGAAACCTAGCCAAGCTAGGACTCCCACCAAAGGTGGGATTTCCACCTCCCATATGGGGGGTTGGCCGGCCCCCTAAGGGGGAGTCCACTTGGGACTCCTCCCCCACTAGGGTTGGCCGGCCATGGAGGTGGAGTCCCATGTGGACTCCACCTTCCTTGGTGGTTTCTTCCGGACTTTTCTAGAACCTTCTAGAACCTTCCATAGAACCTTCCGCGACATTTTAATTCACATAAAATGACATCCTATATATGAATCTTATTCTCCGGACCATTCCGGAACTCCTCGTGATGTCCGGGATCTCATCCGGGACTCCGAACAAATATTCGAACTCCATTCCATATTCAATTTCTACCATTTCAACATCCAACTTTAAGTGTGTCACCCTACGGTTCGTGAACTATGCGGACATGGTTGAGTACTCACTCCGACCAATAACCAATAGCGGGATCTGGAGATCCATAATGGCTCCCACATATTCAACGATGACTTTAGTGATCGAATGAACCATTCACATATAATACCAATTCCCTTTGTCACGCGATATTTTACTTGTCCGAGGTTTGATCTTCGGTATCACTTTATACCTTGTTCAACCTCGTCTCCTGACAAGTACTCTTTACTCGTACCGTGGTATGTGGTCTCTTATGAACTTATTCATATGCTTGCAAGACATTAGACGACATTCCACCGAGAGGGCCCAGAGTATATCTATCTGTCATCGGGATGGACAAATCCCACTGTTGATCCATATGCTTCAACTCATACTTTCCGGATACTTAATCCCACCTTTATAGCCACCCATTTACGCAGTGGTGTTTGGTGTAATCAAAGTACCTTTCCGGTATAAGTGATTTATATGATCTCATGGTCATAAGGACTAGGTACCTATGTATCGAAAGCTTATAGCAAATAACTTAATGACGAGATCTTATGCTACGCTTAATTGGGTGTGTCCATTACATCATTCATATAATGATATAACCTTGTTATTAATAACATCCAATGTTCATGATTATGAAACTAATCATCCATTAATCAACAAGCTAGTTTAAGAGGCATACTAGGGACTTCTTGTTTGTCTACATATCACACATGTACTAATGTTTCGGTTAATACAATTATAGCATGATATATAAACATTTATCATAAACATAAAGATATTAATAATAACCACTTTATTATTGCCTCTAGGGCATATCTCCTTCATTTATCTTCAAAATCTTCAACCGTACTAATATGAGTGAAAAAATCTTCTATATTATCTTTTCCAATGATAGACCCTCGTCCTACCGGTACATCTTTTAGAGTGAACTTAGGGGAAACATGATAAAATAAGCAAAAGGTAAATAAAGTAAATGCAAGTAACTAATTTTTTTGTGTGTTTTTGATATAGAGAACGCAAACAAGATAATAAATAAAGTAAAGCAAGTAACTATTTTTTTGTATTTTTGATATAATGAGCAAACAAAGCAGTAAATAAAATAAAGTAAAGCAAGACAAAAACAAAGTAAAGAGATTGGAAGTGGGAGACTCCCCTCGCAGCGTGTCTTGATCTCCCCGGCAACGGCGCCACAAAAAGAGCTTGATGACGCGTAAAGCACACGCCCGTTGGGAACCCCAAGAGGAAGGTGTGATGCGTACAGCAGCAAGTTTTCCCCCAGTAAGAAACCAAGGTTATCGAACCAGTAGGAGTCAAGGAGCACGTGAAGGTTGTTGGTGATGGAGTGTAGTGCGGCGCAACACCAGGGATTTCGGCGCCAACGTGGAACCTGCACAACACAATCCAAATACTTTGCCCCAAGTTAACAGTGAGGTTGTCAATCTCACCGGCTTGCTGTAAACAAAGGATTAAATGTATGGTGTGGAAAATGATGTTTGTATACGAAGAACAGTAAAGAACAATGTTTGCAGTAGATTGTATTCAGATGTAAAGAATTGGACCGGGGTCCACAGTTCACTAGAGGTGTCTCTCCGATAAGAAATAGCATGTTGGGTGAACAAATTACAGTTGGGCAATTGACAAATAGAGAGGGCATAATGATACGTCTCCGACGTATCGATAATTTCTTATGTTCCATGCCACATTATTGATGATATCTACATGTTTTATGCATACTTTATGTCATATTTATGCGTTTTCCGGAACTAACCTATTGACGAGATGCCGAAGGGCCAGTTCCTGTTTTCTGCTGTTTTTGGTTTCAGAAATCCTAGTAAGGAAATATTCTCGGAATTGGACGAAATCAACGCCCAGAGTCTTAGAATTGGACGAAGCTTCCAGAACACCCGAGAGCCGCCAGAGGGGGGCCACAGGCCCACCAGACGACAGGGTGGCGCGGCCCAGGCCTTGGCCGCGCCCCCCTAGTGTGTCGGCGCCCCGTCAGCCCTCCGACTCCGCCTCTTCGCCTATTTAAGCCTCCTTGACCTAAAACCTCGAGACGAAAAAGCCACGGTACGAGAAACCTTCCAGAGCCGCCGCCATCGCGAAGCCAAGATCTGGGGGACAGGAGTCTCTGTTCCGGCACGCCGCCGGGACGGGGAAGTGCCCCCGGAAGGCTCCTCCATCGACACCACCGCCATCTCCATCAACGCTGCTGTCTCCCATGAGGAGGGAGTATTTCTCCATCGAGGCTAAGGGCTGTACCGATAGCTATGTGGTTCATCTCTCTCCTATGTACTTCAATACAATAATCTCATGAGCTGCCTTACATGATTGAGATTCATATGATGATGCTTGTAATCTAGATGTCATTATGCTAGTCAAGTGGATTTTACTTATGTGATCTCCGGAGACTCCTTGTCCCACGTGTGTAAAGGTGACAGTGTGTGCACCGTGTGGGTCTTTTAGGCTATATTTCACAGAATACTTATTCACTGTTATGAAGAGCATAGTGAAGTGCTTATTTATATCTCTTTATGATTGCAATGTGTTTTATATCACAATTTATCTGTGTGCTACTCTAGTGATGTTATTAAAGTAGTTTATTCCTCCTGCACGGTGTAATGGTGACAGTGTGTGCATCATGTAGTACTTGGCGTAGGCTATGATTGTGATCTCTTGTAGATTATGAAGTTAACTATTGCTATGATAGTATTGATGTGATCTATGCCTCCTTTCGTAGCGTGAAGGTGACAGTGTGCATGCTATGTTAGTACTTGGTTTGGTTATGTTGATCTGTCATGCACTCTAAGGTTATTTAAACATGAACATTGAATATTGTGGAGCTTGTTAACTCCGGCATTGAGGGTTCGTGTAATCCAACACAGTTAGTGGTGTTCATCATACAACAAGAGGGTGTAGAGTCTAGCATCTATCTATTTATTCTGTTATGTGATCAATGTTGAGAGTGTCCACTAGTGAAAGTATGATCCCTAGGCCTTGTTCCTAAATACTGCTATCGCTGCTTGTTTACTGTTCTACTGCATCTGTACTGTCCGCAATATTACCACCATCCATCACACGCCAGTCCTGGACAGCAAAGCACTTTTCTGGTGCCGCTGCTACTGCTCATACTTATTCATACCACCTGTATTTCACTATCTCTTCGCCGAACTAGTGCACCTATTAGGTGTGTTGGGGACACAAGAGACTTCTTGCTTTGTGGTTGCATGGTTGCATGAGAGGGATATCTTTGACCTCTTCCTCCCTGAGTTCGATAAACCTTGGGTGATCCACTTAAGGGAAACTTGCTGCTGTTCTACAAACCTCTGCTCTTGGAGGCCCAACACTGTCTACAAGAATAGAAGCTCCCGTAGACATCAAGCACTTTTCTGGCGCTGTTGCCGGGGATCGAAGGAAAGCTACACCATTTCCTCCCTCGTCAACTGCACGCCAGCAAGCACTTTTCTGGCGCCGTTGCCGGGGATCGAAGGAAAGCTACACCATTTCCTCCCTCGTCAACTACACGCCAGAGACACTTTTCTGGCGCCGTTGCCGGGGAGGAAAGGTAAAAGGCACTCATACTCCGGTTCCAGGTAACAGTACTTTTCTGGCGCCATTGTGTTTGTGCTCGAAGCTATTTCCTTTAGATCCTGCAATTGCATCTTTTTTGTTTCTTGTTTACACTAGTTAGGCATAATGGAAAACAACAAAAATATGAGAGATCTTTATGAACTTTATCTTGAATTAGGACATGATGTGTTTGAAGAGAGAATTTAAAAACCCATGGAACTTTATATGCATGCTAATGAGAATGTTATTAATATGAATGCTTTGAACACTATTGTTGCTAATGATATGGAAAATTCTAAGCTTGGGGAAGCTGGTTTTGATGAGCATGATCTTTTTAGTCCCCTGGGCATTGAGGAGAAAATTTTCTTTGATGATACTTTGCCTCCTATTTATGATGATTATAATGATAGTAGTCTTTTGGTTCCACCTATTATGGAGGATAAATTTAATTATGATTACTATATGCCTCCTACATTTGATGAGAATAATAATGATAGCTAATTTGTTGAATTTGCTCCCACTACAACTAATAAAATTGATTATGCTTATGTGGGTAGTAATAATTTTATGCATGAGACTCATGATAAGAATGCTTTATGTGATAGTTATATTGTTGAGTTTGCTCATGATACTACTGAAAGTTATTATGAGAGAGGAAAATATGGTTGTAGAAATTTTCATGTTACTAAAACACCTCTCTATATGCTTAAAATTTTGAAGTTGCACTTGTTTTATCTTTCTATGCTTGTTGCATTATACTTCTTGAACTTGTTTATTTACAAGATTCCTTTTCATAGGAAGCATGTTAGGCTTAAATGTGCTTTGAATTTGCCTCTGGATGCTCTCTTTTGCTTCAGCTACTATTTCTTGCGAGTGCATCATTAAAACTGCTGAGCCCATCTTAATGGCTATAAAGAAAGAACTTCTTGGGAGATAACCCATGTGTTTATTTTGCTACAGTAATTTTGTTTTATATTTGTGTTTTGGAAGTTGTTACTACTGTAGCAACCTCTCCTTATCTTAGTTTTGTGCATTGTTGTGCCAAGTAAAGTCGTTGATAGTAAGGTTCATACTAGATTTGGATTACTGCGCAGAAACAGATTTCTTGCTGTCACCAATCTGGGCCTAATTCTCTGTAGGTAACTCAGAAAATTATGCCAATTTACGTGAGTGATCCACAGATATGTACGCAACTTTCATTCAATTTGAGCATTTTCATTTGAGGAAGTCTGGTGCCTCAATAAAATTCGTCTTTACGGACTGTTCTGTTTTGACAGATTCTGCCTTTTATTTCACATTGCTTCTTTTGCTATGTGGGATGGATTTCTTTGTTCCATTGACTTCCAGTAGCTTTGAGCAATGTCCAGAAGTGTTAAAAATGATTGTGCCACCTCTGAACATGTGAGTTTTTGATTATGCACTAACCCTCTAATGAGTTTGTTTCGAGTTTGGTGTGGAGGAAGTTTTCAAGGGTCAAGAGAGGAGGATGATATACTACGATCAAGAAGAGTGAAAAGTCTAAGCTTGGGGATGCCCCGGTGGTTCATCCCTGCATATTTCAAGAAGACTCAATCATCTAAGCTTGGGGATGCCCAAGGCATCCCCTTCTTCATCGACAACATTATCAGGTTCCTCTAGTGAAACTATATTTTTATTCCATCACATCTTATGTAATTTGCTTGGAGCGTCGGTTTGTTTTTGTTTTTGTTTTGTTTGAATAAAATGGATCCTAGCATTCAATGTGTGGGAGAGAGACACGCTCCGCTGTTGCATATGGACAAATATGTCCTTAGGCTTTACTCATAGTATTCATGGCGAAAGTTTCTTCTTCGTTAAATTGTTATATGGTTGGAATTGGAAAATGATATATGTGGTAATTGGTAAAATGTCTTGGATAATTTGATACTTGGCAATTGTTGTGCTCATGTTTAAGCTCTTGCATCATAAGCTTTGCACCCATTAATGAAGAAATACATAGAGCTTGCTAAAATTTGGTTTGCATAATTGGTCTCTCTAAAGTCTAGATAATTTCTAGTATTGAGTTTGAACAACAAGGAAGACGGTGTAGAGTCTTATAATGTTTACAATATGTCTTTTATGTGAATTTTGCTGCACCGGTTCATCCTTGTGTTTGTTTCAAATAACTTTGCTAGCCTAAAACCTTGTATCGAGAGGGAATACTTCTCATGCATCCAAAATCCTTGAGCCAACCACTATGCCATTTGTGTACACCATACCTACCTACTACATGGTATTTCTCCGCCATTCCAAAGTAAATTGCTTGAGTGCTACCTTTAAATTTCTATCCTCTAACTTTACAATATATAGCTCATGGGACAAATAGCCTAAAAACTATTGTGGTATTGAATATGTACTTATGCACTTTATCTCTTATTAAGTTGCTTGTTGTGCGGTAACCATGTTCCTGGGGACGCCATCAACTACTCTTTGTTGAATATCATGTGAGTTGCTATGCATGTTCGTCTTGTCTGAAGTAAGGGAGATCTACCACTAAAATGGTTAGAGCATGCATAATGTTAGAGAAGAACATTGGGCCGCTAACTAAAGCCATGATCCATGGTGGAAGTTTCAGTTTTGGACAAATATCCTCAATCTCATATGAGAAAATTAATTGTTGCTACATGCTTATGCATAAAAGAGGAGTCCATTATCTGTTGTCTATGTTGTCCCGGTATGGATGTCTAAGTTGAGAATAATCAATAGCGAGAAATCCAATGCGAGCTTTCTCCTTAGACCTTTGTACAAAGGCATAGAGGTACCCCTTTGTGACACTTGGTTAAAACATGTGCATTGCGATGATAATCCAGGTAATCCGAGCTAATTAGGACAAGGTGCGGGCACTATTAGTATACTATGCATGAGGCTTGCAACTTGTAAGATATAATTTACATAACACATATGCTTTATTACTACCGTTGACAAAATTGTTTCTTGTTTTCAAAACCAAAGCTCTAGCACAAATATAGCAATCGATGCTTTCCTCTTTGAAGGACCTTTCTTTTACTTTTATGTTGAGTCAGTTCACCTATTTCTCTCCACCTCAAGAAGCAAACACTTGTGTGAACTGTGCATTGATTCCTACATACTTGCATATTGCACTTGTTATATTACTTTACATTCACAATATCCATGAGATATACATGTTACAAGTTGAAAGCAACCGCTGAAACTTAATCTTCCTTTGTGTTGCTTCAATACCTTTACTTTGAATTATTGCTTTATGAGTTAACTCTTATGCAAGACTTATTGATGTTTGTCTTGAAGTACTATTCATGAAAAGTCTTTGCTTTATGATTCAATTGTTTACTCATGTCATTTGCATTGTTTTGATCGCTGCATTCATTACATATGCTTACAATAGTATGATCAAGGTTATGATGGCATGTCACTCCAGAAATTATCTTTGTTATCGTTTACCTGCTCGGGACGAGCAGGAAGTAAGCTTGGGGATGCTGATACGTCTCCGACGTATCGATAATTTCTTATGTTCCATGCCACATTATTGATGATATCTACATGTTTTATGCATATGTCATATTTATGCGTTTTCCGGAACTAACCTATTGACGAGATGCCGAAGGGCCAGTTCCTGTTTTCTGCTGTTTTTGGTTTCAGAAATCCTAGTAAGGAAATATTCTCGGAATTGGACGAAATCAACGCCCAGAGTCTTAGAATTGGACGAAGCTTCCAGAACACCCGAGAGCCGCCAGAGGGGGGCCACAGGCCCACCAGACGACAGGGTGGCGCGGCCCAGGCCTTGGTCGCGCCCCCCTAGTGTGTCGGCGCCCCGTCAGCTCTCCGACTCCGCCTCTTCGCCTATTTAAGCCTCCTCGACCTAAAACCTCGAGACGAAAAAGCCACGGTACGAGAAACCTTTCAGAGCCGCCGCCATCGCGAAGCCAAGATCTGGGGGACAGGAGTCTCTGTTCCGGCACGCCGCCGGGACGGGGAAGTGCCCCCGGAAGGCTCCTCCATCGACACCACCGCCATCTCCATCAACGCTGCTGTCTCCCATGAGGAGGGAGTAGTTCTCCATCGAGGCTAAGGGCTGTACCGATAGCTATGTGGTTCATCTCCCTCCTATGTACTTCAATACAATAATCTCATGAGCTGCCTTACATGATTGAGATTCATATGATGATGCTTGTAATCTAGATGTCATTATGCTAGTCAAGTGGATTTTACTTATGTGATCTCCGGAGACTCCTTGTCCCACGTGTGTAAAGGTGACAGTGTGTGCACCGTGTGGGTCTTTTAGGCTATATTTCACAGAATATTTATTCACTGTTATGAAGAGCATAGTGAAGTGCTTATTTATATCTCTTTATGATTGTAATGTGTTTTGTATCACAATTTATCTGTGTGCTACTCTAGTGATGTTATTAAAGTAGTTTATTCCTCCTGCACGGTGTAATGGTGACAGTGTGTGCATCGTGTAGTACTTGGCGTAGGCTATGATTGTGATCTCTTGTAGATTATGAAGTTAACTATTGCTATGATAGTATTGATGTGATCTATGCCTCCTTTCGTAGCGTGAAGGTGACAGTGTGCATGCTATGTTAGTACTTGGTTTGGTTATGTTGATCTGTCATGCACTCTAAGGTTATTTAAACATGAACATTGAATATTGTGGAGCTTGTTAATTCCGGCATTGAGGGTTCGTGTAATCCAACACAGTTAGTGGTGTTCATCATCCAACAAGAGGGTGTAGAGTCTAGCATCTATCTATTTATTCTGTTATGTGATCAATGTTGAGAGTGTCCACTAGTGAAAGTATGATCCCTAGGCCTTGTTCCTAAATACTGCTATCGCTGCTTGTTTACTGTTCTACTGCATCTGTACTGTCCGCAATATTACCACCATCCATCACACGCCAGTCCTGGACAGCAAAGCACTTTTCTGGTGCCGCTGCTACTGCTCATACTTATTCATACCACCTGTATTTCACTATCTCTTCGCCGAATTAGTGCACCTATTAGGTGTGTTAGGAACACAAGAGACTTCTTGCTTTGTGGTTGCAGGGTTACATGAGAGGGATATCTTTGACCTCTTCCTCCCTGAGTTCGATAAACCTTGGGTGATCCACTTAAGCGAAACTTGCTGCTGTTCTACAAACCTCTGCTCTTTGAGGCCCAACACTGTCTACAAGAATAGAAGCTCCCGTAGACATCACATAACAATGCACATACATATCATGATGAGTAAAGTGAGATTCAATCGGGCATTACGACAAAGTACATAGACCGCTATCCAGCATGCATCTATGCCTAAAAAGTCCACCTTCGGGTTAGCATCCGCACCCCTTCCAGTATTAAGTTGCAAACAACAGACAATTGCATTAAGTATGGTGCGTAATGTAATCAACACAAATATCCTTAGGCAAAGCATTGATGTTTTATCCCTAGTGGCAACAGCACATCCACAACCTTAGAACTTTCTGTCACTGTCCCAGATTAAATGGAGGCATGAACCCACTATCGAGCATAAATACTCCCTCTTGGAGTTACAAGTATCAAGTTGGCCAGAGCCTCTACTATCAACGGAGAGCATGCAAGATCATAAACAACACATATATGATAGATTGATAATCAACATAACATAGTATTCCATATTCATCGGATCCCAACAAACACAACATGTAGCATTACAAATAGATGATCTTTATCATGATAGGCAGCTCACAAGATCTGACATGATAGCACAAGAGGAGAAGACAACCATCTAGCTACTGCTATGGACCCATAGTCCAGGGGTGAACTACTCACACATCGATCCGGAGGCGATCATGGCGATGAAGAGTCCTCCGGGAGATGATTCCCCTCTCCGGCAGGGTGCCGGAGGCGATCTCCTGAATCCCCCGAGATGGGATTGGCGGCGGCGGCGTCTTTGGAAGGTTTTCCGTATCATGGCTCTCGGTACTGGGGTTTTCTCGATGAAGACTTTTTATAGGCGGAAGGGCAGAGTCGGGGGCGTCACGAGGGGCCCACACGCTACGGCGGCGCGCCTCCCCTAGGCCGCGCCGCCTTAGTGTGGCGCCACCTCGTGGCCCCACTTCGTATCTCCCTCGGTCTTCTGGAAGCTTCGTGGAAAAATAAGACCCTGGACGTTGATTTCGTCCAATTCCGAGAATATTTCCTTTGTAGGATTTCTGAAACCAAAAACAGCAGAAAACAGCAACTGGCTCTTCGGCATCTTGTCAATAGGTTAGTGCCGGAAAATGCATAAATATGACATAAAGTGTGTATAAAACATGTGAGTATCATCATAAAAGTAGCATGGAAGAGAAGAAATTATAGATACGTTTGAGACGTATCACGCCTCTCTTCCCAACCCTAGCCGCCACCATCTCATCAAGATTCGACGCCATGTCTGGTAGAGACGCAGGCCGAGCTCGCGGCCGTGGTCGTGGTCATGGCCGCGGCAGAGCTGCACGCTCGCCGTCGCATGCGACGCCATCGTCTTCATCGTCGGACCTGCAGGAGGTGGATTGGCAAGTGATGTTCGAGTTCGTCATCGTCCTTAAGAGCAACCCAAACGGCGTCCAGAGGCTGCCGGACACCTTCGCCGACTTCGTCGCCGGTGACGGGCGCACGGGCTCGCTGCATAGGTTGCCTACGGCTGCTGCCGGTGGATCATGGACGTGGCCTACGACACGTGCGGCAAGATGTACCTCCACATCGGCTGGGAGAAGTTTGCGCGCTACCACCGCTCCGAAGCCGGCTTCGTGCTCATGTTCTCCTACCTTGGCAAGGGGGACATGAGCGTCAAGGTGTTTGACTAGACGCGTTGCTTCCGGCACTACCACGGCGACAACGGCCGATGAGGACAACGACTGAGTGTTGTTTCTTATCAGCGAAAATATGCACGGAGGTTTCTAGTTGTTCTTTCTCGAAAGAACCAACAGGGGAACCGTCAACAGCTGGATTTTTCAGTTTGGATGACCAGGTGTGTGTGCGAGTGTTCTTTCTTGGCAGCGAACACACGAAATCTTCGATGCCCGACCTAGTTAGGTTTAGTTATTTTGCAAAGTTTTATATTGGTGTCAACCATGATTCAAAGTATGTATTAGTTTGTGGAAAAACCATGTTCCAAATTATATCTCAGTGTAAACCACGTTCCTAATTATGTATTAGTTTGTGGAATGTTTCTACTCTTTATTGAAATAAATGCAAAAAAAAAGTATTTTAATATTTGGGGCTGGAGTTTGGGGAATGCGGCTGGGGAGCGATGTCACCAAACACGGTACGAACAAAACACGTCCCCTAAACGCTCATTCCGGCACCGTTTGAAGAACGGTTTATGGGACGGGACTGAAGATGCTCTGACAATATAACAACATAAACGAAGGATTCAATATTTTGTACATGTTCGAGAACCCGCCTCGCCTCGCAGCTGCCTTTTCTTCTAGCGCTGCACGCCAGCCACCAACCAGATCCCCTGGGATCGCGTCGCCACACGCGAGTCAATGCAGCTAGCAGCTGGCCACGATGCACTCTGTTCGTTCCTCGTGCAACAGCAGTGCGACGGCCAGCAGCAGCCCCATACATCCTCCACCTCCATCCACTCCTACGGCAGTCTCTTTCCCCACTATTACTCCTATAAAGGAGCCTGGGCAACTCGGCCAGCCAAGGGGTCCGAAGGGGGGATTTCATCTCGTCCATTCATCCTGGGTTAAACAGTAACTTTTCTCTCCCGCGAACTACACCAGCCGTTGGATGTTGTACATTCTTTTTTCACTTCGGCCACTTTCCCCTTGGTTTATGATGAATGGGACCGGCTTCGTGCGGGGTCCGTTGGTCGGGTGCAGACACGGCGCTGGTTCACGTCGCCTCCCTTGTGCGCGTGTGTGAAAACATAGATCGGGAAAAACCACTCCCCTCAATCCCCTCCTCGTCTCCCCAGCGGCCCAGCCGCCTCTCCCCATTCTAATCCCGAGCCGCCTCTGTTGCTCCGGGAGCACCGGCTCGAGCAGCGAGCGGATGGAGCCGGACGGCGGCGGTGGGAGGCGCTTTAGGAGAGCGCTCGGAGGAGGACGGCGGCGCGTTGTCAAGGGCCGCTGGACGAGGAGGGGAGGAGCACCGCCGCCTCCTCACGCTTCTCGTCGACTCCGACGCGCCTCAAGCGTCGCGAATCAGCAGCGAAGTAGGCCTGAAAGAGATGATGGAGGCCTGGAGAGCCGGCGGCAGCCGTCAGGCAAGTCGATCCCCTCCTTCTCCTCTCAGTCTCCCTCTCACGTTGTGCGCTGCGGAAGCTGAAACAGTTTATTTACTTGTTCACTTAGCTAAGGGAGGAGAAGGGAGCGTGAACGGATGTATCTCTGATCGATTACATGCTATCTTTTCTTGGTAGCAGTCTGAAATTCCTCTCTAAATCCTGTGGAATTGCAGATGTTGTGGCGAACAGCAAGACAATTTGGTTCATAATTACTAATTGATGTTTTTATTTGCAGATGTAAGTTTATTATCTTACTCTTTGGGGATATAGAAACAGAGAGCTCAGTTGTTCAAAATGTATTGAAAAATAGAAGGTATGGTCTCTTGCAGGCAAAATTTGATTGTCTGTCATGTTTTTGACCGACACCTTCTTAAACTCTAACTTACTTATTGACAGAGGGTTGGTGTCCAAAGAAAGAACGATTGTCTGATATTATATTTGGGCCTTCACCTTAGCAAGCATATTTTAGTTTAGAATATTATAATTCAGTAATATACTCTTTCTAAACCTCATCAATGGATAATATCTATAGCGGTATAGCCTACTCAAATTATTTGTCTCCACACGAATGTGTTTTTCTTGTTTCTTCCATTAATCTCAGTATTTATTTTTTTCGTTTCAGTTGGTTGTTAATCTATTGCAAGATAAAGATTTGTTACTAAATGCATCACTACCTATTTATGCCCTCACAGTAGGGAAAATGACTGAGCTTCATTGCCTCCAAGGGGCTTCTACATAGACATGAATAAGTTTTTGTGCAGCTAATATATTTAGTTCCATTATTTATGGTTTGAGTAATATGTTCAATGGTAGGCAATGCAAATCTGGTTAAGCTATGTTTCTAGAGAGGGAAGCAGTTTTCTCGTCGACTCCGACGCGCCTCAAGCGTCGCGAATCAGCAGCGAAGTAGGCCTGGAAGAGATGATGGAGGCCTGGAGAGCCGGCGGCAGCCGTCAGGCAAGTCGATCCCCTCCTTCTCCTCTCAGTCTCCCTCTCATGTTGTGCGCTGCGGAAGCTGAAACAGTTTATTTACTTGTTCACTTAGCTAAGGGAGGAGAAGGGAGCGTGAACGGATGTATCTCTGATCGATTACATGCTATCTTTTCTTGGTAGCAGTCTGAAATTCCTCTCTAAATCCTGTGGAATTGCAGATGTTGTGGCGAACAGCAAGACAATTTGGTTCATAATTACTAATTGATGTTTTTATTTGCAGATGTAAGTTTATTATCTTACTCTTTGGGGATATAGAAACAGAGAGCTCAGTTGTTCAAAATGTATTGAAAAATAGAAGGTATGGTCTCTTGCAGGCAAAATTTGATTGTCTGTCATGTTTTTGACCGACACCTTCTTAAACTCTAACTTACTTATTGACAGAGGGTTGGTGTCCAAAGAAAGAACGATTGTCTGATATTATATTTGGGCCTTCACCTTAGCAAGCATATTTTAGTTTAGAATATTATAATTCAGTAATATACTCTTTCTAAACCTCATCAATGGATAATATCTATAGCGGTATAGCCTACTCAAATTATTTGTCTCCACACGAATGTGTTTTTCTTGTTTCTTCCATTAATCTCAGTATTTATTTTTTTCGTTTCAGTTGGTTGTTAATCTATTGCAAGATAAAGATTTGTTACTAAATGCATCACTACCTATTTATGCCCTCACAGTAGGGAAAATGACTGAGCTTCATTGCCTCCAAGGGGCTTCTACATAGACATGAATAAGTTTTTGTGCAGCTAATATATTTAGTTCCATTATTTATGGTTTGAGTAATATGTTCAATGGTAGGCAATGCAAATCTGGTTAAGCTATGTTTCTAGAGAGGGAAGCAGTTTTCTTGAGGACAAATGTATATAATGTTTATATTGCTGAATAGAATAGCAGTTTAGGTTTGCCTTTTGTTTCTCACTGTTAGGCCCTTCTCTTAAAATACATAACCGGTAACATTGATAGCTAATAATGTTGAATAGACAGAGGTTCAGCTGGTGTGTGTTACACCTACTGATTCTTTTTTTTTTCTTCTTTCGTTACAGAGTGGTTAATTACTTTGGATCGCATAATAATTTTGAACTGCTGTTACATTGTTTTAATGCATTACAGATCATACATTTCTATTGACGTTGTTGTAACCCAGTTTTCTCTTGCTCTTGGCTTTGGAAGCAAGGTGGAAGCGACATCGTGTCAGAAGGCCCAAGGTGTAGTCTACGGAGTCAAAAGGTGAGTCATGGTACAAAAAAAGTTACACCACTATTCCCATTTTTTCAAATTCAAGTATATTTGGTTTGTCTGGATTTTTGAATTGTTGCAATATTTCAATCTATTTGACTTTAGATTGGTGTTATTTCCGATGCTGGTTTAAATCTAAAGTGAAAGTGATGAGATGACATGCATTTCATGTGATAAATGGGTTTTGCGGCTATGCTCTTCATTATTTATCTGTTCTCTGTGTCATATGGCCTCTGCTACTTCTCCCATGTATTTATTTGTTTAATCACTGCCTTTGTTATTTTCTTTTCCTTGTTTCTGTAGCCGTTTGGTCTGCTACCTAAAGGTGCCAGTTGTTTTCTTCAGGTGCCATTGCCTTTAAGCCATCAATGAATTACACCCTTTCAATAAAAAATCGGAAGATGTTGTGTTACTTTTTTAGACAACAAGAGCAAAGGCTGGTGCCGATTGCTGGTTTCCAGAAATAGGAAGGAACACTGAAGCTTATGTTCTAAAGGACTAGGTTAGTGTTTCCATGATCCCAGACCGCTGAAACTCATTAGAGATTAGAGTTAACATTTTGTTCGAACAACTCTATCTTATGCTGAAAACTTGATGTAGCAACCCCACAAAACTTAATAGGTGGAAGTCGTAGATTGACACATCAGAAAGCACCATCAGAGTATGCAAGGTCCTCCATTCTAATGGGAAATTTGACATAGTAAGAGCCAACAATATTCTGAATTCGAGTGTTCTAGAATAGATCAATAGTAAGTTTCAAAAGAATAAATTAGAGTACAGGTACATTGAAAATTAGATAAACCTGAAAAAACAAAATGTAAATGTGAGTGTATCTGGAAATCCAAGTTCTGGAATTATACAAACAAATAGTAAATAATATTACTGGCTTAGCCTTAGGCTAAACCAAACAAATTATACGGCGTTATCTTCTCGATACAAAGATGTTGACAACCAATAATGCGTAGTTCTACCTCTTTTTGCAGTTTTGGTGTTCCATCTTCTCCAAGCAAAGCCATAGGCCATGGACCTACTGCTCCGTTCTAAGATCTAGGTAGTTTTGATTTAGAATACCAGAATCCAATTTTTTTGTTTAACCCCTTTGCCTTATTTATATGTATTCTTTAGCTCTCCAGTTATATTAGCTATTTAGCTTAGACACCATCACAGTATTTGTTAAATATGTTTCAATTGTTATTTGTTAAATACTCCTACTGTCTTTCTGTCTTCCTCAATACATTTCAATTTGACCAAGCAGAGGTTCTCAAACAGTGGAGCATACATGCATGAGTAGAACTGAACATATTATTGCAATATGGGCTATTTACTATGGTGCAACCGTTAGATTATATCCTCTATTGTATGACTGTATTGCTGGTGGTGATTTTCTGATCAACCTGGTGTGCAAACAAAGTATCATTTGTCTATTTATTGTCGGTTCGTTTGCATTTTATTTCTTGCCGATAGACATGACTTCAATTCCTTCTTGGGCTCGGTCTTTGCGCCGGGGCGCAGCGGGTCATCTAGTTGCAATGAAAACAGCAACTCTCCTGCAATCACTAAAAAATAAAAATAAACTCCTACGGCAGTCTCTTGGCACAAGGCACGCTTGAGAGCAAGATTAATAGAGTAGCCCACTGCTGGCTATATAGCCATGCCATGTCACCCTTCAGCCATTGTAAAGCCCATTCATACAATAAGCTAGCTATTGGATTGACTCTTAGATAGGCTTTAATTCAAATTTAATTATTTAAGCACGCATGGCATTGGACCTGAGCTGCATGCAAGCCCCTTTTTCCTCGTTCCGTGTGTTGTAGCCCGGCGATACTGCAAGCGCCAGCTCCTCTCTCTCTCCTCCTCCCTCTCTCTTCCACATCAGATTTTTCTGACATGTCCCTTGCTGTAGCCTGCTAAGCGTTCATTGTTGTACTTGCTCTGAAGCTGCACTTCCGTGCATGCCTACACGTCCATCGACGTGCTAGCTAGTTAGCTGGCTTGGCGTGTATTTACGGCGGATCCGATGTGCCGCCGTTCGTGTTGCCGTTTTGCACGCCGTCGGGCTATGTCTTTGTCGTCATACCTAATACTACCTCCGTTTCAAGAATAAGGCGCACGCGTATTCCAAGATGAACTTTGACCATAAAAATTGAGCAACAAAATCTTGATTATATTATATGTATTTAGTCTCGTTGGATTCGTATTGAAAAGCACTTTTTAATGATATTAATTTCATACAAATAATCTTTATCTATTTGAAGTAATTCTTGGTCAAACAAAAAGCTCGTAAAACAAGGGCGCCTTATTCCTTGAAACGGAGGTAGTATATGTTTTCTTTTGGAACGGTCGAAGGTCTCAAAGGACTAGGAAACTGCATTGAAACCAGTCCATGATTGAAACTATGGAAGGTAGAGCTCATTCTCCCCCCACACCGCTCTCATCAGTGAACAGTGCCTCCTCCTTGAGAGTTGCTGAGAGGGTCTCGGCTCCTCTCCCTCCCCTCTCCGGCGGCCTCGCCGGCCGGAGTTGGAGAGGGAGAGAAGGCCGCTATGTATATTACAGTAGGTCTAGTAGTAGTTGTTGGCCTGCGTGCCAGTTTGGCGTCATGCCGATGGGGTGGTTTCGGCTGGAGATGGCGAGCTTCTCTGGCTGGATTAGGGAGCGGTTCTCCTTTGTTGCTGCGCTCCGGTGGTCGGAGACGGCGAGGAGTGGAGTCCTCCATTCATCCCTTTCAATAAAGCTCAGGAGCCGGATGCCAAATCGTAAGGATCTGAGGATCCCTTCAATCCCCTTTTGTGGTCGTGGGGATAGACAAAGGGGAGAGGAGGGATCCAAAGATCATCGAGTTGGAGTTCGGCAGGGAGAAGACGAGCGTGCGCTTCGCACGTTGGGAGCTGCAGTTCTCGGAGTTCACCATCGTCGGCCATGGCTCGTCGGCGCTATCTTCAGTGTTTTGAGCCACTCCAAGCCGACCTCTTCGTCGGCTATCTATCCTCTGAGTGAGGATCTTCCCCGACCCTGCCTCAGGAATTATCGTTGTCGATGCCCCAAGTGGCAACGTCCCCGGCGGCGATGATGGTGCCTGATGGTGGAGGTCCTAGACCGGCGGCGGCGTCTGAGGACTCGATCGCGTTTCCCCAATTTTCTTCAGGGTCCTGGTTGTAATATTCGAGGCCTGCTTTTCACTTTCTTTTTCTTAGGGGGCCTGTCTGTAATTTGTACCGTTGGTGTTGACTAATGAAAGCTTCCTGACCCTTCGGGGTCTCTCCTGGTTCAAAAAAAAAACTATGGAAGGTATGATTTATATCATCGGCTTGTGCTCGACCGCCATGCCACCAAATGCAGCCGCTCCTGGCGCCAACCAACCGGGGACAAAAGCACTTGGAGCGTCGGAGGCAGCAGACTCCGCTGCACCGATGCAGAAGAAGATCCTCACGTAGAGGACAAACCAACTCGAAAAAACCAAACTAGTAGGACCAAGCTTGTGGCCAAAGATTGCGACGGCCGCTCGCTGTTGTTTGGGATCCGCTTCAGAAAACGCAGTTTTCGGGGACATCGAGATTCCACGCTTCCATCAGCATTGCCCAACATCAGAAGACCCGCGGTTGTTGCCTTCCTCTCCCTCGCCGCCGTGGCCGTTCGAAAGAAAGATGATAGCATCAGCACCACCATAGAGGCGACGACGACGCTTATTTAGGGGATTTGCCTTGAAGAAAAGCTCCATCGTCTTCCACCTAGAAGCTCACCAGAGAGCCTTGACGACATCCGTCCGACAATGCACCAACGGGAAGAAACCCCGGCCAACCATTGGATCTGACGGCAAACAATCTATGCATCCTCTCCCCCTCGCCTCCACTAACAACTAGGATAAGAAACAGCTGCAGCGCCACACCCCAGATGAAGTGGCAACAATGAATTCCTCAAAAAAAAAGAGTGGCAACAATGACTCACCGAGCTTATTAACAGGTATTCCAGCATGAATCCATCGAGCAGAAGCAAGCCAATCACCGCGACCCGCAAGACCACCACACGTGCCTGGGCGCGCCGGCGATAAGATCCCCAACGACAAACCATCAGACTCTAGCATCACACCAAACTTCTCTAATGAAATCCTAAAACTATACCTATTATACACAACGGAACACCGAGCACCTCTCCACAACTGGTGCTGCTGCATGGAGAAGGTCTAGGATCGGGACGTGTTCAAGCTCTGGAAGCTACTGGTCATCTTCCTTTTCGCCTCTCTCAGATAGTGAGCGGTGGGAGGATAAGGCTTGGTTTCGTCAAAATTTCATTTGTATCTTCTACCATTTTGACTACTTAGCATACTTATGTTAAGATCCGAAGACTACGGCTTCGATCCGAACACCCGTTCTTTGACTGCTTCAGCGACATCGGCTACTTCTGCAAATTCATCAATAGTTCGGCGAGCGTTCTCACCATCGTGATACTCAGACCTTAAACCCTATGTTATAAATGCCATATAGCTTATATGCATCAAATTCATTGATGCTTGCATTGCATATCTTGTTGTTCCCGGGTGATTATAAATACACCTAACAACTAAGTATGGAGTGTGCGGGATATATTGCTATCTTATCCCTACTTCATTTCAATTTGTCTAGCTCACTTATGTCATGTTTTTTGTGCTAATCAACATTGAATTTGTGGATAGATAAATAATTTAAACCTCTAATTAATTGTCGGATTCTGATTTTGGTTAATTAGATTATGTTGCATCGCATCATCTTTGCCATAGTATGCATACATGATACATGCTTGTTCTTTTGCCATAGTTATAAGTGTGGATATGTTGTTTCTTTTTTAATATTTCGCTTATTGCTACATAGGACTCGGAGTTGATGCGAGCTAGGATAAGTTCTCCGGTTTCACGTTGACAAAATTTTGTCAGGCGAGCATCCATTGCTTCCAATTGTTTTTGCACCTTTGTCTCTCTTATATTCCAACATTGTGTGATTTGTTCGATTCACGAGTCATAGAGCCTCCACCTTCCCTCCTATTTACCCAAACAACTCGATATAGCCTCCACCTTCCCTCATATTTACATGTTGCTTGCTTGTTCTGTTGGCCTTGCAAATCATAGTGTGTGCTTATTGTTCGTTGTTCCTATTGTGTTGTGTTGTACTTATCGGGTAATGTTGGGAAGTTATCGCATGCTCGATGTTGGAGAGAATCATGTTTTAATTGAAATGTTTAACAACTAAAATTGTTCTCGGAATAAAAACTAAGAAGAGGCATATGTGGGCAAACTTCTTGCTTTGACAGCTCACTTTTATCTCCTAGGACCCGAGTTCTTGTTAAATGATTCAAGATTGAACACACTAACAACGAAATATATAAGAGTTTGCTTGA
Source organism: Lolium perenne (assembly GCF_019359855.2). Lineage (NCBI taxonomy): Eukaryota > Viridiplantae > Streptophyta > Magnoliopsida > Poales > Poaceae > Lolium > Lolium perenne. The sequence continues at coordinate 335,138,253 of NC_067246.2, forward strand.
TTTGGGGTCCCCAAAATATTGCCCTTCTTTGCGAGAACTCCACCCATCTATTCATAATCCTCACCAGAAGTACAAGGAATTCCAAAAGTAATAAAAAATAAAATCATGTACTCGCGCCACCTAGCGACGACTACAAATAGTCGAACGAGTTGAAGGCATGCCGCTATCCTCTCCCCTCCCTCACTGAAGTTGGGGAAAGCGTGTCATTGTAGAGCTTATTGTAATAGACAAATGAGAAGTCATCGTGCTAAGGTTCCAAAGAACTAGCGCACAAAAGCATCAACCGTCACCGACGAAGAGAAGCATAGATCAAAAGGAATACCGACCAAATCTAGCGAGATCTGCCAGAGATACACCTACACACGTCCTCCAATGATCGATGCTGGACACACCATCGGGACGGGGTCTAAATGGCAAGGACTTTATTCCATCTTCAAGGAGCGACACACCTTCCTAATAGGACACAAACTCTAACCAAACTGAAAAAACATCAAGAAACGAAGCCCTTCCACGGGAAATGCTAATACTAAAGTCATCGTCTCATGTGCATGATGATGTACCAGCAAGACATTATTACTCCCTCTATATTCCATATTACTCCGGATATAAGGTTTAGGTAAAGTTAAACTTTGCAATATTTGACCAATTATGTGTGATAAAATATCAACATATACAATATCGAATGCATATAATACTCTACTATGTTGCATTAAGATTCCAATAATTTTGATTTGATATTGTAGATATTAACATTTTTTCTACACGATTGGTCAAACTTTGTTGTTCTAAAATTTTAGTTGAACTTAATTAGCTTATTTTTTAAAAAAATATAAGCATTATTTATCAAAACGGAAGGAGTAAGATATTTCCATAAAAATATAAGCATTATTTATCAAAACGGAAGGAGTAAGATATTTCCATAAAAATATAAGCATTATTTATCAAAACGGAAGGAGTAAGATATTTTCATAAAAATATAAGCATTATTTATCAAGACGGAAAGAGTAAGATATTTCCATAAAAATATAGTAAGCATTATTTATCAAGACGGAAGGAGTATGACTTACCAGGACACAGGGTGTCGCACGTGTATTATGTGCCTACAAGAACATTACTTTCGATATCTCCGATGCGCCACAAGCCCACAACACCGAACCGTGCAAACGAAACAGAGAAAGAGAAGGGAAGACCGGATCAAATGGGGGAGTTCCGCGCCCGCGCGCCCGGGAAGATCATCCTCGCCGGCGAGCACGCCGTCGTTCACGGCTCTGCCGCCGTCGCCGCCGCCATTGATCTCTACACCCAGTCCACCTTCCACCTCCTCCCCGCATCAGGTCCGGTTCACGCACTGACTCTTTCTTGTTTCTTTCCTTTTTCGTTCTTTCGTCATCGCTCTGAACTCTTCCCATCGATGCAGAGGATGGCGGCGCCGGCGCGGTGGAGGTGGACCTAAGGGACACGGGCCTGGTCTTCTCGTGGCCGTGCTCGCGGCTCCGGGAGGCGCTCGGGGACAAACCAGCCGGGGTCAACGCGCCCAGGCCGTGCTCCTCCGACGAGCTGGCCGCCATGGCCAAGCTCCTGGAGCAGGAAGAGATCCCCGAGGACAAGATCTGGCTCGTTGGCGGCCTCTCCGCCTTCCTCTACCTCTACACCTCCATCTTGGGGTCAGTTGCCACCCTCCCAATCATGTAATGGAGGCACTACCTCATAGCGCAATTGCTAATGCAACTCCCTGTGCCCTTCCTTGCGCAGCTATAGGCCCGGGAAGGCCGTGGTCAAATCTGACTTGCCAGTGGGCGCGGGCCTCGGGTCGTCAGCCGCCTTCTGTGTATCCTTGTCAGGGGCGCTCTTGGTTGCCGCAGGCGCCGTTTCTGCACAAGCTGGCAATGGCGGAACAGAGTGGGGATCGATGGACAGGGATGATCTTGAGCTCGTTAACCAGTGGGCGTTCCAGGGGGAGAAGATTATTCATGGCAAGCCTTCTGGCATCGACAATGCCGTCAGCACTTTTGGTACGCTACGCTGCTGCTTTCTTGGATCGGTTCAAATCTTCAGTTCAGTTCAGTTGGTACTAAAATCTAGTGTACATAATGTTAGGCATGACTCATTTGAGTCATTCCCTACTGAATACATATGTTTAGCTTAACCTCACCCTTTATTACGAGATTGTGTTTTACTGAATCTGTGTATGAATGTTAGGCAGCATGATCAAATTCAAGAAGGGGGAATTCACCAACCTCAGATGCACCAATCCGGTAAAAATGCTCATTACTGATACAAGGGTTGGTAGGAATACCAAGGCCCTAGTTGCTGGTGTTTCTGAAAGAGTATCCAGGCATCCCGATGCTATGGCTTCCGTCATCAGTGCGGTAAACTCTATCAGTGAAGAGCTCTCGAGCATTGTCGAGTCAGCAGCTGAGGATGAGGTAGCAATCACCATGAAGGAGGAAAAACTAGCAGAGCTCATGCAGATGAATCAAGGCTTGCTTCAGTGCATGGGAGTCAGCCATCGTTCCATAGAAACCGTGCTGCAGACAACGTTGAAATATAACTTGGTCTCTAAGCTGACTGGAGCTGGTGGTGGAGGCTGTGTTTTGACACTGATACCAACTCGTATCCTTCTACGTCTTACTCTTTCTAGCTAAAATTTCATGGCTTTTTGTCCGCAAAAATACTGCTGATTCTACTGTATGATTACTTTCTGGTTTGCTTTCTACGTAACATTTTTGACCCTGAAAAATAGGAGGAACAATTAGTATTTGTCAATACCTCGCTGTCTCAGTAGTGGAGTTTTCAGCATCCTGAAATGTACTTTCCGATATTCAGTGCTAGTGAACTTGATAGGAATGCTAAAATTTGAATGATTGGTTAATAAAAGCTAACTCCTCATTACTTAGCATTTCTAAATGACTGATTTTTTTTAATGTAGCAAAGCTGTATCAGGAAATGCTTAACGTTTTACCAATGCTACAAACTTTTGAAGATCATGAAAATTCTCTAGATCTGTATTCTGAATTTCGCAATACATATTGCACAGTTTGTATGTCATTCATGTATGTTGCTTTAAATACTTGCAAATGATTCCTTGACATAATTTCCAGTATTGTCCAAGTTAGTTTTGGAGAAGACCACTGCGGAGATTGAGTCACATGGATTTCGCTGCTTTCAAGTCGAAGTTGGTGGACGGGGTCTTCAGTTTTGCCGAGGATAACACTCTTGTTTTAAGGAGATGTTGTATAACACTGTAGTGGGCTGGTTTGATAGACCGTACCAAATAAGCTTTCAGTTGTGTATTTGTCGGCCCAATTGTTGTATCAATTGCCAAATGAAACTTGTTAGTGTTCCGCCCAATCAAGGAAGTTTAGGTGGTATATTCTTGTATCTGCTTTTTTCCCTTTTTGAAGGGCACGTTGTCATTGATATGTCCTAAGGGAAACTATTGAAATTGTGACCTATTTATTCATTTGTCTCTTTGCATACATTTAAATGCAACGTGATTGCAATTTTGAGGTCATTGTACAGTTTTTTTCCTTTTTCGCTGGCCCAGTTAAAAAACATTACGGAGTACATGTTAACTTGTATGATAACTACTATTTACAGGTGAACACGCATGTAAATTGGTGATCACGTCTGATGGATTATGGATATGAGATATCAATTAAACAACCAGATATATTGGACAGTTTCTTTTTAACTGAGCCACCTGGAGACACCGTAATGTGTCAATTTCTTGTATCCATGCCATCTTTATGCAGTGCTTATCTACAATATTTTAGATAATAATGGTTCTAGGTAGTCACAAAGAGAACTTTCAGATCTACCATGCCCGGTCAAGAAATCAGGTGTGCGTGAATTGTGTTGTATTGCTCTTCACCCAGGCTGCTCCCGTTCCAGGGGTTTGCATGGTTCCATTCAAGGGGCTTACACTGCTCCTTCAGATTCTGAACCTACACAATCATCCTCGCATTTGTTTATCGGCTGCCCCCGCCTTCGCCCCTTTTGGAGTGTCGTCTCCCCCTCAGGTCGCCCCTCCGTGGACGCCGACGTTCCGACCCTCCTCGACGCTCTCTCCGAAGACTTACCTCCCATGCACCCGGAGGCGCGCAACACAATCATCCTGGCCCTCCTGTGGGCTGTCTGGAAATCCCGCAACAGAATGGTGTTTGACGCTGATTTCATGTCTACCCCACGCATTATAGCCCTGCTAGTAGACCATCTCCGACTTTGGGTCGTTCGCGCCCCCCCTAGGGTTGACACGAGCGCTCTGCTGGCTTGGTGCCAGGCCATCTCTTGGACTATATCTTTCACCTTGCTCTGTACTCCCCCCCTGTATCCAACTTCCCCCCATCCCTTCTCTCTCACTTTGTTTGGGCGCGGTATGCCGCCCCATACCTAATTGTATTGGCTTTAAGCCCCCCCCTCCCTGTAACCCCGCTCCTGCATTAATGAAAAATGAGTTCAGGTGGGCGATCGCCCCCGTTGTTTCCTAAAAAAAAGATTCTGAACCTAGATGCTGGCGTGCCCCTGTCAGTTTCTACCATTCAGTTTGTTGGTGCCCGTGGGAACTTGGATCACCGGACTCCCCTATGCACGACTGCACTGCCAACCGGCAAGGGTGTGCAGCAAGTGATTCTTCAGTTCAGGTGGGCAGACCCGTCTAAAAGCATCTCCAGTGCCCCCATAGTCCACCACCCCTCAGCTTAACTGAGATTCGTACACAAAATTGCGCTCCAACAAGCCTCCCGATCTACCAAAAGTGAATCATGTTCGGGATCTTGATATAAAATCACGGTAAAAAGGGTTTTCGATTTATCAAAAAATGGACCTTAATCGGGATCTGGATACAAAAATCATGCTTATGCATGCCCTGATGTGCCAAAAAGTGGATCCACTTTTGCTCCCCCCCCCCCCCCCACACACCCACTCCACACCCACACACAATATTCGGGGCCGACAAGAGGTGTTCGGACATTCGGACTAGCAATCCAAATGGGCCGACAAGGGGTGTTCGGACATTCGGACTAGCCCTCTAGCTGGCCAACCCATGGCCCTCGCGCCTCATCTCTCGTGCCCAGACCCCTCCCTCCCCCCCCCCCCCCCCCTCTCCCCCGTTAACTCACTAACTTACCATATATGCTTTACTCCCTCCGATCCAATGAACAAGGCTTATTTTTTTTAAAAAAAAGCTAAGTAAACTTTGACCAAAATTTATTAAAAATATTAACAACTGTATGATATAGATATAGATATCATATGAGAATACATTCGATGAAGTATTTGCCAATACAGATTTTGACTTGTATACATGTTAATAAATTTTATTCTAAAAGGGAAACTTGACCAAACTTTACACAGATTAATTAACTTTCCATAAAAAGAATTAAGCCTTATTCGTTGGGGCTAAGGTAGTATTTATTCGACGTTTGTAACAAAAATAACAAAAATCGGATTGTCGGATAAAACCCATATATAACACGATTCTATAAAAGAACATATTTCATCTTTAGAGTATTTCGGCGTTGTAAACATCGTTTCGACTGTGCTGCAAAAGTATACCGCGCGATGCGCTGTGTTTTTCCCCGCCGGAAGCGCTAAACTGCAGCGCGGGCGCAAAAAACGATCCTCCGCCGGATGCTCCAAAATACAGTACGCAACACCGGCGGAAACAACAATCACACCCAACTATGCATCAACAAGATCAAACAAACTTCACAAATTCACAAATAAATGTACCATTTATTATTACAACACAAGATTACAACAAGTGCATCAAATTGTTCACAACAAATACAACAAGTTTATGGATCAACAATACAATAATACAACATTGTTTTCAAATAATACAACAAGTATGCAACTATTGTTGTCCATGCCAATTTCACCATTCTTCCATGAGATCTTTTTGGAGTTCATCATGTGTTTCGCTAGAGCGAATGGAATGATACGAGGTAACAAACCGGGCAATCCTATGTACAGACCTCCTCACTTGCACATGAGAAAAATGTGGGTATGATCCACATTTTTCTCAGGATCATCCTCTATAATCATGTTATGCATCATGATAAAATTAGTCATGATATACCAAAGACACTCTTGGTCCTAAAATCTAGCCGCCCCCTCATAATGGCAAATAGGGCTTGCGAAATTCCAAATGTTCTCTCTACATCTTTCTTAGTCATCGCTTGTGCATTGTGAAATTGAGTTTGTTTCTTACCTCGTGGTTGAATAACTGGCTTCACAAATATTTACCATTTTGGATAGATGTCGTCCGCGAGGAAGTAGCCATAGTTGTACTTGTGTTCATTTGCTTCAAACTCCACCAATGAATCTTCCCACATTGCAAGTCTTGTCATTAGTGGTAACCGTTGAAGAATATTGATGTCTTTGCAAGACCCGGTCATTTAAAAAAAAAATGCATGCCACATCTAAGTCTCATGATCGGTGACCGCTTCAAGGACTATGTGACATCCTTCTTGTACCCTTTGAATTGTCCATGCCATTGTCCATGCCATGCCGCTGGATAATTCTTGCAATTCCAATGCATACAATCAATTGAGCCAATCATACCTGGAAATTCCTTGTCAGCGTTGAACTCCAAAAGTCTTGCTGTGGTCATCAACTAGATCCGTCGGTGTACCGTATGCCAACATACGCAAGGCGGCGGTCACCTTCTGATATGTGCTATGACCAAGTTCTCCGGTGGCATTTCTTCGTTGCTCAAAGAATCGGTCATACTTGGTCACCTCCGTTGCGATGTGCTTGAACAAGTTGATGCTCATCCGAAAACGCCGTCGAAAATAGCTTTCAGAAAATATCGGATTATCATTGAAATACGACCGCATCAATTTCTCGTGCCCTTCAATCCTTTCTCTCCACAACTTCTGTCTACCGAACACCGATCCATCTATTTTTGGCTTCTTAATAGCACAGTATGCTAATAGTATGGATATGTCCTCTTCTTCCTCGATGTTGTACTCGTCGTCCGAAAAATCGTATGATGAACTCTACAAATATAGATATGAAATGACTTTAGTACTACTAGCTTTTAGCAAAAAAATTGAGAAAATGTTGGCGGCCGGTGGAGGCGCATACCTTGCGAGCAAACCAACGAGCATTTTGGCTGCACCATGTTGTAAGTACGTGCGATGACGACATTGACGCCGCTAGCAAGAGTAGGAAGGCGAGGTGCCGTCGAAAGCGCCGGCGTTGTGCCCATCGGTGGCGGCGGCGGCTCGGTACAGCGCGACGGAGCGGTCGAAACTGTCGGGAGGAGGCGCGGGGGAGGCGGATCTACGACGCGGCAGCGAACTTGAGCGGTGGCGGCGGCGAAATCGACCGGCGACGGCGCGGGTGGGGAAATAGAGGGTGCGGGGTGAATTTTCCTGCCCTTCAAATTTTGCGCGCGCGTGAAAGATGCCGCGCGCTGCAGCCGACGTGTCACATATATCGATCCGGATAGGGCAAAACGCAGCTCGCACAATTTTTTTTACAGGGCCATCGCTAATAGCGCGGCTGCTGCTGGAGAAGCAAATTCGGCAGTTATTACAGCCCATCTGCTGAAAATGGTCCTAAAAATAGAAAGTATTTTGCTCAAGTGAACCCCACCAGCGATGCCCGTGGCGAGTCGTGTCCCCTTACCGTCCTCACATCACAGCTTCCCCAACCCCACTCGCCGTCGTCGCCGCTCTCCCACCTCACTCTCACCTCGGCTGGCCTTGTCCGAAAATTCACCACCACAGACCACAAATCCCCTCCCCTGCCCACACCAGCAATCCCCCAGTCTAGCAGCGCGGCTCGGCTTCCCCACCCGCCCGCCCGCCGATCCGTTCTTCTCCTCCGACGAACTCCCTCTGCGATGCGGCCGCGGCGGCGGTGATGGCGGGCTTCTTCCGCACCGGCAACCTCGCCTCCAGGGTCTTCGACCGCCAGTGCTTCTCCTCGCGCCCCGGCGCGACCGTACGTGCCCCTTGCTCTCGCACCCCACCTCCTCTGCATCCACCGGTTCTTGCTCCCGCCGTCTCTCTCCAAGCGGCTTGTTGCAATTTTCATTACTCACTTTTACTATGCTGCTGTGGGCTTGAAATTGGGCCCACCCTCTTTTCGGGACATTGATACTGTAGTAGCACATAGTCTAGACCTCACACACTAAAGAGAAGAAACCTTCTAGAAACCCAATGCCAACCCCTGGTCCAACCCAGTCAAACGGCGCGCGGTGACATTTGATTGTCAGCGAAACCTCACGCCTGTAGTAGCTTGCAAACGGTGACATGTGCGGATAAAAGCAGGTCATCCAATCATGTCATGTGAATGCCAGACAGCCGGTGATCACAACTTAGAATGCTTGTTAACTCACTCCTTCCCACACATGCCATTATCAACTTCGGGATCATATGCGATCTAGTGCCGAATCGATTGTTACTTCTATGATGATCTTACAAGTATAGCTGTGCTCAAACCTATTTCTGTATACCCGTAGATGTCACTTCGCGCTGTGTTTCCTTTTGTAACCGATGAAGCGCACACAAGCCAATCTTGGTTTGGCATTACTGCTCAATTCAAAATTTTAATTTTGATGCGATCGAGATTTTACAACAGCTACTAGTTTTTTGCAGCGTAGGAGGAATCTAACTAAGCTGTCTTTTGCTGTACTTCCCTTTTGTTTCTTGGCAGGTTAACACCGTGAGGCAGTTCTACGAGAATCTGGTTCCGAGCTACACTATATACGACATAGAGTGTCCGGATTATTCGTTCCGCAAGTTCACTGATGACGGGAAGTATCTCGTGGCTTTCAGCCGGAACCACCAAGATTTGATCGTGTACCGGCCCATCTGGCTAACCTTCTCGTGCAACGAGGAGTGCGATTCTCATGACCTTCCGGCTAAAGCAAAGAGATTCGACAGCTTCTTTAAGCAGCTCTACTCGATTTCACTTGCATCCAGCAACGAGTACATTTGCAAGGACTTCTTCCTGTACGTAGCATGCCATCAATACGGCTTATTTGCAACGTCAACTGCACAGAGTAACGATTCTGCTGCCAGTGAGGGTGCAATTCACGGGGTACCATCGATGGAGAAAATTACTTTCCATCTTGTGAGGTACAGTTATCTTGACTTAGGAGGAATGCAGTTCTTAGCTCTCAATAATGACACTTTATCTGACTTTCCTTCCTTTGTTGGGTTCTCTGTATTTCTGTTACCAGGCTAGAAGATGGTGCAATCCTAGACGAGAAGGCTTTCCGCAATGACTTCATTAATCTTGCTCATAGCATTGGAGCCTACCTGTATGAGGATCTGCTTTGCATAGTTTCTCTTCGATATCAAACAATACATATCCTACAGATCCGGGATTCTGGCAACCTTGTTGAGGTACGCAGGATTGGAGCATTTTGCCAGGAAGACGATGAATTATATCTCCATTCACATGGCCAGGTACTTGTAAGTTTGGTTAAAGATTAAAAGTTATGTAGTTCTTTACTCACATTTAACACTGACTGGGGAATGTGAATGTGTGGCATGTGCCTGCACCTGTCTTGAAATTCCAAAAGTGCCTTATGTTGTCTTTATTGTTACAAATATACCTCTCTGGGAATATCACAATTACATGTCTTTGGGAAGAAGCAAAGATGATCCTGTAACACATCTAAGACAACATCAAACATTCCTGATGTCTGTAGGTGCAACTGTGCAAGTGTATCATGATTTACATGCAGTACTTATACAAGCTTCTTGTTAGACGTAAACTGATATATACTCCCTCTGTCCCAAAATATAACATTTTGTTTTGTTTTGTTCTCTTGGGACAAGACTTTGACCGACAACTACTCTATTAATATTTTATTTATGTGATACATCGTACAACATTAATCAAAATTGGTCTGTTTTGAAACTAACCATGCTAATTTTATGTAGTGTGAAGTAATTAATGTACTTGATTCATGCAGGTTGCACATGGGAGTTCTTTCCTTCCTGGCATCAAGCAGCGGTTGTTGTCATTTATTTTCCGCAAGACATGGAATGAGGAACCCGATCAGGCTTTGGTTAGCTCTCTATCTTAAATTTTGCCCATCCATTTGCCATTAACATGTGAACTTTGCGTGCATTGCATTCTAGATCATGGATTTATTCAGGCCATTCTCATTGTATAGTTATGGAAACTTATATTGTGTACACTACTGAAACATTTCTATTTTCCCTGTCATTCGCATGCATGGTGTTATTTCTTCTTTTCAATTGTTGAATAGAATCATGCTAATTGCTTATTCCTTCTTCAGTGGCCATCCTTTCCTTGCAGCTTTATTTGTAGAGAAATTTTTTTTATCTCTACTTGTTTGAAGTATTGGTATTTGTTTGCAGAGGGTCCAACATCTGAAGAAGAAATTCTATTTTCACTTTCAAGACTATGTGGATCTTATCATATGGAAGGTACCTAGAATACATCCTTTGTTATGTTTTTTATCTTCATTTCTTAAGTTAGTTCAAAAGTTTCTCATTTTCTCAGTAAACCTTGATGATAGGGCCTGGATTGTGTATTGAACATGTCATTTTCTATCGAAGATTTTTTTACAACATGTGCTTATAATATGATAGTTGAACAGGTACAGTTTTTGGATCGCCGTCACCTGTTTATCAAGTTTGGTAGCGTGGATGGAGGGGTAAATGTTTTTTTGTGCAGACATCTTACTTACAGGTTATTCATATCCTGTCATTATCTAATTGAAGTTACTATTTTATTTCTTTAGGTTTCTCGAACCACTGATCAAAATCTAGCATTCTTTGCTGTGTACAACATGGAGACAACAGAGATTGTCTCACTCTATCAGGTACCTACTATCAAATGAAACATATATCGTCCCTGAACTCATTTTATATTTCATTTGCTTGTGTTGAGCTTAATATATAATTTCTCATCAGAATTCTTCGGAGGAGCTGTATTCATTGTTTGAAACTTTCTATGATCATTTCCATGCAAATCCACAAAATTCTTTGCACGGAAATTTTATCTCGTCACATGCCAATAATGTTCATGCTCTCGATCAACTGCGCACCATTAGGAATAAAGCAAGCAGCACTTCCCAGGTAATATCATGATACAGAGAGTATGATGCACTTTTTATAAACCATTTTAGTTCTCGGTCCTATTTTAAACGATTCAACAAGATTTTTAAGAATGGGAATATCTACAATGTGATTATGTTAGAATCAACTGACCTACTAGATGCAATAGGATGGGTTTGCTTGACCCAGCTCTCTCCCTAGAAATGTGAAACATTTTGAGCTTGTTTTACGTCATGCCTTTTTAGCTCTATGTCAGCTCATATGTAGTCGAACAGAGATAATTTGCTTGTGAAATTTTTAGTAATCACACATTCATTATAAAGAAGAAAAATGATTACTTCATGCTCATGGGTTGTTCCTTGATATCTATATTTACTAGATATTTTTCATTTTTTTTGTAGGCATAAGGCATCCGATATCTAGTTTCTGAACAAATAGCTTCTATAGAAAGATGTAATGCTCACACTTTTGGTGATTGCGTCTTGTTTTTTACTTGGCAGTTTGTGAAGAAGATGATGTCACCATTACCTTACACTTGCCAATCACAAAGTCCTTCACCCTACTTTGACCTATCCCTTTTTCGGTATGATGAGAAGGTTTGTTCTACAACTTGCTTGAACTTTGACATATAAATTATAAAGTAGTTGCTGTGTACCAATTTGGTTAGTTTCTGGCTTGCATATCATTCGTATAATTTTAGGCTCTATAGTCAATTTTAGAGCTACACACTGAATATGTAATGTTTTTGCTCAACCCGCCAACCTTTTTCTGCTTGACACGTTAGGTTAAACTTTAATGAGCTAAAAACGGTATCAGTAGGTGACACCACACATTATTAACTGGACTTTCTGAAAGAACATTGGCAAGGTTATATCTTGCGTCAAATCTGGCATCGAACCAGTGGCGCATGAATGCTAACAGCAGAAAATTCTACATAGCATTAATTCTATTTTTATGAATTTATTTAATATGAAAAAATAAAGATTCAGTACAGAGCTCTTCAGGAGAAAAGATCGCATGATCTTATAAATGATTTCTTACTTTAAAATGTTAGTTTTAGAATGAATTTGACAAGTTAATTGATACTTAAAAACTGACCTTGTATGTTGCGACTCATGTGGCCATCATATAATCACATTGTTGTCTCACAGATAGTTAGGGAGCTCCTATTGACGTTGAAAATGTGTACTCTTTATATGTTAGTAACTAGGCAACGGTTTTGAAGACTAGTAGCACATTGATCATTTTCTCATTCCATTTCTTTCTTTTGGTCACACTACAATTGGTCGCCTTATGGTGAAAAGTTTTCGGGATTGAATGTACACTAGACAGAATCTTCTACCAAGTATGAACAAATTTTGATTCATGGCTGTTAAGGGCAGGATTGAGTGTGGGGAGCTATCACAGATTAAGATCTCCTCTCTTTGGTATACAAGGTTACAAGGGCATCTGCGACAATGAAACGAAGTTGAGGCTAGGATATTTTAGCCTCTCCAAACCTAGTTCTGGTCAGTGAAAGGGGGAGGGGCTATGCCAAGAAATACTGTTCCTGCACAACATACATACAGTATGAGTATGGGGGGTTCCATAGTGCTGAGTGGACAGCAGAGAATCATTTGCATTTTGCAGTTAATATTTCTATGCCTTCCATGAGCCTGTTAATCTTCTGGGATTAGTGTACTCAACCGCACAATAGTAATTCTTATCATCCTGTTATTTAATTTAGTATTGATTCATTTCCTTGTTTGCAGCTGATAGTAAGTTTTCTGTCGCTGTTAATAAATTTTTAGTATTGCCTTGTTTCCTTATTGCAGCTGATTTCAGCAGCTGATCGGCATAGGCATTGCACAGAGCATCCAATAAAATTCATATCAGTGAAGCAACCAAACGTTGTCAAATTTAAGATAAAACCAGGTAACTCTTGATCCTATGCCGTGACCAAGAATCTATATTCTAGAGCTAGCCTGTGGAATATATTTCATATCAATCTGAACCTGTATCCATATAAGGGACAGACATTGTTGTTGAGACACATGAAACCCACACGATAATAGTACAATCATGTAGAGCACATGAGCAGATCATCATAACTTCATAAGAGTAAGGGAAGACTTAGGTCAACTTACTCGAGTAACGGTTTGATAATGTAATGTCAACTTCATGCGCTGAAAGAGTAAAGATGCACTCACATGTATCTGCATTTCTGCAAGGAATCAAAACATAAGTTTGTTCTAGACCTAGATTTTCATGCAAGGATGAAGTTGATGTTTTTACGTAGCATCACATAAATGTCTCTTGATCTTCTTGACTGTAGGTTCTGATGCTGGCTCTTCCGACGGCAGGGCGAAGAGAATATCTTCCTTCTTGTTCCACCCGTTTTTTCCGCTCGCGTTGTCGATTCAGCAGACGTACATGCAGGCAACTGTTGTCAATGTACATTTCCGGAGATAGAGAGGTTATAGTTGTGTTGACTTAACTGTATTTATATCAGTAGCCGGCGAGCTTGCAACACAGCTCAATAGAAATTTTGGCCATGTGTATCATCGCTATAGGGAAAAAACTGGAGTAGTTTTGACATCTCCATGATCCTGTGCTCATGTGTTGTTCTTGATCTATTTTTAGTATGCTAGGTTAGCATGATCAAGTTGGAAATGTAAAATGTAGCAGGATGGTAAATCTAGATTTGTATTTGTATCATGTTTTCTTTCCAGATTTTGAAAGAGGTTTTTGGGTGTTTTTCTTAAAATCTGTTGCACTGGGCAGACCTCAAGCTACCGTGCAGTGGATACATTCTCGAACTGAAACTCTGTGGGCATGGATTTACTTTGTCAACAAGTACACACAACCTCTTGGATCGCTGGAGATTGAAGAATAGAAAGAGGATTTCTTCTTTGACTTTTTTTTTCCTGAGTACAGAACTATAGAACTCAAACTACAGATGCTGCCTTCACCGATGATGGCCATAGTAATCCTGAAACAGGTCAGGAAATTGCGCATGACATAGGACATAAGACTGGAGCATCGATTCTTTCCTTGGTTAGCCTAGAAATTTTGGTTTCAAAGGTGATCACTAAGTTCATATCTTACTGACGAGAAAATTACAAAAACCCACCACAATTGTGGCTAGGTTAACAAAAAACCACCATCTTTCATTTTTTTGACAAAAAACCACCGATCCCGAGTAACAACGTGACAAACTACCACCACTATGTTGTAATACTCGGGCATAGTGAGTTAACCACAATTATGACATGTGGGGCCTCCTTATCAGGCTGATGTGGCAGTCAACAACAGGCAAGATATAAAATTTTGGACTTTTTTGTAAATTTCCAAGACCACCTCAAAAAAGAAAAGAAAAAGAAAACTGCCAGACACAACGTCCTCATCCACTTCACGAGGTTCGGCGCCGCCACAACTCCGGCCAAAAATTACCGCCGGAGTAAGCTCCCCCAACCCCTATACCAACAATCCCTAAGCCTAGGCGCACCTCCGAGACCTCTCCATCGAGCCCCGCTGGTCTGAAGTCCCACCCGACGGAGCTCCTCACCGCCGCCGACCTTGCTGCAGGGAGGTGGAGGGAGGGACGGCGTGCAGCCTGCAAGGACCGCCCAAGGGGTGGAGGCGGTCCTCGCCGGTCTGGGCGGCCCGGGAGTGTACGTCCGCCGCCGCACGATATTTTCCCGGCGCGCGCGACCCTCGGCTCCATGGCTGGTGTGGGCGAGCTCGGCGAGGGAAAGGGGCAGCATAAGAGAGCTTTGGACAGGGGCTGCGTCGGTGAGCTCGGCGTGGGGCGGCGTCAGCGAGCGCTGGCCAGGGATGGCGCGGCGGCGCGGGCGAGCGCCGGCCAATGGGCAGCGCGGAAGAGCTCTGGACGGCGGCCTCGGCGTGGGGCGGCGAGAGCGAGCGCCAGGCAGGGGCAGCGGTGCGGGAGAGCGCCGACCAAGGGGCATCGTGGGGAGCCAGTGATGTCGGCGAGGGCGTGCTGCTCCGGCTGGATAAGGAGCGTCGTGGGGAGCCAGTGATGCCGGCGAGGGCGTGCTGCTCCAGCTGGATAAGGATAAAAGAAATAAGGAAGAAAAAAATAAAAAAAAGAAGGAAAAAAAGAATAAGAAAAAAGGAGCTAAATATTTGGGCCCAGATCTGAGAGTGGGAGGCTGACATGTGGGCCCGGGTAAATTTCAAAAAAACCCACAATTTATAAGTCTCTTATGTCTGTTCTTCTCCGTTTTAGCCTTGACACGTCAGCCTGACAATGGGCCCCACCTGTCAATTTGGTGTTTAACTCGCTGATCCGTCATCATTTCACGAAGTGGTGGGTATTTGTCACGCTGTTACACCAAACCGGTGGTTTTCTATCAAAAATATGAAAGTTGGTGGTTTTTTGATAACCTAGCCACAATTGTGGTGGATTTTTGTAATTATCTCCTTACTGACCGTTCTGCAGCATGGGATACAATGACGAGCTGAAGTTGCTGCAGGTAAGTCAGATGAAGGCAACAAGGACAATTCGAGCAGCAGTTCAGCCTCAAATGAAGCAAATGTTTCATGTCGGCGTGTACCAGGTGTATTTTACTAGAGAAATGAAGAAGGTGATGCCGCTGGAAGATGTTTGCTAATATCGAGAGAGAAAAGAAGATAATGTTGAAGGTGATGCCACCTGGTAAATGTTTGTGGCAGGGGACATAGTTTATATGGAAGGGCTGTGGTATGGGGAAAATATGACTTGCTCAAATCGTCCAAAATGACCCACATCAGCCATGCGCGAACTCAAGTGGATGCCCATTTGAATATGAGGACTGAGGACGTACGGGCGCACATCTCATCCACAACAAACCAGGTAAACCCTGAATTATGTTCTTAAATCAGATCTCATCAGCCATTTGGGGCATGCAACGGAAGGAATAGGGGTGGTCATTCTTCATGAAACTATTCATGAGTTACATAATAAGAAGATGGATGGGGTTTTATTTAAGATAGATTTTGAAAAGGCGTATGATAAAGTGAAATGGCCATTCTTACAACAGACTTTGCGAATGAAGGGGTTTGCTCCTGAATGGTGCAGGATGATCCAACAATATGTCCAAGGGGAAAGTGTTGGTGTCAAGGTAAATGATGACATTGGTCATTATTTCCAAACAAAAAAAGGTTTGAGACAAGGTGATCCACTGTCTCCGATTTTTTTTAATATTGTGGTGGATATGCTTGCCATCATAATTGAGAGAGCAAAAAATGATGATCAAGTAGGGGGACTTATTCCTCATCTTGTTGAGGGGGGAATCTCTATTTTACAATATGCTGACGATACTATCCTTTTCTTGGAACATGACCTTCAGAAAGCTGTGAATATGAAGCTAATTCTATGTCTTTTTGAAGAACTATCAGGGCTTAAAATTAATTTTCACAAGAGTGAGATTTTTTGTTTTGGTAAGGCAAATGATGAGGTGGACCTATATAAACATATTTTTGGATGTGATGCTGGTTCTTTACCTTTTAAATACTTAGGCATTCCTATTCATTTTAGAAAGCTTCGAAATTCTGATTGGTACCCAGTGGAGACCCGATTTGAAAGCAAATTGGGATGCTGGAAAGTAAAATTACTGTCCTATGGGGATAGACTTGTTCTTATTAATTCAGTTTTAACAAGCTTACCCATGTTTATGTTATCTTTTCTAGAGATACCTGTTGGGGTAAGGAAAAGATTGGATTTTTATAGATCTAGATTTTTTTGGCAATCTGAGGAAAATAAAAGGAAATATAGACTTACCAAATGGAATATCGTTTGCAGACCCAAGGATCAAGGGTGTCTTGGTATTGAGGTCCTTGAAATAAAAAATAGATTTTTATTAAGTAAGTGGCTTTTTAAACTTCTTAACGAACAAGGGGTGTGACAGGAGTTGCTGCAGAATAAATACCTAAGACAAAAGACCTTATCCGAGGTACAAGCTAAACCAACAGACTCTCCCTTTTGGAAGGGATTGATGAGGGTTAAGGACGATTCTTTTAGTAGAGGATTTTTCCAGGTAGGTAATGGAGCAAATACCCGGTTTTGGGAAGATTCTTGGTTAGGTAAGATACCTTTAGCCCAACAATATCCTTCTTTATACAATATTGTGAATCACAAGAATGTAACGGTAGCTCATGTGTTATCTCAAACGCCTCTAAATATCAGTTTCAGAAGACTGTTGGTGGGGAACAAATGGACTCTATGGTTACAATTATGCCGAAAGCTTATGAGGTTTAATTTATCTGATGAAAATGATCGGTTTGTTTGGAATTTGTCAACAAACGGTTTGTTTACAGTAAAATCGATGTATGAGGATCTTTTGAATGACCATACCCCTTTTTGCGAAAATATCTTTGGAAAGTTAGAGTTCCCCTAAAGATAAAAATATTTATGTGGTTCTTGAGCAATAAGGTGTTGCTTACTAAGGACAATCTAGCTAAAAGAAGATGGCAGAGATGTACAAAGTGTGTTTTTTGTGGTGAACAAGAGACTATTGAGCATTTGTTCATCACCTGTCCGTTAGCTAAGATACTTTAGCGTACGATTAATTTTACTTTTGCTCTCCAACCTCCAACCAATATTACGAATATGTTTGGTAATTGCTAAATGGAGTTGATAGACAATCTAAGACATTCATCCGTATTGGGGTTTCTGCCTTATGTTGGTCTATATGGAGGGTGAGGAATGATATTATTTTTAACAAAAAACTTTCTTTCCACCTTTTGCAAGTTATCCATATGGTGGCACATTGGGTCCAGTTGTGGGCTCTCCTGTCACCAGTGGGACATCGGGATGCTATGGCTACTGAATGCACACGGCTCCAGATGGTCGCTCAGGATATCTTGTGCCAGGCTGGCTGGCGGCACGATAGACGGATACTATGATGTGTGCTCCTTCTTTTTTTGTTTTATTTCGCTGGTTGATTTTTGTATCAACTCTGGGCGATGCCTGAGATGTTATAACTTTGTACTCATAACCGTTTAATAAAAGGCCGTGTGCATCATCATGATGCAGAAGCCGGGGTTTCATTCCCCATTTTGAAAAAAAAAATTGGGGCATGCAAGCCACGGTACAACATTTGCCAAAACAACGAAGCAAGCCCTTTATTCTTGCTGGCTAAAGTATGAAAGAGTACAAATGACAAAAAAAACACTAAAGTGAAAACTTCATAAATCTTGGGCTTCAGTTTTGGATTGTCAGCTGGGTAAGTATGCTTAAGGATGCACATTACCGTATCCAGATCCACCACCTCCCCCAGCGCCACTTCCACCATTTGTACCGTCGCCATGGCCACCGCCATTACCCTTAGCATCAGCACTCCCGTAGGTGTACTGATAGTTAACGCCAAAACTGGATCCAGAACCAGAGCCAGCACCAGTCCCGCGTCCACTAGATCCAGTGTTGCCCCCACCTTGTCCCCCACCGCCACCGCCACCATTACCACCGGCGTCAACGGATCCACCGTACCATACATCCTTTAAGGCAGAGCCAGAGCTCGCCCCAGATCCTCGACCATATCCATCTCCACCTTGCGTGCCGCCACCGCCACCTGCTCCTCCACCGCCGGCAACTGCATGGGAAGCGAAATTCTCGGTGGAGCCAGTGCCACCTCCCGAACCCTCACCGGAGCCACTCATGTCTCCGCCACCCTCTCCCCCTCCTTCTCCACTTGCATTAGCCTCACCATGCGCTGGACTAGCAAAGGCCAATCCAATGCCTACAAGGGCGATCATGGCAATTGCTGCCAGTCTACCTTTCATATCCATTGTAAAATCACTGAGATAGAGGCTGATCGAATGCTTAGTGGAAGACTATTTCGACATTAGTGGTATTTATAGGTTGGAGGGCGTGTGCACCATTCTTGCATTAGCTATAGTAGATATTTTGACTCTTGGAGACGAGATTGCAGATCTGTAGTCCAGCTTTAGGTCATTCTTTTCGTATTTAGTTTACCGGCGACCTTGATGCATGGATCTAGGAATCTTGATTAATCAACTGTCTCTTGGCATCTTTTAAGTTTCGAGGAAAACCTTCATCGTGATCAACTTCTACAAATGCATGCATGGGCATCTGCCTTGCTTTGACTTCGTATCACATGTTCTGTCTTGGCATTACTTCGTAGGAGTAACTATGTCTGCAACCTCATGCTTGTCTAGATTTGATCTACTTAGTAGTATACTAGTAGGCTTTGGCACGGCGGCACGCCGCGCCCATGGCGGCATTTTTTGTGTATTTTCGAAAATGCATTAAACATCCGCACTTGGCCGTTGCTCTAAATAGCGCAAATATGCGTTAAATATATTAAATTGGTAAAGTTTTTTTGTGATAGAAGCTGTGGCGAAAAATTGCCGTGAGAGGGGGAAAAAACGCCATGCCCGAGGCGGCATTTTTTGAGTTTTATTTTTATTTTGAAAATGCACTAAACATCTGTATTTGGTCGTTTGCTCTAAATGTCGTGAATGTTCGAAAAATATTAAATTGTCGAACTTCTTTTTGTGTATTTTGAAAATGCACTAAACATCAACATTTGGTTGTTTGCTCTAAATGGCGCAAATATGCGGTAAATATATTAAATCGGCAAAGCTTTTTTGTGTTAGAAGTTGTGGCGAAAAATTACCGCGAGAGGGGGAAAAACTCCGCGCCCGTGGCAGCATTTTATTAAGTTTTTTTATTTTAAAAATGCACTAAATATCCGTATTTGGCCCTTTGCTCTAAATGTCGCGATTATTCAGAAAATATATTAAATCGTCAAAAAAAAATTGTCGGAAATTGCGTCGAAAAATTACCGTGAGACAGGGAAAATGGCACTGTTCAGGTACTGTTCACGGTGACCGACACTGTACATCGGGTACTGTTCAGCCACCGGCACTGTTGATCGACACTGTTCATCGCGAGACACTATTCAGTAACCGTTGCTGTAAAAGTCTACCTACGTGTCGCATTCTAATTGGCAAAAAATAACACATAAACAGTGCCATGTGCCCGTTGAACAGCTCATAGGCTGATAAATCAGCCAGCCTTTATAAGAGTGGAGGGAGGGCAACAACCGGTTACCGGTTGCCCGTCTGCCCCCCAAAAAAAATGACCCAGCACCACTTACCAAGCAAACGTGGAGTGAAAAAAAAAAGAGTTACGTGTCAGGTAATGGGTGGAAGGAGGAATGGATAAATATGCCATGAACAGTGCATGAATCAATGACAACGTCCTAAAATAGCCAGCCTTTATATAGGGTATATTTGTACTCCTACTTGACTTGGCTTAAAGACCTATGGTGGCACACGATCAGTCAATTAATTCATTGATTGAGAAGAGGAGAGAAATGTAAGAGATCCGATGTGGGGATTGGGATCACTGACATTGTTAAAACCCTTTCAGTTAATATCGGCATTTTTTTTCAACCTGCTAAACTGTACTACTCATGCATAATGTTTACACGGATGAAATTTGAATAAGGTGCAATTAGCTACATGTGACGCCCTGAACCAAAAGATAAAGCATGTCTAGCTAATCTCTGATATGATCGATTCAAATTTTCCCGAACTTCCATCTCCGGTGTCAAAGACCATTGTGGAGCAATCAGTAGACATGTATCCTTGTCAAAGCATCTGTCTGAGAGTTCGTGCCTTGTGCCGGTTTGCCGCCGGCTCCTCTCCCTAGCTCCTCTGCCGGCGCTGCCGGTCGGAGTGAGGTGGGGAGGGGAGTTGTGTCGGCCTGTACAGCTTTTGCTTCGTGCCTTGTTGCCAGTTTGGAGCTTCACCATGGCGTGTGTGAGCAGCGCTTGGTGGTTGCTGGTTCCTTTCCCTGGTGGTCGTCCGTGGTGGCCGATGAAGATGGGGGCGGGATCTGGTGTTGTCTCCTTGAATAAGCTCGTTGTTGGAGCAGATCACGCAGGCATGGGTGCTTCTTTTTCCTTTCCTGGCCACCGTGGAGGTGGAAGAGAAGAGGAGGATGATTCTACTTTTTGTCAGCCAAGATCTACTCCACTGGGTCCTCTCAAGCTGAAGATGTGGCCGGATCCTCATCATCCTTTGCCGATCTGGTCTGTGAGCGCATCACCGTCGTATATCTGTACCAAGCTATGGCGCCGCCTGTGGCTGGCCGCCGATCTTGGGTACCTTGCGGTGGTATCTGCTGGCCGAAGGGCGGCCGTTGTCCAATTCCTCCTGGCCGTGTGCCATATGGGAGGCAGCCCTACTTCTTCAGAGAGGCCTCTCCGACGGTGTGCCGTCGTCGAGAGGCAACCATGGCGGACCAAGTGGTTCGTCCCCGGTGCTACCATGGCCAATCTTCTGGAGAGTAGTTTGAGGACTAGATTGCTTTCTACCTTTTTGCTGGAGGGTTCTCCTTGTAAAATTCCAGAATGGATATGCATTTTCTTTCATCTTCTTGTTCTGGATGTAATATGTCCGCTCCACGTCCTCAGTATAATATAATTCTGGGTCCTTTCTGGGCCCTTCTGTGTTCAAAAAAAAAAAATCCTTGTCAAAGCAAGATCTTCAGAAAGGGCCAGTGGTTCACGGCAAGCTAGAGCCTCCAACGTACTCGGATCAGTGATACGAGCATGCCCATTCTTCTTGGAAACTCTGGCTCGCATGTTCTTTCACTGCTTTGAGATTCAATAAATTTGGTCCTCTCTCAACGCTCTTCACATCAACACGTTAGACTGCTACTGCATTTCAGATCTTTGGGGTCCTCAACGTCAAGATAAAGTTGGCTCATCCATTCTTAATTTCATCCATCGGAATTTTTTATTTTTTTGATAATGGGCATTTTATTACTTATAAAAATCAATTACATCTGCATAGCTAAGATGCATACAACCGTTCAAAAAGTATCAAAAGTCTGGAGTGCTAAAAAGATGAATTACATATCAGACATGAGCAGTTGTAAAACGCCTAAGGTGAAGGCGGAGCTTCAATCCGTAGATTATGCTGCCACCTATATAAGAAAAAAGTATCTCTCGCTATGCCCATCAGAATATTTGGAAACATAGAAATCCCATGATTTTTCGCAATGACGCTGAAGCCCACTTTTCAGTGATTCATAAGACCTTCTTTGATCTAACCGCTGCTCCTCCACGCAGAAATCTCTTATACTCCGATGTTGCTTCACCTTGCCTCCTCATTGTAATATAATAACTCCCTCACCTTCCTTCTTTCAGATCTTATATTTTTTTTTTTGCCTTTTTCTCCTTGTTTTCGTTTCGGGTTTTACAAACATGTTCTTTTTTGGCAATGAAGCTCTAAGAGCATCAAAAAAAATTTTTTTTGGCGTATTCGGACCGAAAGCGGCGCAGAACGGAGCCCGAATCGGTGGGCCGGCCTGTAAAATTTTCTTGGGGCCCGAGAAACGCGAGCGTCGACCCCTATAAATACATGCCGCAGAGGGGAGTAGGGTTCCAAAACCCTACTCCCGCCGCCGCGTCCGCTTCCTCCGCTGCGCACGCGCTTTGAACTTCCGGCGAGCAATCGCGGAGCCGCCGCCGCTTCTCCACTTCCTCCACCACCACCGTGACCGCATGGCTGGAGCGGGCAGCCGCGGGAGGGGAGGCGGGCAGATTGGCGGGAGCAACTCACCGCCGCCCCTCCCTCCGTCTTCCACTCCGAGGCCGAGCGGCGGAAATGGAACCGCTCGGAAGGCGCCCGGTTATGCTACGCCAATAGCGGCGAGGGGTCTTCCTCCGGCGCGTCCGGCCGTGAGCTAGCGCTGCCACTAGTCGTCAGCAGCAGTGAGGAGGAGGAGGAGGAGGAGGAGGGGGAGGAGGAAAAGGTGCCGGCGCGCGCCGTCCTCCATTCGGGGACTACGTCCTCAATGATGAGGAGGAGGCGACGACGATCCAGTAGGTCTCCGTCATCTCGGAAGCCGTCCGTGCCGTCCGCGCTTACGAGGCGGCGCAGAAGGAGGTGGTCGTCCGCCATGTAAAGCAGGAGGTCGTCGACCTCAACTCGGAGTAGGCCACCGACGGCGTAGTCCTCCGCCGCGCGTACAGTAGATCGCCGCCGGGCGAAATTATAGTTAAGTTTAGGAGTTGGTCGCCGACGACCACCTCAAATGTAGTCCCTTTTGCGATCGAAACTATCGAATTATGCAACTACTATGTTTGAATTTCACTTTTAAACTTCTTTGCTATCATCAGTTTACCGGTAAAATTTGAATTCACGTTTTTTCAGTTCCGAATACGGGTGTTGTTCTGAGCCTAAACCGCTCGCATTTTGCTTTTTGGGAGACTAAACTTCATTTTTTCAGTTTCAAAGAATAAGGACTCGATAGAGATGCTCTAAGCCCGCCGTAGACCGCTTAAAGAATACAAGTGCGTAAAAGTTAAATATGAAATCACTATGCGTGGAGCAGTTGCTGAACATTTTGGGGGAGATGACAGACTGTGAAGGGTGAGCAGGTTGAAACCAAGGTGAGCAGTGGAGCTGGTAATTAATGGAGTCCGAGGAAGGGGGGAAAAAAAAGCTGAGAAACAGGGCGGCCATGGCGAAGGCGACGCCACCGAGGAAGGTGGGTTTTCTGACATGGCATTTTACGCATTGTTGAACTATTTGGATATGCGCAAAGTTCGAGAAACGCCGAATCAGGCCATCGGATAACCAATAATTTAGCTTATCTGGAATTCAAACGTGTGGTGCTTGTGCTTACGTCCACCTTGTACAGTTGCTTCTGCAGATTGGTTTTAGCTTGTGCAGGATTTGTCCTTGAGCCCAGGCATTGCATATTTTTTTGCTGGCAGATGTCATTGGTTGGGAATCCTATGAGATGTATGAGGCCGCTTGGCATTTTTCTTTGAAACCGCCCTTGCATTTGTCGTTCAGAGTTCATCACAGAGCAGAGAAATATGGAGGGAAGCATCGTGCTCTACACATGGATGGTCAGGGGCCACCTCCACCCCATGACGCAGCTCGCCCACCGCCTCGCCGGGCTCGGCGTCCCCGTCACCGTCGCCGTCGCTGACGTCCCGTCCACACGCGACTCCCCTGACACCATCGCTCGTCTCGCCGCGTCCTACCCTTCCGTCTCCTTCCACCTACTCCCGTCGCCGGCGGCAGCGACCCGTTCAGCGGGCACGGCCGACCCCGACGCCGACCCTTTCATCGCACTCATCGCCGACCTCCGCGCCACCAACCCCGCCCTCCTCACCTTCCTCAGGTCCATCGCGTCCGTTACGGCTCTCGTGGCCGACTTCTTCTGCCCGTACGGGTTCGACGCCGCCGCGGAGCTCGGCGTCCCGGCCTACCTCTTCTGTGCCTCCGGCGCGTCGGTCCTCGCGGCCTGCCTGCACATCCCCACGATGATGCGCTCCGCCTCTGCCTCCTTCGGGGACATGGGGCACGACTTGCTGCACTTGCCCGGAGTTCACCCGATCCCGGCGTCCCACTTGCCAGAAGCGCTCCTCGATCCCAACGGCAGCCAGTACGAGGCGTTTCTCTGCCTCCTTGAGCAGCTGCCGAGAGCCAATGGCTTCCTGTCGAACACCTTCGAGTGGCTGGAGCCCCGCGCCGTGAAGGCGATCAGGGACGGCACTGCCTGTGGCTGTGTCCGCCCCGGCGTGCCAGCACCGGCATTGTTCTGCGTCGGTCCGTTGGTAGGCGAGGAGAGGGGACGCGACGCGGAGAAGCATGAGTGCCTGAGGTGGCTAGACAGCCAGCCTGCGCGGAGCGTGGTGTTCCTCTGCTTCGGGAGCGCGAGCTCGGTGCCGGCAGAGCAGCTTCAACAGATCGCCGTGGGGCTGGAGAAGAGCGGGCACCCGTTCCTCTGGGCCGTGCGCGCGCCCGTCGCGCCGGACGCCGACTGCACGAAGCGGTTCGAGGGGCGTGGCGAGGCGGCGGCGGCGGAGGCGCTGCTGCCGGACGGGTTCTTGGACAGGACGAGGGGGCGCGGCATGGTGGTGTCATCCTGGGCGCCTCAGGTGGAGGTGCTCCGGCACCCGGCGACCGGCGCGTTCGTGACGCACTGCGGCTGGAACTCGGCGCTGGAGGCTGTCTTGGCCGGCGTGCCGATGGTCTGCTGGCCGATGTACGCGGAGCAGAGGATGAACAAGGTGTTCATCGTGGAGGAGATGAGGCTTGGGGTGGCCATGGACGAATACGACGAGGGGACGGTGACAGCGGACGAGGTGGAGGCGAAGGTGAGGCTGGTCATGGAGTCGGAGCAAGGGAAGGAAATCAGGGAGAGGATGGCCACGGCGCGGGAGATGGCAGCCCATGCGCTGGAGATCGGTGGATCGTCGACGGCAGCACTCATTGACTTCATGGATCATCTGCCTTCGCGTTTCTATCCAAATAGTGTGATAGGATCTGAATTTTAAAACTCAGCCACGCCATTTCAGTTGATTTCAGATTGATGTGATTGTGTCGAATATTATACTCCCTCCGTTCCTTTCTATAGTGCCTATAGATTTTTGGCATTTGTTTCAGAATATAAGGTTTTAGCTTAGCTTTTTTTCAATTACCCCCTCCCCGTTCAGCCCCCAAAATTGTTATGGTAAGTTACGAAGATATGGATTTCCCAAATTTTACGTTGATCTCAAATCGTTCAGCTAGGAGTCTTGTGTAAAAAATACTCTTGCGCTAATTTTCGTGCCAAAAAACAATATGCACTATCGGAATTGCTTCACACACGACAATTTTCATACGATCTCTGTCCGATAACTCTCCCGCAGTGCTACTCTTTGTTTCTTTTTCTGCAACTGAACATAGCGCTAAACAACCCTGTGTACCCCGTCCCACGTGGCCACGTTCCAAGCCCCAGCCCAACTATTTTTAAAAGAGACAAGATCGTTGCCTTCCATTGATTAGAAAATGAGTTGTCTGGTTAATTAACCGAAAATCAACTGAAATTGGTACTCCTTTAATTTATTTTGCCTAAGAATTACACTAAATATATAAAGACTGTTGGCATAAAATTAGCATCATTAGAAAGTGTTTTCAATATAAATCTAATGATACTAATTATGTACAATATAACAAAGGTATTGTTGCTCAACTTTTTTGGTCAAAGTTCATCTTGAAATACGCTAGCACCTTATTTGTCAAAACGCAGGTAGTACAAACTGGATCAAGCCCCACAACCGACGCAAAATGACCGGCCTATCCGCGGGGATGCAAACGTGACCCAAATTTGGTTCGCGGATGCGTCTATGATTTTATTGCTATGAAATTTGTTATTTGTTGTTTCAAAACTATACATCAAATATTGTACTATGTTGGTGGAATAAACCCTACCGGCCTCGCCAGATAAAATGCGTCAGGACGCTGGGGGTGCCCGGTCAACCACCCGAAGGCCAATTTCGCATCCGCAGCCAGAAGCAAACGGGTGCGTGCGGTTACTTTTGGTCTCTGAAATACTTCGAGCCACTGGTGATGCCCTAAGAAGCCGACCCTCAAAGAGTCGCACGAACAAGACATTGCCGACTAACTAGCATGAAGAGCAATATCATCGCTCACGTGTCACGAGGCTGACAAACTCAACGATATCAAAGTGTCCACTACACAACACGTCGACGAACACCTCGTCCTCGAGCCGCCACCTCGGCATCTACCTAGTTGTCACACACTGCAAAGCACCGGGTCGCACTCACTTTCTATTGAGCCAATGAGCCGCAACCCCATCTCATAGGGTCGCAACCGCACACAATCCAGGCCCGCCACCCCAATATGCAAGACCAACCTCGAGGTCGCTGCCTAGACATTCATCGCACGCGCCGCAGAGACAAACCAACTTGGCAAATCCAAGGCATTACCCAAGGAGGGAACGATAAAGCTGCTGGCATCCACCTTTTTTGAAGACAACCTTAAATCAAATTAAAACGTTAATTTCCTGCAAAAAATTAAACTGGTAATGAACTATTTTCTAAGCATCCTCTTGCATTGACTTTATCAGCGTCTTTTTTAGAAGGATGATAGCACAAGAGACCATTGGTCTGGGCTTTAGTTCTGAGAAACGACTGAGTCCAACCTTATCCACTTGAAGCAAGCTGGCTGCTAGAAAGAACCGTACAAGTATCGGATAGAAACTGTCGTGTGTATAGCAGCGCTCATGCACTATAGAATGGAACAGAGGGAGTACTACCTTCATCTCAAACCTTTAACATTTACAGTTCTTTTTTTGAAAAGTTAAACAAAGTAAATTCTATCAATAAATATAATATTTTGTAGATAGCATATGAAATATATTTCGTTATCTATCTAATGACATTGATTTTTTATTTTGCATATTAATGATTTTAGATTAAAAAATCAAACTTGACATAGTTTGACTTTCTAAAACTAATATAAGCATTAAGCTTTAAGATGTAGCTAATATACGAGCTGAGTTACGTTTAGACTAGCTCGAAACAGGTTTTCACTCTGTTATATTCATATAGGATTTGCTAGTTCAGTTACGTTTGGCCATCGGCACATGCACGGCCAAAATCGAGCCGACGACACAGGTGCAGGTGGGTCCGCCGATGTCTAACAGCCGTTTGCCCTGTCTGTGCCGGCACAGTGCATTACTTTTAAAAAAATCGAGGCATTTTTTTTGAATGGTTTGATCGTTAAATCTCTAAGCATGCTTAATATTATATTGAATTATTTATTAATAATAGTCAATATTTTCACTCAGTAACCCATTCTCAAACTGCTCTCATTCTAACATGCTTAACTTTTTCACTCTTCGTCAGATAAGCTTCCTACCAATCATATTAACCCTTGGGGCATGACATCACAATTATTTATTATTTGAATTCGAATTAATTATTTGACTAAAAAACAATGTATACATTTTTTAAATAATAAATCTTGAAATAATAAAATAATTTATTTTTAATTTTTTCACTAAAATCTAAAACCTCAAAAAAACTCTTATTTACTTTTTTTTATTTTAAGGAATCTAAAAAATCAGTAAACAACCATATTATGTTGAAACCAGATGTAACTTTTTCTGTAGATACATTTTCATATAGAAAACGTTTTCATCGAAGGTCGTATGCAACAGCAAAAAAAACAGTTTTATCGAAACATGACGCCATTTTTTCATATAATATATCAAAATTCATGTTTGTTAATTTTCCTAACAACTAAAACACATATTACGTGATTCTCTGAAAAGATTTATTTTCAGAAATTTCTAACATTTTCTTATATTTTTTCGAAAAAACAAAAAGGTGATTCTGAGGGGGGTGGTGCTAGAGCAAAATAGAATGACGTCGACATAGGGCTGAATAAAAAAACAAGAAAAAATTGTGCCTCTAACTCCATTGCCTCGCCACCACGATTGAGACTCCCGGGGCCATAGGTCCCAGTCCGTGCTGAGGACCTATTGTTGTTCGGCATAGGTTGATCTACGCCAACAGCTTTCCTGTACTGACGGCTTTTTCTACGACCTACCCTGTGTAGGCGGCCATGACAAAATGCCATCGGCACAAAGCCTCGCCGTCCACGTCTTGTCTGTTTCGCATAGTGCAATTAACAATGGATGAAAGAGAGTTTTAATCTAGGGAGAATCAACACAACTAATTGTCAAATGCACATAGCAGGTCCAACAATAAACCTTAATTGAATTATTAAGCTCACTAACAAAGCCAGTCAGCCAAGATCATTTCTTCGTATCGATCTCCATTTCTTAGCTCCGTCGACTCTCGACTTGTTAGCTCCAATGGCAGAAACCATGCTCGTTCAGCTCGTGCGCTGCTACAATGTCCTCTTCGTTCTCGTCGCCACCATACTCGCCAAGCTGAAGCTCAGGCGCGGCGCCGGCAGCCTGAACCTGCCTCCGGGTCCATTGACACTGCCGGTGATCGGCGACACGCACAACCTGCTCGGCGCCTTGCCGCACCAGGCCATGCACAGGCTCGCCCAGCAGCACGGTCCCGTGATGCTCCTCCGGCTCGGCGACGTCCACACTCTCGTGCTCTCCTCGGCCGAGGCGGCCAGGGAGGCGATGGAGGTCCACGGCTTCGCCTTGGCCGACCGGCACGAATACCCCACCGCCGGCGAGCTGCTCGGCCCGACGCGCGTCCGGTCCTTCCGCTCCGTAAGGGAGGAGGAGGCGGAGAGCCTCGCGTCCCGCATCTTCTTCACCATGTCGTATATGGGGCCAGTCCCCGTCCGCGTCGACGAGGTTGTGAAGGGCATGATGAACAACGTCTTCACGAGGATCGCCGTCGGTGTGTTGGCGAAGGCCAAGACGAACTCTTTCTACCTGAGGGTCTTACTCGGCGACCGGCGACCGCAGTGGGAGGCGTACCTCGAGGAGCTGGACAGGGCGGCGGGCCTCATGTCCGGGCTCAGTCTGACAGACCTTTTCCCGGCGTCGCGCCTGGCGCGGGCGCTCAGAGGCGGGTCCCTGAGGGAGGCTCGCCGGAGGATCCAGTCCATCGCGGATGCCATGATCCGTGAACACAAGACGGCGATGGAAAGGGAGGACGAAGCTGGTGATGTCGGTCATGATGCTCCAACGGAGGACATCCTCACCACTCTGCTGAGGCTTCAGAGCAATGGCGGTGTCACTCTCACCAACGAAAGTGTCAGCGGCATCCTCTCCGTAAGTCAACCACACCTCGCAAATGTATTATCACGTACACCACAGATCGATCAATATTTCTACATTATATTTGTCATGTCACCAGGACATTTTCTCGATGGGGTCAGAGGCGGAGACGACGATAATATGGGCCATGTCGGAGCTTATGAGGAACCCGCGGATAATGGCTATTGCGCAGTCTGAAGTCCGGCGAGTCCTCCACGGCAAGACTGTGGCCGAGGCGAACATCGACGGCCAGCTCCACTACCTCCGGATGGTCATCAGGGAGACGTTCAGGTTGCACCCTCCTTTGCCTTTGCTCCGCCCGATGATGTGCACGGAACGGAGGAGGATCATGGGCTACGATGTGCTTCCGGGCACCACCGTGTTCGTCAACCTATGGACGATCGGTAGGGATGAGCAAAACTGGACTAACGCCAGTGAGTTCATACCCGAGAGGTTCGAGGGCGAGAAGGGGGTCTACAGTGACTCGGACTTCAGCTTCTTCCCCTATGATGTGGGCCAAAGAATGTTCCGTGGTAAGATGTTTGTAGTGGCGAACGTCGAGTTTGCCCTTGCAAGCCTCCTCTACCACTTCGACTGGAACCTCCCGGACGGTAGGAACCCGGAGGAGCTTGATATGGCCGAGGCGTATGGGATCACCACGCATCGTAGGACTCAACTATTATTGAATGCTACTAATCATTTTGGCATGCTATAGTTTTCATGTCTACATGATTATGTTGTTTAATATTTTGTATGCATAACGTGTAGACTATGAAGTTTATTTAATACTTTACAATTGAACAACTTCTTGCGTGTAAAAATAACACTTGTTTAGAATGCTTCAACTTATGTAAGTCCTGCTCGCTATCATGTAGAGAGACAGTAAAGCTGCGGACATGACTTTCGAGTTGCAGGTAGATGATATACAACTTACCACCAAAATCAAATTAAGGACGTGCATTCTACTGAAACGGGATCACATAAATAGTAACCTAAAACTGTGTCAATTTTATTGTATTCAATCTTATACTTCCAATGGTTGAACCCAAAGCATGTCGTTCCTGTTACCTGGAACCTGATACTGCTTGTTTCAGCGAGATATAGATTAGCATTCCAGTACAGAACAAAATCTGAAACTTGCAGCAAGCGTACATTCGCAGAAGATGGACTGAAACAAGCATTGAAAGACATCCATAGTCATCTCGTACTTACTGCACATGTTAATTACAACCTCTTGTATTTTGGTGACAAGGTTACATCCAATGTTGAGGAAATCACTTATCAGTGTCAACTCGGTCAGCTGGCGATTAGCGATTAATAGGCAAACGGACGATTAATCGGGCGATAAATGAGTATATCAGCGATAAATGAGTTTATCAGCTAATCGGTGACCATCAAGTAGCGATTAATCGACCAATTAACCGTTGAATCAGACGAATTTTTGAATAGTGGTTACATCTCAGTAAAAGAAACAGTATCAGGTTCACTTGGAAGTTGGAACCTGAATTATGTGTATCAGGTTCACCAGACAAACTAGTCCAATTTAAAGGAATAGTCTCAGGTGCCAATTTCTGAGATGACATTTCCATCTGCAGACTACAGGCAGCTCCAACCCATGTCTTCTTTCTTGTGTTTCCTAAACCTGAAGATATTTAAGCCTTACATTCCTTCACCACCCCTTCTCGACGATATGCCAGTAAATATTTGGTGCACAATTTTATTTCATCAAATTAAGGACATACATTGAAAGAGGATCACATAAATAGTAACCTGAAACTGTGTCAATTTGATTGTATTCGATCTTATACTTCCTACGGTTGCACCTGAAGCATGTCGTACAGAACAGAACAAAAAAATATAGATTAGCATTGCAGTACAGAACAAAAATCTGAAACTTGCAATAAGCCTACATTGTCAGAAGATGGACTGAGACAAGCATTGATGAACAGCCACTGCACATCGAGCCATATGGAGCTTCGTTGGTTGCCTCTTGTCCGCAAAATAGACGGTACGACATGATCCAGTATTCCACAACTTCAGTAGCATTGACCGAACAATCTAGAATTTGGTGTATGGACAACAGCATTTCATTGTAGGTGCAAGCCAAGATCACACAAATCATGCAGTTGCAGTTTTAGATTCAGAGATGTTGTAGGATGAAATGGCTCAAGGGGTCAGGGAACACAGTAAATCAGCCATTACTTAGTGCTCCATATAGATGGTCCAATAAACCAACACAAACATGAACACGCATCAACCGAAATGGCTTCACTTAGTTTCCAGACTGAAACTCATTACTATTGTTATTGTTGAAACGGGTTCATACATTCTACCTGGGAACCTGATACTACTTAAGTGCATTATAAGGACGTAACCATGTAAAAAAAGCTAATACTTTGAGAACACCACATACTGAGCAGGAAACAGCTGCTAGCTGCACATGGAGTTTTATGACTAAATCAACATATATTGAGTACTAGCTAGGTGCAAGTAGTAAGACAGACGAAAGAGACAACTGGATTTCAGATAACTATTCAACAAGCCAATACTCTTAACACTCCTTTTCTTCATCAGCTGCGTCTACACCCGCGTCTACTCCGGCTTCTTCGCCTAAGAAGAAGGCTCCCCCTCGTCGTCAGCCACCGGCTCCTCAGCGGCGTAGCTCAAGATACGCTTCGGATGCGGATGGGGCGAAGGTGACGGATGAGGACACTTTGACGAAGGCCATGCGCCGTAAGGCGGAGCTGAATTTGGACACAGCTGGTAAGAACACAAGCTCTAAATCCTTTTTATCGCTTTCAGATAATGTTATTTCATCTAAACTTGCTAGACTAGGGGTTAGTTTAGGTTCAAATAAAGATTCTATCATGGTTTCGGCTAATGCTTTGAGACATATGGAATTTGATAGACTAAAAGTCAATTCCAGAGTCTCAGCTAAGCTGGTTCCCTCTATTCAGGATGAGGAAGAACTGAGTGCCACAATAGATGGTCAGCTCCTTTCTCAACTTGTTGGTGAGGTGGCAGAAGTAGATTTGGATGAGTTGATGCTTGGCTCTGTGTATGATCTAAAAGCATCTGCTAGAAAATCCAAAGCTAATTCTGCAACCAAGAAATCTAAGTTTTCTGCTAAGGTTAAATCTATGAAATCTACAATAGTTACACAATGAATGGTATGTTCTCAAATAGCAGAGGTCTAAAAGACTTGGCTAAGCATGCATATATCGCTGATTGTATAACTGAATATTGTTTAGATTTCGTGGGTATTTCTGAAACCGGGAAGCGAGATTACTCTGCGAGTCTGTTAAACCGCATCTCTGGTGGGGTTGACTTCTCATGGTTTTCTAGCCCTCCTCGGGGACGGTCGGGAGGTATCTTACTTGGTGTCAGGACAACTTCCATGGAAGTGTTGGCTTGTTCGGAAGGAGATTTTCATATCAAACTCCATATCCGCAATAAAGCTGATAACTTTATATGGAGTCTTGTTGCCGTGTATGGTGCTGCCCAAGTCGAGTTCAAAGCTGCTTTTCTTCGAGAACTGGTTAACCTAGCAAAAGATAATCCTTATCCTATCATTATAGGGGGGGATTTTAATTTGCTTAGGTTCTCTCACGAGAAAAGTAGGGGCCGTTTCGATAACCATTGGTCCTTCTTATTCAATGCTGTCATTGACAGCCTAGATTTGAAAGAGATCGAAATGGTTGGGAGACAGTTCACTTGGGCGAATAGTCTTCCAGAGCCTACATATGAGAAGCTTGATCGCGTACTCATGGACCATAATTGGGAATCAAAATACCCTATGGTTAATGTGCGTGCTCTCCCTCGCATTGAAAGGCTTTCGGATCATGCCCCCATACTCTTAACAACCGGTAAGAATAGATCACAATGTAAACGGCAGTTCAAGTTTGAGCTAGGTTGGTTACAGCGTGAAGGCTTTTCGGATATGGTTAAAAGAGTATGGGAGAGGCCTATTGCTGGCTCCAGTCCGATTCAGAGGTGGAATAATAAACTTCGCGCTATGCGAAAACACCTTGGGGGATGGGCTAGACATGTGGCATGTGCCTCTTAAAATCGTAAAAGGTTCGTCTAACAACTTTGATCGATGAAATTGAAGCCCTTGCCGAAACAAGATCGCTATCTCCGCATGAAATTGAGTCTAAGAGCCAATATAATGCGCAGATGGCTTTCATGTTGAGGGAGGAGGAGCTAAAATGGTATCAAAGATCAAAGGTACAGTTCATCCTTGAAGGAGATTCGAATACAAGATACTTCCACTCTGTTGCTAACGGCAGACATAGGAAGAAACTTATTCATTCTCTAGTTCAGGACGAGGGTACAATTGTTGGACATGAACAACTCAAATCTTATATTACTAAGTATTATAAGGGTCTATTTGGGGAACCGGAAGAAGGAACTTTCAGCATGGAAGAATCCAGAATTCATGATATTCCCCAAGTTTCCCCTGAAGAAAATGCTTTCCTGACAGCCCCTTATTCTGAGGAGGAAGTCAGAAACGCGGTTTTCCAAATGGAGCATAATAAAGCACCAGGACCAGATGGTTTTCCAGCTGAGTTTTATCAAAACTTCTGGGACATAATCAAGTCGGATCTGTTAGCTTTATTTTCTGCATTGCACAAAGATCAATTGCAACTATTTCGTCTTAATTTTGGTGAGATAATTTTATTGCCTAAGGTTATGGAAGCAGAACGGATTCAACAATTCCGTCCTATATGTCTCCTTAATGTTAGCTTTAAGATTTTCACTAAAACCGCTACTTTAAGACTAAATTCGGTTGCTGATAATGTTGTGCGACCGTCTCAGACGGCATTCATGCAAGGAAGGAATATCCTTGATGGGGTAGTCACTTTACATGAAACAGTGCATGAGCTTCATAGGAAAAAGATGAATGGTGTCATTTTAAAAATTGATTTCGAGAAGGCTTATGATAAAGTAAAATGGTCTTTCTTACAACAAACACTCAGGATGAAAGGTTTTTCTGATGAGTGGCGTGCTCTAATACATAATTTCGTTTTTGGAGGAAGTGTTGCCATCAAAGTCAATGACGATGTTGGCAAATACTTTCAAACGAAAAAGGGATTGAGGCAAGGAGATCCGCTTTCACCTATGTTGTTTAACATAGTGGCGGATATGCTTGCTATTATTATTGAGCGTGCAAAAGCTGATGGCCTTATTGAAGGAGTAGTACCACACCTTGTTGATGGTGGTCTATCCATACTTCAATATGCTGACGATACAATTCTTTTTATGGAACATGACCTTGTGAAAGCGACGAATCTTAAGTTGATCCTATCAGCTTTTGAGAAACTTTCAGGTCTTAAGATCAACTTCCATAAAAGTGAATTGTTTTGTTTCGGCGAAG
Organism: Lolium perenne; assembly: GCF_019359855.2. NCBI lineage: Eukaryota > Viridiplantae > Streptophyta > Magnoliopsida > Poales > Poaceae > Lolium > Lolium perenne. Next base: position 335,173,201 of record NC_067246.2, read on the forward strand.
CCCAGGATGTGGCCTCCCAATATGCTGAACTATTCGGCTGCGGGCTTGGGCAGTTTCCTATTAGTTATTTGGGTATTCCGATTCATTTTCGGAGACTAACAATAGCTGAATGGAAACTTGTTGAGGAAAGACTCCAAAAGCGGTTATCTAGCTGGAAAGGAAAATTACTATCTCTAGGGGGTCGATTGGTACTCATTAATTCAGTACTAAGTAATATGGTGCTGTATATGATTTCCTTCTTCCAATTACCTAAAGGTGTCTTGCATCGGTTAGATTACTTCCGATCTAGATTCTTTTGGCAAGGAGATAGTGAGAAAAAGAAATATCGGTTGGCCAAATGGAATATAGTTTGTCGACCAAAGGACCACGGAGGGCTTGGGGTTCATGATCTTGAAATCAAAAACCGAGCCCTCCTTGGGAAATGGTTATTTAAACTTCTTTCAGAAGAAGGTATATGGCAAACAATTCTAAAAAGAAAATATGTAGGCTCCAAAGCTTTGTCACAAGTGGTTTGGAAACCCGGTGACTCACATTTTTGGGCTGGACTTATGGCGACTAAGAAATTCTTTTTTCCTTTTACATCCTTTTCTATTAAGGATGGATCTCAGATACGCTTCTGGGAGGACAGATGGCTAGGACCTACAACCCTCCGAGAACAGTATCCGGCCTTGTATAACATTGTACGCCACAAATCTGATACCATCGCAACGGTGATGCAACAAACACCGGTTGAAATGTCATTCAGACGGGATTTGATAGGTCCCAGACTAGCATCTTGGAACGTCTTGCTTCAACGACTCGAACGAGTACAGTTGACGTCAGGTCCTGATGTGGTTAGATGGAATCTATGCGAGAGTGGTAAATTCTCGGTGGATTCAATGTACAATGCGCTGATTCATTCTGTTACACCTGTTTATAAGAATACAAAAATCTGGTCTATGAAGATACCGTTAAAAACGAAAATTTTTGCTTGGTATCTTCGTAGGGGGGTAATTCTTACTAAGGACAATCTTGTAAAGCGTAATTGGCAAGGTAGCAAAAAGTGTATTTTTTGTCATCATGACGAGACAATCAATCATCTTTTTTTCCAGTGTCAATTTGCGAGATCTATATGGTCGATAACCCAGATAGGTTCTACCTTGCATCCACCTCAGAGCGTTGCTAATCTTTTTGGCAGCTGGTTAAATGGGGTGGACCGTAAGTATAAAACCTTTATTAGGGTGGGGGCGATTGCCATCATTTGGTCGCTTTGGCTATGTAGAAATGACAAGATTTTCCATGATATTAACTCTTCTTGTTTGCAGGTTATCTACCGATCCACCGCTTTGCTCCGTTCGTGGTCTATGCTTCAACGGACAGAGAATCGAGACCTCTTTATGGAGGTATCTTCACGATTGGACGATGTGGCGAAGGATATTTTTTCCCAACATGGATGGCGGCGTAACCTTCGGATTGAGCCTTCGGGGTCCTAGGCGTTCACCATTGTTGGTTTTTCTCATAGCTTATTCAAAGACGTTTGTTCTTTTTTGGGTGTGTACGATGATACTCTTGAGTGTGTGCGGCTGTGTGCATCTTGTTATGCAGAGGCCGGGTGTAATGCTTATTTATAAGTAATGGAAGCGCCCTTTATCGAAAAAACTCTTAACACTCCTGACAACATTGGTAAGAAGAATATAAGTACTGAACCGAGGAAGCAAGTGCTAGCACAGAGGTAAGAAGATGATTTATTGTCACGTCCTTGAATCCTTGATCGTCCTTAAAAATTAGAGCTCATATCGCCGTTGCAGTAGTCGAGGAGAACCTGAATAAGGCTGAGAGGGCGGACATGATGGTTGTTGTGACTACTGTAAATGTCAAATCCATTGTGACTACTGTAAATGTCTAATCCAAATAAATAATGATAGGGATCCTCGTGAAAGCTTTGTTTTGGATGGTAGATAATGTCCATCGTGGCGTCCCTTAGGTTATAGACATGCAAGACAGGCTCTATGTGAGTTTGTACCCAATCAAACATGTATATGCAGTCAGTGTCGATGGACGGAAGCATATTGGCATCCACTGACACACACCTCTCGGCACCAAGAAACAGTGCGCGGCAGCTGATGCTCTTGACCTCCTCCAACATCTTGTGCTCGACATCGACTCTGAAAACTTTCAAGGCTTGATCCTGATGGCGAACGAGCAGAAGCTCCCCGGCAGACTCCACGAGATAAGACTTTGCGATTTTGTTCTCCTGTAAATATATGTCCGCATCAGGCGACATCTGAGCTGCGACTAGAAGCTCAGGATGGCGGTGCTCTGCTGGGACGAGTTTCCATACCGATCCTTCCTGACCAGCAAGATAGATGGTCCCTTGGAAGGTAACCATGGTAGTCAGCAAGACCTTGCCAATGTACCCCTCAGCAAATTCAGTGCTGGTTGGATCACCATACAGAACCGTGTGCCCTCTTCTGTCCCATATCCGCCACACGACCAGCGCCGGTCGAGCGCCGCCGCCGCTCACTGCGGCATGCAGTGTAGCCACAGACCCTAGCCCTTCCCACAAGGGCGCAGCAAAGTGGAGCATGTCGCCTGTCAAGGGGTTGAGGACACGAGCCAAGCGTGGCTGCTCCCTGTCTCTGAGCACGATGAGCCCGTCGGACGCGCTGAGGATGTAGTGGTCCCGGAGCGCCGGGAGCCGCAGGCGGCGGAAGCGCCCTGTGGGGGCGTGGAGGAAGAGCCTGGCGTCGTCGTCGTCGGGGATCTTGGATTTCAGGTCGAGCATGACCTGTTAAAATATTGGGCCCACTTTTAGTGGCCCAAATTAGATTTCAGTTTTTCCTATAAATCTCAAAGCCCACATAGTGGCAGCCTTGTGAGTTTGAGCCCAAGTTGGTGGCAGCTCACTAGGGAGTGGCAAGAGGTGGGAAGTTTAGTCCCACATGGAAAGTTGGGAGGAAGTTAGACCACCTTATAAGGTGGGTTGTTCCACCACTAGTAAGTGAGTGAGAATAGGAGTGGTACACGCGCGCTCCTCCTCCTCCTCGCTCGTCTCGACACGACACGACACGACACGACACGCGCTCGTGGTGAGTGGATTGAGCCGAGACTTTCCTTACTTTTTGCAGCTCAGGAAAACGAACAGAGTCCTAGACGGACGCGTCGCAGTTAGTCGGTTCGGGTCGCTCCCGGATCGTGGGCTATCTGTAACCGACTCCAAACGTTCGTGCGACGTGGGCGTGGCCCACGTTGCCTAGGGTTTCTCGAGCCTATATAATCTCCTGCCCGGCTACCGCAGAAACACATCCAATACGAGTTAGGGTTTCCACCTCTCTCTGCTTGCGCCGCCATCGTAGCCTACTCCATCCCGCGAGCCGACGTGCATCGGCGAACGGGAGAGCAGGTCTCCGGAACCGCTCGTCCTTGCGATCCTGTACGGGAGAGGGCGAATTAGGTTTTTGGGAAGCGCTCTGCGCGACTGCTCAAGCTCTTCATCACGGGTCGCCTTCCGTCCAAGTCGGGCGGTGCTGCCTACCGTCGTATTCAACGCCATCTACTTCGACCCGTCGTCCTCGTTGCCAACAACGTTGTCATCAACAACGTTACTGCTGCGACATCATCTGCTACACCTCCACCGCCACCTCCACCAGATCGGTACGTGCGACATATCTCGATCTGTTTAGCGATGGATGTTGTACTGTTTGCTATGCTACTGTTCATGTTGATCACTACATCTAGTATGTTCGAGTTTCACATGTTAGTAGTTACTGTCGTCATGCTTAATATTCTGGAATTAATCATGGAAATTGTGCCTAATTATCCAACAATCCAAAAACCTAATTGTAGGCAATTTCCTGAGTTAATAATGGCTGGATTTGCTGATGCACTGAGGCCGGATAAGTTTACCGGTGTGCACTTTAAGAGGTGGCAGTATAAGGCCATGCTCTGGCTTACTCATCTGAAAGTGTTCGATGTTGCTAAGGGTTTACCTGAAGGAACTATATCTGACCAAGATCAGAACAAGTTCAAGGAAAGCAATACTCTCTTCGTCGGATGCGTTCTAAGTATTCTTGCTGATCGTCCGTGTGATGTGTACATGCACTTAACAGATGGTAAAGAGCTCTGGGATGCACTGAATGCTAAGTTCGGTGCAACCGATGCAGGCAGTGAACTGTACATCATGGAGAGCTTCCATGACATCAGGATGGTTAACAACCGTTCTGTAGTCGAACAAGCTCATGAGATACAGTGCATTGCGAAAGAGCTTGAACTCCTTAAGTGTGCCTTACCTGACAAGTTTGTGGCTGGATGCATCATCGCTAAGTTGCCCCCTTCATGGAGGAACTTTGCCACAACTCTCAAACACAAGAGACAGGAGATATCAGTTGAAAATCTGATAGCATCTCTTGATGTTGAGGAGAAAGCTCGGGCTAAGGATAATACTGAGAAAGGAGAGGGTCGCCTAGCGCCAACATGGTGCGTAAGAAACCCTACAAAGAAGAACAAAGGGAATAACAAGCCCTCCTTCAATAAGCCTATGAAGACTACAACCTTCAAGAAGAAGAAGATGATAAACAAAGCAGATCTGAGCTGCTTTACATGTGGAGAGACTGGCCACTTTTCTAAGGACTGTCCAGAGAGGGCAGACCGCAAGAAAAAGGCGAGGCAAGTCAACACGGTGACCGCTAGCAATGCTGATGGGTACGGTAATCTCTTTACTGTTCTTTCGGTATTTCAATCTCCATGTTGGTGGATTGATACGGGTGCTAATGTTCATGTGTGTGCTGACATATCCATGTTCACTTCTTACCAGGTCGCCCGGGATTCTTCCGTCTTGATGGGGAATGGGTCACATGCTTCGTTCGTGGTGTTGGCATGGTAGATCTGAAGTTCACTTCGGGGAAGATCGTGCAGCTGAGGAACGTGCAGCATGTCCCTACTATGAACAAGAATCTCGTTAGCGGCTCCCTTCTATGCAGAGATGGGTTTAAGGTTGTCTTAGAGTCGAATAAAGTAGTTGTTTCCAAGTTTGGACAATTTATTGGTAAAGGCTATGAGTGCGGAGGCTTGTTCCGCTTTTCGCTTCTCGATTTCAAAGAATAAGTCTCGTGGAACCATATATGTGGCAATGTTAGTGATGACACCAAGTGTTTGGCATTCTCGTTTATGTCACATTAATTTTGGTTTAATGTCTCGGCTATCCAAGCTTTAAGTTTAATTCCGAATTTCACCATTGCCAAAGGTTCTAAGTGCCATAGTTGTGTGCAATCAAAGCAACCTCGGAAGCCTCACAAGGCGGCCGAGGAGAGAAACTTGGCACCTCTAGAACTCATACATTCTGATCTATGCGAGATGAATGGTGTGTTGACAAAAGGTGGAAAGAGATATTTCATGACATTGATTGATGATGCGACTAGATTTTGCTATGTTTATTTGTTGCGAACTAAAGATGAAGCTTTAGACTACTTTAAAATTTATAAGGCTGAAGTTGAAAATCAACTAGAGAGAAAGATCAAGCGTCTTAGGTCGGATCGTGGTGGCGAATATTTTCCTAAAATCTTTGATGAATTCTGTGAGGAACATGGCATTATTCATGAGAGGACGCCTCCCTATTCACCCCAATCAAACGGGGTTGCCGAGAGGAAAACCGCACGCTGACTGACTTGGTGAATTCCATGTTAGCCACTCGCTGGTTTATCAAAGGCATGGTGGGGGAGGCTTTATTGACTTCATGTCATGTCCTGAATAGAGTTCCTAACAAGAATAAAGATAAAACCCCTTACGAGGAGTGGGCTGGGAGAAAACCATCACTTTCGTATTTGCGCACATGGGGATGTTTGGCGAAAGTCAATATTCCAATTACTAAGAAGCGCAAACTTGGACCAAAGACAAGTGGATTGTATCTTTCTAGGTTATGCTCCGAGGAGTGTAGGATATAGATTTTTAGTAGTTCAATCCGAGGTACCTGATATGCACGTTGATACTATTATGGAATCTCGTGATGCAACATTTTTTGAGAATATGTTTCCTATGAAAGATATGCATAGCATTGCTAGAATTTCTACTGAGATAATTCCTGAGTCCAGTACATCTAATGAGTATTTTGAACAATCACATGAGAATGTTACTGAGAAGGATGACAATGAAGCTCCTAAACGGAGCAAGAGACGAAGGATTGAAAAATCCTTTGGTGATGATTTCATTGTGTACCTTGTGGATGATACTCCCACGTCCATTGCAGAGGCATATGCATCTCCAGATGCAGATGACTGGAAAGAAGCTGTCCATAATGAGATGGACTCGATTCTTTCTAATGGAACTTGGGAGTTGTCAGAACGACCCCATGGATGCAAGCCAGTAGGCTGCAAATGGGTGTTCAAGAAAAAGCTAAGACCTGATGGTACTATTGAAAAGTACAAGGCACGGCTTGTAGCGAAAGGCTACACACAGAGAGAAGGCGAAGATTACTTCGACACCTATTCACCTGTCGCTAGACTTACCACCATTCGAGTACTACTATCCATGGCTGCCTCCTATGGTCTTATCGTTCATCAAATGGACGTAAAGACAGCTTTCCTTAATGGAGAGTTGGAAGAGGAAATCTATATGGATCAGCCTGATGGGTTTGTAGTAAAAGGTGAAGAAAGAAAGGTGTGCAAGTTGCTGAAATCTTTATATGGCCTAAAACAAGCACCTAAGCAATGGCATGAGAAGTTTGACAAAACTTTAACTTCTGTAGGCTTTGTTGTCAATGAGGCTGACAAGTGCGTTTACTATCGCCATGGTGGGGGCGAAGGTGTTATACTATGTTTGTATGTGGATGATATTCTGATCTTTGGTACAAACATGAAAGTAATACACGAGGTCAAGTCTTTCTTGTCAAAGAGTTTTGATATGAAAGATCCTGGGAGAAGTCGATGTGATTCTCAACATCAAGCTGATTAAGAACGAGAGTGGGATTACTCTAACGCAATCCCATTATGTTGAGAAGATCTTGAGCCGGTTCGGCCATATTGATAGCAAGCCTTCTTCAACACCTTATGATCCCAGGTGACACTACGCAAGAACCGGAGGATTGCCATAGATCAATTGAGATATTCTCGTATCGTTGGCTCACTCATGTACTTAGCGAGCGCGACTAGACCCGACATCTCTTTTGCTGTTAGCAAGTTGAGTAGGTTCATGTCAAACCCGGTACCGATCATTGGCATGCACTTGATAGGGTCATGCGCTACCTATGTGGTACAATGAGTTATGGGATTCACTATTCAGGGCATCCAGTTGTGCTTGAAGGATATAGTGATTCGAATTGGATCTCAGATGTAGCTGATCTGTACGCCACAAGTGGGTATGTATTTACCTTTGGAGGTGGCGCAGTGTCATGGAGATCTTGTAAGCAAACCATATTGACGAGGTCAACTATGGAAGCAGAACTTACTGCTTTAGACACAACCACTGTTGAATCATAATGGTTGCGTGAGCTCTTGATGGACTTGCCTCGTGGTTGAAAAACCTGTTCCGGCAATCCTTTTGAATTGTGACAATCAAACTGTAATTGTCAAAGTGAACAATTCTAAGGATAACGCGAAGTCATCAAGACACGTCAAGAGACGTTTGAAGTCTGTCAGGAAATTGCGAAACTCCGGAGTAATAACTGTTACATATATTCAAACAGACAAAAACCTGGCAGATCCCTTTACAAAGGGACTATCACGTAATGTGATAGAAAGTGCATCGAGGGAGATGGGTTTGAGACCTGTTGATGTTACACCATAGTGGCAACCCAACCTTTGTGATCGGAGATCCCGTGAATTAGGACCTGGGAAGAACAAACTAGTGGTTTAATTGAGGAGAGTATTATGTAACCCTCTCTATGTGAAGATGCACAACTCTCAGTTGCTGTAAGGCAGGTTGGCAACAAGCCTTAATGTGTTTATGTTGGCTATTTTAGCAAAGATGCTGTCCTACAGAGCATTCTTGAAATAACACACCTATATGAGTCCGATTGTTAAACGTCGCAATCTATGAGATTTGGGTGATCTCTAGTAAACTCATGAAGAGACCATGAAGTATGACGCATATGCTTCACCCGCGGGGTAGGCTACTGGCAGCCATGTACTGGTCATGACTTTGAGTGAAACCCCGTTCACGCAAAACTTGCAATTCAAGGCTTAGTCCATTGTTCAAGTGTGAGTGGATGTAGCTTAAGGTTCTAGGCGGAAGTTCAACTTAACAGTCTCCGCTGAAACACTGGTATATAAACAAGCAGTGAGTATTGGTAAATCTCTAAATGGGGATTTGAGATCTGGTGGGGGATTGTTGAAATATTGGGCCCACTTTTAGTGGCCCAAATTAGATTTCAGTTTTTCCTATAAATCTCAAAGCCCACATAGTGGCAGCCTTGTGAGTTTGAGCCCAAGTTGGTGGCAGCTCACTAGGGAGTGGCAAGAGGTGGGAAGTTTAGTCCCACATGGAAAGTTGGGAGGAAGTTAGACCACCTTATAAGGTGGGTTGTTCCACCACTAGTAAGTGAGTGAGAATAGGAGTGCTACACGCGCGCTCCTCCTCCTCCTCGCTCGCTCGTCTCGTCTCGTCTCGACTCGACTCGACTCGACACGTCACGACGCGCGCCGCGCTCGTGGTGAGTGGATTGAGCCTCGAGCCGAGACTTTCCTTACTTTTTGCAGCTCAGGAAAACGAACAGAGTCCTAGACGGACGCGTCGCAGTTAGTCGGTTCGGGTCGCTCCCGGATCGTGGGCTATCTGTAACCGACTCGAAACGTTCGTGCGACGTGGGCGTGGCCCACGTTGCCTAGGGTTTCCCGAGCCTATATAATCTCCTGCCCGGCTACCGCAGAAACACATCCAATACACGAGTTAGGGTTTCCACCTCTCTCTGCTTGCGCCGCCATCGTAGCCTACTCCATCTCGCGAGCCGACGTGCATCGGCGAACGGGAGAGCAGGTCTCCGGAACCGCTCGTCCTTGCGATCCTGTACGGGAGAGGGCGAATTAGGTTTTTGGGAAGCGCTCTGCGCGACTGCTCAAGCTCTTCATCACGGGTCGCCTTCCGTCCAAGTCGGGCGGTGCTGCCTACCGTCGTATTCAACGCCATCTACTTCGACCCGTCGTCCCTGTCGTCAACAACGTTGTCATCAACAACGTTATCGTCGCGACATCATCTGCTACACCTCCACCGCCACCTCCACCAGATCGGTACGTGCGACATATCTCGATCTGTTTAGCGATGGATGTTGTACTGTTTGCTATGCTACTGTTCATGTTGATCACTACATCTAGTATGTTCGAGTTTCACATGTTAGTAGTTACTGTCGTCATGCTTAATATTCTGGAATTAATCATGGAAATTGTGCCTAATTATCCAACAATCCAAAAACCTAATTGTAGGCAATTTCCTGAGTTAACAATGGCTGGATTTGCTGATGCACTGAGGCCGGATAAGTTTACCGGTGTGCACTTTAAGAGGTGGCAGTATAAGGCCATGCTCTGGCTTACTCATCTGAAAGTGTTCGATGTTGCTAAGGGTTTACCTGAAGGAACTATATCTGACCAAGATCAGAACAAGTTCAAGGAAAGCAATACTCTCTTCGTCGGATGCGTTCTAAGTATTCTTGCTGATCGTCTGTGTGATGTGTACATGCACTTAACAGATGGTAAAGAGCTCTGGGATGCACTGAATGCTAAGTTCGGTGCAACCGATGCAGTGCGATGAACTCGTACATCATGGAGAGCTTCCATGACATCGGGATGGTTAACAACCGTTACGTAGTCGAACAAGCTCATGAGATACAGTGCATTGCGAAAGAGCTTGAACTCCTTAAGTGTGCCTTACCTGACAAGTTTGTGGCTGGATGCATCATCGCTAAGTTGCCCCCTTCATTGAGGAACTTTGCCACAACTCTCAAACACAAGAGACAAGAGATATCAGTTGAAAATCGGATAGCATCTCTTGATGTTGAGGAGAAAGCTCGGGCTAAGGATAATACTGAGAAAGGAGAGGGTCAGTCTAGCGCCAACATGGTGCAGAAGAAACCCTACAGCAAGAACAAAGGGAATAACAAGCCCTCCTTCAATAAGCCTATGAAGACTACAACCTTCAAGAAGAAGAAGATGATAAACAAAGCAGATCTGAGCTGCTTTACATGTGGAGAGACTGGCCACTTTTCTAAGGACTGTCCAGAGAGGGCAGACCGCAAGAAAAAGGCGAGGCAAGTCAACACGGTGACCGCTAGCAATGCTGATGGGTACGGTAATCTCTTTACTGTTCTTTCGGTATTTCAATCTCCATGTTGGTGGATTGATACGGGTGCTAATGTTCATGTGTGTGCTGACATATCCATGTTCACTTCTTACCAGGTCGCCCGGGATTCTTCCGTCTTGATGGGGAATGGGTCACATGCTTCTGTTCGTGGTGTTGGCACGGTAGATCTGAAGTTCACTTCGGGGAAGATCGTGCAAACCGAGGAACGTGCAAAGATGTCCCTACTATGAACAAGAATCTCGTTAGCGGCTCCCTTCTATGCAGAGATGGGTTTAAGGTTGTCTTAGAGTCGAATAAAGTAGTTGTTTCCAAGTTTGGACAATTTATTGGTAAAGGCTATGAGTGCGGAGGCTTGTTCCGCTTTTCGCTTTCGATTTCAAATAAGTCTCGTGGAACCATATATGTGGCAATGTTAGTGATGACACCAGTGTTTGGCATTCTCGTTTATGTCACATTAATTTTGGTTTAATGTCTCGGCTATCCAGTTTAAGTTTAATTCCGAATTTCACCATTGCCAAAGGTTCTAAGTGCCATAGTTGTGTGCAATCAAAGCAACCTCGGAAGCCTCACAAGGCGGCCGAGGAGAGAAACTTGGCACCTCTAGAACTCATACATTCTGATCTATGCGAGATGAATGGTGTGTTGACAAAAGGTGGAAAGAGATATTTCATGACATTGATTGATGATGCGACTAGATTTTGCTATGTTTATTTGTTGCGAACTAAAGATGAAGCTTTAGACTACTTTAAAATTTATAAGGCTGAAGTTGAAAATCAACTAGAGAGAAAGATCAAGCGTCTTAGGTCGGATCGTGGTGGCGAATATTTTCCTAAAATCTTTGATGAATTCTGAGGAACATGGCATTATTCATGAGAGGACGCTCCCTATTCACCCCAATCAAACGGGGTTGCCGAGAGGAAAACCGCACGCTGACCGACTTGGTGAATTCCATGTTAGCCACCGCTGGTTTATCAAAGGCATGGTGGGGGAGGCTTTATTGACTTCATGTCATGTCCCGAATAGAGTTCCTAACAAGAATAAAGATAAAACCCCTTACGAGGAGTGGGCTGGGAGAAAACCATCACTTTCGTATTTGCGCACATGGGGATGTTTGGCGAAAGTCAATATTCCAATTACTAAGAAGCGCAAACTTGGACCAAAGACAAGTGGATTGTATCTTTCTAGGTTATGCTCCGCGGAGTGTAGGATATAGATTTTTAGTAGTTCAATCCGAGGTACACGATATGCACGTTGATACTATTATGGAATCTCGTGATGCAACATTTTTTGAGAATATGTTTCCTATGAAAGATATGCATAGCATTGCTAGAATTTCTACCGAGATAATTCCCGAGTCCAAGACATCTAATGAGTATTTTGAACAATCACATGAGAATGTTACTGAGAAGGATGACAATGAAGCTCCTAAACGGAGCAAGAGACGAAGGATTGAAAAATCCTTTGGTGATGATTTCATTGTGTACCTTGTGGATGATACTCCCACGTCCATTGCAGAGGCATATGCATCTCCGTGATGCAGATGATCGGAAAGAAGCTGTCCATAATGAGATGGACTCGATTCTTTCTAATGGAACTTGGGAGTTGTCAGAACGACCCCATGGATGCAAGCCAGTAGGCTGCAAATGGGTGTTCAAGAAAAAGCTAAGACCTGATGGTACTATTGAAAAGTACAAGGCACGGCTTGTAGCGAAAGGCTACACACGTAGAGAAGGCGAAGATTACTTCGACACCTATTCAATTGTCGCTAGACTTACCACCATTCGAGTACTACTATCCATGGCTGCCTCCTATGGTCTTATCGTTCATCAAATGGACGTAAAGACAGCTTTCCTTAATGGAGAGTTGGAAGAGGAAATCTATATGGATCAGCCTGATGGGTTTGTAGTAAAAGGTGAAGAAAGAAAGGTGTGCAAGTTGCTGAAATCTTTATATGGCCTAAAACAAGCACCTAAGCAATGGCATGAGAAGTTTGACAAAACTTTAACTTCAGAGGCTTTGTTGTCAATGAGGCCGACAAGTGCGTTTACTATCGCCATGGTGGGGGCGAAGGTGTTATACTATGTTTGTATGTGGATGATATTCTGATCTTTGGTACAAACATGAAAGTAATACACGAGGTCAAGTCTTTCTTGTCAAAGAGTTTTGATATGAAAGATCTGGGAGAAGCTGATGTGATTCTGAACATCAAGCTGATTAAGAACGAGAGTGGGATTACTCTAACGCAATCCCATTATGTTGAGAAGATCTTGAGCCGGTTCGGCTATATTGATAGCAAGCCTTCTTCAACACCTTATGATCCTGGGCAGACACTACGCAAGAACCGGAGGATTGCCATAGATCAATTGAGATATTCTCAGATCGTTGGCTCACTCATGTACTTAGCGAGCGCGACTAGACCCGACATCTCTTTTGCTGTTAGCAAGTTGAGTAGGTTCATGTCAAACCCGGTACTGATCATTGGCATGCACTTGATAGGGTCATGCGCTACCTATGTGGTACAATGAGTTATGGGATTCACTATTCAGTGGCACCCACCGTGCTTGAAGGATATAGTGATTCGAATTGGATCTCGATGTAGCTGATCCGTACGCCACAAGTGGGTATGTATTTACCTTTGGAGGTGGCGCAGTTGTCATGGAGATCTTGTAAGCAAACCATATTGACGAGGTCAACTATGGAAGCAGAACTTATCGCTTTAGACACAACCACCGTTGAATCGTAATGGTTGCGTGAGCTCTTGATGGACTTGCCTGTGGTTGAAAAACCTGTTCCGGCAATCCTTTTGAATTGTGACAATCAAACTGTAATTGTCAAAGTGAACAATTCTAAGGATAACGCGAAGTCATCAAGACACGTCAAGAGACGTTTGAAGTCTGTCAGGAAATTGCGAAAATCCGGAGTAATAATCACATATATTCAAACAGACAAAAACCTGGCAGATCCCTTTACAAAGGGACTATCACGTAATGTGATAGAAAGTGCATCGAGGGAGATGGGTTTGAGACCCGTTGATGTTACACCATAGTGGCAACCCAACCTTTGTGATCGGAGATCCCGTGAATTAGGACCTGGGAAGAACAAACTAGTGGTTTAATTGAGGAGAGTATTATGTAACCCTCTCTATGTGAAGATGCACAACTCTCAGTTGCTGTAAGGCAGGTTGGCAACAAGCCTTAATGTGTTTATGTTGCCTATTTTAGCAAAGATGCTGTCCTACAGAGCATTCTTGAAATAACACACCTATATGAGTCCGATTGTTAAACGTCGCAATCTATGAGATTTGGGTGATCTCTAGTAAACTCATCAAGAGACCATGAAGTATGACGCATATGCTTCACCCGCGGGGTAGGCTACTGGCAGCCATGTACTGGTCATGACTTTGAGTGAAACCCCGTTCACGCAAAACTTGCAATTCAAGGCTTAGTCCATTGTTCAAGTGTGAGTGGATGTAGCTTAAGGTTCTAGGCGGAAGTTCAACTTAACAGTCTCCGCTGAAACACTGGTATATAAACAAGCAGTGAGTATTGGTAAATCTCTAAATGGGGATTTGAGATCTGGTGGGGGATTGTTGAAATATTGGGCCCACTTTTAGTGGCCCAAATTAGATTTCAGTTTTTCCTATAAATCTCAAAGCCCACATAGTGGCAGCCTTGTGAGTTTGAGCCCAAGTTGGTGGCAGCTCACTAGGGAGTGGCAAGAGGTGGGAAGTTTAGTCCCACATGGAAAGTTGGGAGGAAGTTAGACCACCTTATAAGGTGGGTTGTTCCACCACTAGTAAGTGAGTGAGAATAGGAGTGCTACACGCGCGCTCCTCCTCCTCCTCGCTCGCTCGTCTCGTCTCGTCTCGACTCGACTCGACACATCACGACGCGCGCCGCGCTCGTGGTGAGTGGATTGAGCCTCGAGCCGAGACTTTCCTTACTTTTTGCAGCTCAGGAAAACGAACAGAGTCCTAGACGGACGCGTCGCAGTTAGTCGGTTCGGGTCGCTCCCGGATCGTGGGCTATCTGTAACCGACTCGAACGCCAGGCGACGTGGGCGTGGCCCACGTTGCCTAGGGTTTCCCGAGCCTATATAATCTCCTGCCCGGCTACCGCAGAAACACATCCAATACACGAGTTAGGGTTTCCACCTCTCTCTGCTTGCGCCGCCATCGTAGCCTACTCCATCCCGCGAGCCGACGTGCATCGGCGAACGGGAGAGCAGGTCTCCGGAACCGCTCGTCCTTGCGATCCTGTACGGGAGAGGGCGAATTAGGTTTTTGGGAAGCGCTCTGCGCGACTGCTCAAGCTCTTCATCACGGGTCGCCTTCCGTCCAAGTCGGGCGGTGCTGCCTACCGTCGTATTCAACGCCATCTACTTCGACCCGTCGTCCCTGTCGTCAACAACGTTACTGCTGCGACATCATCTGCTACACCTCCACCGCCACCTCCACCAGATCGGTACGTGCGACATATCTCGATCTGTTTAGCGATGGATGTTGTACTGTTTGCTATGCTACTGTTCATGTTGATCACTACATCTAGTATGTTCGAGTTTCACATGTTAGTAGTTACTGTCGTCATGCTTAATATTCTGGAATTAATCATGGAAATTGTGCCTAATTATCCAACAATCCAAAAACCTAATTGTAGGCAATTTCCTGAGTTAACAATGGCTGGATTTGCTGATGCACTGAGGCCGGATAAGTTTACCGGTGTGCACTTTAAGAGGTGGCAGTATAAGGCCATGCTCTGGCTTACTCATCTGAAAGTGTTCGATGTTGCTAAGGGTTTACCTGAAGGAACTATATCTGACCAAGATCAGAACAAGTTCAAGGAAAGCAATACTCTCTTCGTCGGATGCGTTCTAAGTATTCTTGCTGATCATCTGTGTGATGTGTACATGCACTTAACAGATGGTAAAGAGCTCTGGGATGCACTGAATGCTAAGTTCGGTGCAACCGATGCAAAGGAACGTACATCATGGAGAGCTTCCATGACATCAGGATGGTTAACAACCGTTCTGTAGTCGAACAAGCTCATGAGATACAGTGCATTGCGAAAGAGCTTGAACTCCTTAAGTGTGCCTTACCTGACAAGTTTGTGGCTGGATGCATCATCGCTAAGTTGCCCCCTTCATGGAGGAACTTTGCCACAACTCTCAAACACAAGAGACAGGAGATATCGCTTGAAAATCTGATAGCATCTCTTGATGTTGAGGAGAAAGCTCGGGCTAAGGATAATACCGAGAAAGGAGAGGGTCAGTCTAGCGCCAACATGGTGCGTAAGAAACCCTACAAAGCAAGAACAAAGGGAATAACAAGCCCTCCTTCAATAAGCCTATGAAGACTACAACCTTCAAGAAGAAGAAGATGATAAACAAAGCAGATCTGAGCTGCTTTACATGTGGAGAGACTGGCCACTTTTCTAAGGACTGTCCAGAGAGGGCAGACCGCAAGAAAAAGGCGAGGCAAGTCAACACGGTGACCGCTAGCAATGCTGATGGGTACAGTAATCTCTTTACTGTTCTTTCGGTATTTCAATCTCCATGTTGGTGGGATTGATACGGGTGCTAATGTTCATGTGTGTGCTGACATATCCATGTTCACTTCTTACCAGGTCGCCCGGGATTCTTCCGTCTTGATGGGGAATGGGTCACATGCTTCGTTCGTGGTGTTGGCACGGTAGATCCGAAGTTCACTTCGGGAAGATCGTGCACCGAGGAACGTGCAAAGCATGTCCCTACTATGAACAAGAATCTCGTTAGCGGCTCCCTTCTATGCAGAGATGGGTTTAAGGTTGTCTTAGAGTCGAATAAAGTAGTTGTTTCCAAGTTTGGACAATTTATTGGTAAAGGCTATGAGTGCGGAGGCTTGTTCCGCTTTTCGCTTTCTGATTTCAGTAATAAGTCTGTGAACCATATATGTGGCAATGTTAGTGATGACACCAGTGTTTGGCATTCTCGTTTATGTCACATTAATTTTGGTTTAATGTCTCGGCTATCCAGTTTAAGTTTAATTCCGAATTTCACCATTGCCAAAGGTTCTAAGTGCCATAGTTGTGTGCAATCAAAGCAACCTCGGAAGCCTCACAAGGCGGCCGAGGAGAGAAACTTGGCACCTCTAGAACTCATACATTCTGATCTATGCGAGATGAATGGTGTGTTGACAAAAGGTGGAAAGAGATATTTCATGACATTGATTGATGATGCGACTAGATTTTGCTATGTTTATTTGTTGCGAACTAAAGATGAAGCTTTAGACTACTTTAAAATTTATAAGGCTGAAGTTGAAAATCAACTAGAGAGAAAGATAAAGCGTCTTAGGTCGGATCGTGGTGGCGAATATTTTCCTAAAATCTTTGATGAATTCTGTGAGGAACATGGCATTATTCATGAGAGGACGCCTCCCTATTCACCCCAATCAAACGGGGTTGCCGAGAGGAAAAACCGCACGCTGACTGACTTGGTGAATTCCATGTTAGCCACTGCTGGTTTATCAAAGGCATGGTGGGGGGAGGCTTTATTGACTTCATGTCATGTCCTGAATAGAGTTCCTAACAAGAATAAAGATAAAACCCCTTACGAGGAGTGGGCTGGGAGAAAACCATCACTTTCGTATTTGCGCACATGGGGATGTTTGGCGAAAGTCAATATTCCAATTACTAAGAAGCGCAAACTTGGACCAAAGACAGTGGATTGTATCTTTCTAGGTTATGCTCCACGGAGTGTAGGATATAGATTTTTAGTAGTTCAATCCGAGGTACCTGATATGCACGTTGATACTATTATGGAATCTCGTGATGCAACATTTTTTGAGAATATGTTTCCTATGAAAGATATGCATAGCATTGCTAGAATTTCTACTGAGATAATTCCTGAGTCCAAGACATCTAATGAGTATTTTGAACAATCACATGAGAATGTTACTGAGAAGGATGACAATGAAGCTCCTAAACGGAGCAAGAGACGAAGGATTGAAAAATCCTTTGGTGATGATTTCATTGTGTACCTTGTGGATGATACTCCCACGTCCATTGCAGAGGCATATGCATCTCCAGATGCAGATGACTGGAAAGAAGCTGTCCATAATGAGATGGACTCGATTCTTTCTAATGGAACTTGGGAGTTGTCAGAACGACCCCATGGATGCAAGCCAGTAGGCTGCAAATGGGTCTTCAAGAAAAAGCTAAGACCTGATGGTACTATTGAAAAGTACAAGGCACGGCTTGTAGCGAAAGGCTACACACAGAGAGAAGGCGAAGATTACTTCGACACCTATTCACCTGTGCCGCTAGACTTACCACCATTCGAGTACTACTATCCATGGCTGCCTCCTATGGTCTTATCGTTCATCAAATGGACGTAAAGACAGCTTTCCTTAATGGAGAGTTGGAAGAGGAAATCTATATGGATCAGCCTGATGGGTTTGTAGTAAAAGGTGAAGAAAGAAAGGTGTGCAAGTTGCTGAAATCTTTATATGGCCTAAAACAAGCACCTAAGCAATGGCATGAGAAGTTTGACAAAACTTTAACTTCAGAGGCTTTGTTGTCAATGAGGCTGACAAGTGCGTTTACTATCGCCATGGTGGGGGCGAAGGTGTTATACTATGTTTGTATGTGGATGATATTCTGATCTTTGGTACAAACATGAAAGTAATACACGAGGTCAAGTCTTTCTTGTCAAAGAGTTTTGATATGAAAGATCCTGGGAGAAGCCGATGTGATTCTGAACATCAAGCTGATTAAGAACGAGAGTGGGATTACTCTAACGCAATCCCATTATGTTGAGAAGATCTTGAGCCGGTTCGGCTATATTGATAGCAAGCCTTCTTCAACACCTTATGATCCCAGTGTGACACTACGCAAGAACCGGAGGATTGCCATAGATCAATTGAGATATTCTCATATCGTTGGCTCACTCATGTACTTAGCGAGCGCGACTAGACCCGACATCTCTTTTGCTGTTAGCAAGTTGAGTAGGTTCATGTCAAACCCGGGTACTGATCATTGGCATGCACTTGATAGGGTCATGCGCTACCTATGTGGTACAATGAGTTATGGGATTCACTATTCAGGGCACCCAGCTGTGCTTGAAGGATATAGTGATTCGAATTGGATCTCAGATGTAGCTGATCTGTACGCCACAAGTGGGTATGTATTTACCTTTGGAGGTGGCGCAGTGTCATGGAGATCTTGTAAGCAAACCATATTGACGAGGTCAACTATGGAAGCAGAACTTACTGCTTTAGACACAACCACTGTTGAATCAGAATGGTTGCGTGAGCTCTTGATGGACTTGCCTGTGGTTGAAAAACCTGTTCCGGCAATCCTTTTGAATTGTGACAATCAAACTGTAATTGTCAAAGTGAACAATTCTAAGGATAACGCGAAGTCATCAAGACACGTCAAGAGACGTTTGAAGTCTGTCAGGAAATTGCGAAACTCCGGAGTAATAACTGTTACATATATTCAAACAGACAAAAACCGGCAGATCCCTTTACAAAGGGACTATCACGTAATGTGATAGAAAGTGCATCGAGGGAGATGGGTTTGAGACCCGTTGATGTTACACCATAGTGGCAACCCAACCTTTGTGATCGGAGATCCCGTGAATTAGGACTGGGAAGAACAAACTAGTGGTTTAATTGAGGAGAGTATTATGTAACCCTCTCTATGTGAAGATGCACAACTCTCAGTTGCTGTAAGGCAGGTTGGCAACAAGCCTTAATGTGTTTATGTTGGCTATTTTAGCAAAGATGCTGTCCTACAGAGCATTCTTGAAATAACACACCTATATGAGTCCGATTGTTAAACGTCGCAATCTATGAGATTTGGGTGATCTCTAGTAAACTCATGAAGAGACCATGAAGTATGACGCATATGCTTCACCCGCGGGGTAGGCTACTGGCAGCCATGTACTGGTCATGACTTTGAGTGAAACCCCGTTCACGCAAAACTTGCAATTCAAGGCTTAGTCCATTGTTCAAGTGTGAGTGGATGTAGCTTAAGGTTCTAGGCGGAAGTTCAACTTAACAGCTCTCGCTGAAACACTGGTATATAAACAAGCAGTGAGTATTGGTAAATCTCTAAATGGGGATTTGAGATCTGGTGGGGGATTGTTGAAATATTGGGCCCACTTTTAGTGGCCCAAATTAGATTTCAGTTTTTCCTATAAATCTCAAAGCCCACATAGTGGCAGCCTTGTGAGTTTGAGCCCAAGTTGGTGGCAGCTCACTAGGGAGTGGCAAGAGGTGGGAAGTTTAGTCCCACATGGAAAGTTGGGAGGAAGTTAGACCACCTTATAAGGTGGGTTGTTCCACCACTAGTAAGTGAGTGAGAATAGGAGTGCTACACGCGCGCTCCTCCTCCTCCTCGCTCGCTCGTCTCGTCTCGTCTCGTCTCGACTCGACACGTCACGACGCGCGCCGCGCTCGTGGTGAGTGGATTGAGCCTCGAGCCGAGACTTTCCTTACTTTTTGCAGCTCAGGAAAACGAACAGAGTCCTAGACGGACGCGTCGCAGTTAGTCGGTTCGGGTCGCTCCCGGATCGTGGGCTATCTGTAACCGACTCGAAACGTTCGTGCGACGTGGGCGTGGCCCACGTTGCCTAGGGTTTCCCGAGCCTATATAATCTCCTGCCCGGCTACCGCAGAAACACATCCAATATACGAGTTAGGGTTTCCACCTCTCTCTGCTTGCGCCGCCATCGTAGCCTACTCCATCCCGCGAGCCGACGTGCATCGGCGAACGGGAGAGCAGGTCTCCGGAACCGCTCGTCCTTGCGATCCTGTACGGGAGAGGGCGAATTAGGTTTTTGGGAAGCGCTCTGCGCGACTGCTCAAGCTCTTCATCACGGGTCGCCTTCCGTCCAAGTCGGGCGGTGCTGCCTACCATCGTATTCAACGCCATCTACTTCGACCCGTCGTCCCTGTCGTCAACAACGTTGTCATCAACAACGTTACTGCTGCGACATCATCTGCTACACCTCCACCGCCACCTCCACCAGATCGGTACGTGCGACATATCTCGATCTGTTTAGCGATGGATGTTGTACTGTTTGCTATGCTACTGTTCATGTTGATCACTACATCTAGTATGTTCGAGTTTCACATGTTAGTAGTTACTGTCGTCATGCTTAATATTCTGGAATTAATCATGGAAATTGTGCCTAATTATCCAACAATCCAAAAACCTAATTGTAGGCAATTTCCTGAGTTAACAATGGCTGGATTTGCTGATGCACTGAGGCCGGATAAGTTTACCGGTGTGCACTTTAAGAGGTGGCAGTATAAGGCCATGCTCTGGCTTACTCATCTGAAAGTGTTCGATGTTGCTAAGGGTTTACCTGAAGGAACTATATCTGACCAAGATCAGAACAAGTTCAAGGAAAGCAATACTCTCTTCGTCGGATGCGTTCTAAGTATTCTTGCTGATCGTCTGTGTGATGTGTACATGCACTTAACAGATGGTAAAGAGCTCTGGGATGCACTGAATGCTAAGTTCGGTGCAACCGATGCAGGCAGTGAACTGTACATCATGGAGAGCTTCCATGACATCAGGATGGTTAACAACCGTTCTGTAGTCGAACAAGCTCATGAGATACAGTGCATTGCGAAAGAGCTTGAACTCCTTAAGTGTGCCTTACCTGACAAGTTTGTGGCTGGATGCATCATCGCTAAGTTGCCCCCTTCATGGAGGAACTTTGCCACAACTCTCAAACACAAGAGACAGGAGATATCGCTTGAAAATCCGATAGCATCTCTTGATGTTGAGGAGAAAGCTCGGGCTAAGGATAATACCGAGAAAGGAGAGGGTCGGTCTAGCGCCAACATGGTGCATAATAAACCCTACAGCAAGAACAAAGGGAATAACAAGCCCTCCTTCAATAAGCCTATGAAGACTACAACCTTCAAGAAGAAGAAGATGATAAACAAAGCAGATCTGAGCTGCTTTACATGTGGAGAGACTGGCCACTTTTCTAAGGACTGTCCAGAGAGGGCAGACCGCAAGAAAAAGGCGAGGCAAGTCAACACGGTGACCGCTAGCAATGCTGATGGGTACGGTAATCTCTTTACTGTTCTTTCGGTATTTCAATCTCCATGTTGGTGGATTGATACGGGTGCTAATGTTCATGTGTGTGCTGACATATCCATGTTCACTTCTTACCAGGTCGCCCGGGATTCTTCCGTCTTGATGGGGAATGGGTCACATGCTTCTGTTCGTGGTGTTGGCACGGTAGATCTGAAGTTCACTTCGGGGAAGATCGTGCACCGAGGAACGTGCAAAGCATGTCCCTACTATGAACAAGAATCTCGTTAGCGGCTCCCTTCTATGCAGAGATGGGTTTAAGGTTGTCTTAGAGTCGAATAAAGTAGTTGTTTCCAAGTTTGGACAATTTATTGGTAAAGGCTATGAGTGCGGAGGCTTGTTCCGCTTTTCGCTTTCTGATTTCAGTAATAAGTCTGTGAACCATATATGTGGCAATGTTAGTGATGACACCAGTGTTTGGCATTCTCGTTTATGTCACATTAATTTTGGTTTAATGTCTCGGCTATCCAGTTTAAGTTTAATTCCGAATTTCACCATTGCCAAAGGTTCTAAGTGCCATAGTTGTGTGCAATCAAAGCAACCTCGGAAGCCTCACAAGGCGGCCGAGGAGAGAAACTTGGCACCTCTAGAACTCATACATTCTGATCTATGCGAGATGAATGGTGTGTTGACAAAAGGTGGAAAGAGATATTTCATGACATTGATTGATGATGCGACTAGATTTTGCTATGTTTATTTGTTGCGAACTAAAGATGAAGCTTTAGACTACTTTAAAATTTATAAGGCTGAAGTTGAAAATCAACTAGAGAGAAAGATCAAGCGTCTTAGGTCGGATCGTGGTGGCGAATATTTTCCTAAAATCTTTGATGAATTCTGTGAGGAACATGGCATTATTCATGAGAGGACGCCTCCCTATTCACCCCAATCAAACGGGGTTGCCGAGAGGAAAACCGCACGCCGACCGACTTGGTGAATTCCATGTTAGCCACCGCTGGTTTATCAAAGGCATGGTGGGGGAGGCTTTATTGACTTCATGTCATGTCCTGAATAGAGTTCCTAACAAGAATAAAGATAAAACCCCTTACGAGGAGTGGGCTGGGAGAAAACCATCACTTTCGTATTTGCGCACATGGGGATGTTTGGCGAAAGTCAATATTCCAATTACTAAGAAGCGCAAACTTGGACCAAAGACAGTGGATTGTATCTTTCTAGGTTATGCTCCGCGGAGTGTAGGATATAGATTTTTAGTAGTTCAATCCGAGGTACCTGATATGCACGTTGATACTATTATGGAATCTCGTGATGCAACATTTTTTGAGAATATGTTTCCTATGAAAGATATGCATAGCATTGCTAGAATTTCTACTGAGATAATTCCTGAGTCCAGTACATCTAATGAGTATTTTGAACAATCACATGAGAATGTTACTGAGAAGGATGATAATGAAGCTCCTAAACGGAGCAAGAAACGAAGGATTGAAAAATCCTTTGGTGATGATTTCATTGTGTACCTTGTGGATGATACTCCCACGTCCATTGCAGAGGCATATGCATCTCCAGATGCAGATGACTGGAAAGAAGCTGTCCATAATGAGATGGACTCGATTCTTTCTAATGGAACTTGGGAGTTGTCAGAACGACCCCATGGATGCAAGCCAGTAGGCTGAAAATGGGTGTTCAAGAAAAAGCTAAGACCTGATGGTACTATTGAAAAGTACAAGGCACGGCTTGTAGCGAAAGGCTACACACAGAGAGAAGGCGAAGATTACTTCGACACCTATTCACCTATCGCTAGACTTACCACCATTCGAGTACTACTATCCATGGCTGCCTCCTATGGTCTTATCGTTCATCAAATGGACGTAAAGACAGCTTTCCTTAATGGAGAGTTGGAAGAGGAAATCTATATGGATCAGCCTGATGGGTTTGTAGTAAAAGGTGAAGAAAGAAAGGTGTGCAAGTTGCTGAAATCTTTATATGGCCTAAAACAAGCACCTAAGCAATGGCATGAGAAGTTTGACAAAACTTTAACTTCTGTAGGCTTTGTTGTCAATGAGGCTGACAAGTGCGTTTACTATCGCCATGGTGGGGGCGAAGGTGTTATACTATGTTTGTATGTGGATGATATTCTGATCTTTGGTACAAACATGAAAGTAATACACGAGGTCAAGTCTTTCTTGTCAAAGAGTTTTGATATGAAAGATCTGGGAGAAGCTGATGTGATTCTGAACATCAAGCTGATTAAGAACGAGAGTGGGATTACTCTAACGCAATCCCATTATGTTGAGAAGATCTTGAGCCGGTTCGGCTATATTGATAGCAAGCCTTCTTCAACACCTTATGATCCCAGTGTGACACTACGCAAGAACCGGAGGATTGCCATAGATCAATTGAGATATTCTCAGATCGTTGGCTCACTCATGTACTTAGCGAGCGCGACTAGACCCGACATCTCTTTTGCTGTTAGCAAGTTGAGTAGGTTCATGTCAAACCCGGGTACTGATCATTGGCATGCACTTGATAGGGTCATGCGCTACCTATGTGGTACAATGAGTTATGGGATTCACTATTCAGGGCACCCAGCTGTGCTTGAAGGATATAGTGATTCGAATTGGATCTCAGATGTAGCTGATCTGTACGCCACAAGTGGGTATGTATTTACCTTTGGAGGTGGCGCAGTGTCATGGAGATCTTGTAAGCAAACCATATTGACGAGGTCAACTATGGAAGCAGAACTTACTGCTTTAGACACAACCACTGTTGAATCAGAATGGTTGCGTGAGCTCTTGATGGACTTGCCTGTGGTTGAAAAACCTGTTCCGGCAATCCTTTTGAATTGTGACAATCAAACTGTAATTGTCAAAGTGAACAATTCTAAGGATAACGCGAAGTCATCAAGACACGTCAAGAGACGTTTGAAGTCTGTCAGGAAATTGCGAAACTCCGGAGTAATAACTGTTACATATATTCAAACAGACAAAAACCTGGCAGATCCCTTTACAAAGGGACTATCACGTAATGTGATAGAAAGTGCATCGAGGGAGATGGGTTTGAGACCCGTTGATGTTACACCATAGTGGCAACCCAACCTTTGTGATCGGAGATCCCGTGAATTAGGACACAGGGAAGAACAAACTAGTGGTTTAATTGAGGAGAGTATTATGTAACCCTCTCTATGTGAAGATGCACAACTCTCGCTTGCTGTAAGGCAGGTTGGCAACAAGCCTTAATGTGTTTATGTTGGCTATTTTAGCAAAGATGCTGTCCTACAGAGCATTCTTGAAATAACACACCTATATGAGTCCGATTGTTAAACGTCGCAATCTATGAGATTTGGGTGATCTCTAGTAAACTCATCAAGAGACCATGAAGTATGACGCATATGCTTCACCCGCGGGGTAGGCTACTGGCAGCCATGTACTGGTCATGACTTTGAGTGAAACCCCGTTCACGCAAAACTTGCAATTCAAGGCTTAGTCCATTGTTCAAGTGTGAGTGGATGTAGCTTAAGGTTCTAGGCAGAAGTTCAACTTAACAGTCTCCGCTGAAACACTGGTATATAAACAAGCAGTGAGTATTGGTAAATCTCTAAATGGGGATTTGAGATCTGGTGGGGGATTGTTGAAATATTGGGCCCACTTTTAGTGGCCCAAATTAGATTTCAGTTTTTCCTATAAATCTCAAAGCCCACATAGTGGCAGCCTTGTGAGTTTGAGCCCAAGTTGGTGGCAGCTCAC
Source organism: Lolium perenne (assembly GCF_019359855.2). Taxonomy (NCBI): domain Eukaryota; kingdom Viridiplantae; phylum Streptophyta; class Magnoliopsida; order Poales; family Poaceae; genus Lolium; species Lolium perenne. The sequence continues at coordinate 335,198,249 of NC_067246.2, forward strand.
TAGGGAGTGGCAAGAGGTGGGAAGTTTAGTCCCACATGGAAAGTTGGGAGGAAGTTAGACCACCTTATAAGGTGGGTTGTTCCACCACTAGTAAGTGAGTGAGAATAGGAGTGCTACACGCGCGCTCCTCCTCCTCCTCGCTCGCTCGTCTCGTCTCGACTCGACTCGACTCGACTCGACACGACGCGCGCCGCGCTCGTGGTGAGTGGATTGAGCCTCGAGCCGAGACTTTCCTTACTTTTTGCAGCTCAGGAAAACGAACAGAGTCCTAGACGGACGCGTCGCAGTTAGTCGGTTCGGGTCGCTCCCGGATCGTGGGCTATCTCAGAACCGACTCGAAACGTTCGTGCGACGTGGGCGTGGCCCACGTTGCCTAGGGTTTCCCGAGCCTATATAATCTCCTGCCCGGCTACCGCAGAAACACATCCAATACACGAGTTAGGGTTTCCACCTCTCTCTGCTTGCGCCGCCATCGTAGCCTACTCCATCCCGCGAGCCGACGTGCATCGGCGAACGGGAGAGCAGGTCTCCGGAACCGCTCGTCCTTGCGATCCTGTACGGGAGAGGGCGAATTAGGTTTTTGGGAAGCGCTCTGCGCGACTGCTCAAGCTCTTCATCACGGGTCGCCTTCCGTCCAAGTCGGGCGGTGCTGCCTACCGTCGTATTCAACGCCATCTACTTCGACCCGTCGTCCCTGTCGTCAACAACGTTGTCATCAACAACGTTACTGCTGCGACATCATCTGCTACACCTCCACCGCCACCTCCACCAGATCGGTACGTGCGACATATCTCGATCTGTTTAGCGATGGATGTTGTACTGTTTGCTATGCTACTGTTCATGTTGATCACTACATCTAGTATGTTCGAGTTTCACATGTTAGTAGTTACTGTCGTCATGCTTAATATTCTGGAATTAATCATGGAAATTGTGCCTAATTATCCAACAATCCAAAAACCTAATTGTAGGCAATTTCCTGAGTTAACAATGGCTGGATTTGCTGATGCACTGAGGCCGGATAAGTTTACCAGTGTGCACTTTAAGAGGTGGCAGTATAAGGCCATGCTCTGGCTTACTCATCTGAAAGTGTTCGATGTTGCTAAGGGTTTACCTGAAGGAACTATATCAGACCAAGATCAGAACAAATTCAAGGAAAGCAATACTCTCTTCGTCGGATGCGTTCTAAGTATTCTTGCTGATCGTCTGTGTGATGTGTACATGCACTTAACAGATGGTAAAGAGCTCTGGGATGCACTGAATGCTAAGTTCGGTGCAACCGATGCAGGCAGTGAACTGTACATCATGGAGAGCTTCCATGACATCAGGATGGTTAACAACCGTTCTGTAGTCGAACAAGCTCATGAGATACAGTGCATTGCAAAAGAGCTTGAACTCCTTAAGTGTGCCTTACCTGACAAGTTTGTGGCTGGATGCATCATCGCTAAGTTGCCCCCTTCATGGAGGAACTTTGCCACAACTCTCAAACACAAGAGACAGGAGATATCAGTTGAAAATCTGATAGCATCTCTTGATGTTGAGGAGAAAGCTCGGGCTAAGGATAATACTGAGAAAGGAGAGGGTCAGTCTAGCGCCAACATGGTGCGTAAGAAACCCTACAAAGAAGAACAAAGGGAATAACAAGCCCTCCTTCAATAAGCCTATGAAGACTACAACCTTCAAGAAGAAGAAGATGATAAACAAAGCAGATCTGAGCTGCTTTACATGTGGAGAGACTGGCCACTTTTCTAAGGACTGTCCAGAGAGGGCAGACCGCAAGAAAAAGGCGAGGCAAGTCAACACGGTGACCGCTAGCAATGCTGATGGGTACGGTAATCTCTTTACTGTTCTTTCGGTATTTCAATCTCCATGTTGGTGGATTGATACGGGTGCTAATGTTCATGTGTGTGCTGACATATCCATGTTCACTTCTTACCAGGTCGCCCGGGATTCTTCCGTCTTGATGGGGAATGGGTCACATGCTTCTGTTCGTGGTGTTGGCACGGTAGATCTGAAGTTCACTTCGGGGAAGATCGTGCAGCTGAGGAACGTGCAGCATGTCCCTACTATGAACAAGAATCTCGTTAGCGGCTCCCTTCTATGCAGAGATGGGTTTAAGGTTGTCTTAGAGTCGAATAAAGTAGTTGTTTCCAAGTTTGGACAATTTATTGGTAAAGGCTATGAGTGCGGAGGCTTGTTCCGCTTTTCGCTTTCTGATTTCAGTAATAAGTCTGTGAACCATATATGTGGCAATGTTAGTGATGATACCAGTGTTTGGCATTCTCGTTTATGTCACATTAATTTTGGTTTAATGTCTCGGCTATCCAGTTTAAGTTTAATTCCGAATTTCACCATTGCCAAAGGTTCTAAGTGCCATAGTTGTGTGCAATCAAAGCAACCTCGGAAGCCTCACAAGGCGGCCGAGGAGAGAAACTTGGCACCTCTAGAACTCATACATTCTGATCTATGCGAGATGAATGGTGTGTCGACAAAAGGTGGAAAGAGATATTTCATGACATTGATTGATGATGCGACTAGATTTTGCTATGTTTATTTGTTGCGAACTAAAGATGAAGCTTTAGACTACTTTAAAATTTATAAGGCTGAAGTTGAAAATCAACTAGAGAGAAAGATCAAGCGTCTTAGGTCGGATCGTGGTGGCGAATATTTTCCTAAAATCTTTGATGAATTCTGTGAGGAACATGGCATTATTCATGAGAGGACGCCTCCCTATTCACCCCAATCAAACGGGGTTGCCGAGAGGAAAAACCGCACGCTGACTGACTTGGTGAATTCCATGTTAGCCACTGCTGGTTTATCAAAGGCATGGTGGGGGGAGGCTTTATTGACTTCATGTCATGTCCTGAATAGAGTTCCTAACAAGAATAAAGATAAAACCCCTTACGAGGAGTGGGCTGGGAGAAAACCATCACTTTCGTATTTGCGCACATGGGGATGTTTGGCGAAAGTCAATATTCCAATTACTAAGAAGCGCAAACTTGGACCAAAGACAGTGGATTGTATCTTTCTAGGTTATGCTCCGCGGAGTGTAGGATATAGATTTTTAGTAGTTCAATCCGAGGTACCTGATATGCACGTTGATACTATTATGGAATCTCGTGATGCAACATTTTTTGAGAATATGTTTCCTATGAAAGATATGCATAGCATTGCTAGAATTTCTACTGAGATAATTCCTGAGTCCAGTACATCTAATGAGTATTTTGAACAATCACATGAGAATGTTACTGAGAAGGATGACAATGAAGCTCCTAAACGGAGCAAGAGACGAAGGATTGAAAAATCCTTTGGTGATGATTTCATTGTGTACCTTGTGGATGATACTCCCACGTCCATTGCAGAGGCATATGCATCTCCAGATGCAGATGACTGGAAAGAAGCTGTCCATAATGAGATGGACTCGATTCTTTCTAATGGAACTTGGGAGTTGTCAGAACGACCCCATGGATGCAAGCCAGTAGGCTGCAAATGGGTGTTCAAGAAAAAGCTAAGACCTGATGGTACTATTGAAAAGTACAAGGCACGGCTTGTAGCGAAAGGCTACACACAGAGAGAAGGCGAAGATTACTTCGACACCTATTCACCTGTCGCTAGACTTACCACCATTCGAGTACTACTATCCATGGCTGCCTCCTATGGTCTTATCGTTCATCAAATGGACGTAAAGACAGCTTTCCTTAATGGAGAGTTGGAAGAGGAAATCTATATGGATCAGCCTGATGGGTTTGTAGTAAAAGGTGAAGAAAGAAAGGTGTGCAAGTTGCTGAAATCTTTATATGGCCTAAAACAAGCACCTAAGCAATGGCATGAGAAGTTTGACAAAACTTTAACTTCTGTAGGCTTTGTTGTCAATGAGGCTGACAAGTGCGTTTACTATCGCCATGGTGGGGGCGAAGGTGTTATACTATGTTTGTATGTGGATGATATTCTGATCTTTGGTACAAACATGAAAGTAATACACGAGGTCAAGTCTTTCTTGTCAAAGAGTTTTGATATGAAAGATCTGGGAGAAGCTGATGTGATTCTGAACATCAAGCTGATTAAGAACGAGAGTGGATTACTCTAACGCAATCCCATTATGTTGAGAAGATCTTGAGCCGGTTCGGCTATATTGATAGCAAGCCTTCTTCAACACCTTATGATCCCAGTGTGACACTACGCAAGAACCGGAGGATTGCCATAGATCAATTGAGATATTCTCAGATCGTTGGCTCACTCATGTACTTAGCGAGCGCGACTAGACCCGACATCTCTTTTGCTGTTAGCAAGTTGAGTAGGTTCATGTCAAACCCGGGTACTGATCATTGGCATGCACTTGATAGGGTCATGCGCTACCTATGTGGTACAATGAGTTATGGGATTCACTATTCAGGGCACCCAGCTGTGCTTGAAGGATATAGTGATTCGAATTGGATCTCAGATGTAGCTGATCTGTACGCCACAAGTGGGTATGTATTTACCTTTGGAGGTGGCGCAGTGTCATGGAGATCTTGTAAGCAAACCATATTGACGAGGTCAACTATGGAAGCAGAACTTACTGCTTTAGACACAACCACTGTTGAATCAGAATGGTTGCGTGAGCTCTTGATGGACTTGCCTGTGGTTGAAAAACCTGTTCCGGCAATCCTTTTGAATTGTGACAATCAAACTGTAATTGTCAAAGTGAACAATTCTAAGGATAACGCGAAGTCATCAAGACACGTCAAGAGACGTTTGAAGTCTGTCAGGAAATTGCGAAACTCCGGAGTAATAACTGTTACATATATTCAAACAGACAAAAACCTGGCAGATCCCTTTACAAAGGGACTATCACGTAATGTGATAGAAAGTGCATCGAGGGAGATGGGTTTGAGACCCGTTGATGTTACACCATAGTGGCAACCCAACCTTTGTGATCGGAGATCCCGTGAATTAGGACCTGGGAAGAACAAACTAGTGGTTTAATTGAGGAGAGTATTATGTAACCCTCTCTATGTGAAGATGCACAACTCTCGATTCTTTGTAAGGCAGGTTGGCAACAAGCCTTAATGTGTTTATGTTGGCTATTTTAGCAAAGATGCTGTCCTACAGAGCATTCTTGAAATAACACACCTATATGAGTCCGATTGTTAAACGTCGCAATCTATGAGATTTGGGTGATCTCTAGTAAACTCGTGAAGAGACCATGAAGTATGACGCATATGCTTCACCCGCGGGGTAGGCTACTGGCAGCCATGTACTGGTCATGACTTTGAGTGAAACCCCGTTCACGCAAAACTTGCAATTCAAGGCTTAGTCCATTGTTCAAGTGTGAGTGGATGTAGCTTAAGGTTCTAGGCGGAAGTTCAACTTAACAGTCTCCGCTGAAACACTGGTATATAAACAAGCAGTGAGTATTGGTAAATCTCTAAATGGGGATTTGAGATCTGGTGGGGGATTGTTGAAATATTGGGCCCACTTTTAGTGGCCCAAATTAGATTTCAGTTTTTCCTATAAATCTCAAAGCCCACATAGTGGCAGCCTTGTGAGTTTGAGCCCAAGTTGGTGGCAGCTCACTAGGGAGTGGCAAGAGGTGGGAAGTTTAGTCCCACATGGAAAGTTGGGAGGAAGTTAGACCACCTTATAAGGTGGGTTGTTCCACCACTAGTAAGTGAGTGAGAATAGGAGTGCTACACGCGCGCTCCTCCTCCTCCTCGCTCGCTCGTCTCGTCTCGACTCGACTCGACTCGACACGTCACGACGCGCGCCGCGCTCGTGGTGAGTGGATTGAGCCTCGAGCCGAGACTTTCCTTACTTTTTGCAGCTCAGGAAAACGAACAGAGTCCTAGACGGACGCGTCGCAGTTAGTCGGTTCGGGTCGCTCCCGGATCGTGGGCTATCTCAGAACCGACTCGAAACGTTCGTGCGACGTGGGCGTGGCCCACGTTGCCTAGGGTTTCCCGAGCCTATATAATCTCCCCGCCCGGCTACCGCAGAAACACATCCAATACACGAGTTAGGGTTTCCACCTCTCTCTGCTTGCGCCGCCATCGTAGCCTACTCCATCCCGCGAGCCGACGTGCATCGGCGAACGGGAGAGCAGGTCTCCGGAACCGCTCGTCCTTGTGATCCTGTACGGGAGAGGGCGAATTAGGTTTTTGGGAAGCGCTCTGCGCGACTGCTCAAGCTCTTCATCACGGGTCGCCTTCCGTCCAAGTCGGGCGGTGCTGCCTACCGTCGTATTCAACGCCATCTACTTCGACCCATCGTCCCTGTCGTCAACAACGTTGTCATCAACAACGTTACTGCTGCGACATCATCTGCTACACCTCCACCGCCACCTCCACCAGATCGGTACGTGCGACATATCTCGATCTGTTTAGCGATGGATGTTGTACTGTTTGCTATGCTACTGTTCATGTTGATCACTACATCTAGTATGTTCGAGTTTCACATGTTAGTAGTTACTGTCGTCATGCTTAATATTCTGGAATTAATCATGGAAATTGTGCCTAATTATCCAACAATCCAAAAACCTAATTGTAGGCAATTTCCTGAGTTAACAATGGCTGGATTTGCTGATGCACTGAGGCCGGATAAGTTTACCGGTGTGCACTTTAAGAGGTGGCAGTATAAGGCCATGCTCTGGCTTACTCATCTGAAAGTGTTCGATGTTGCTAAGGGTTTACCTGAAGGAACTATATCTGACCAAGATCAGAACAAGTTCAAGGAAAGCAATACTCTCTTCGTCGGATGCGTTCTAAGTATTCTTGCTGATCGTCTGTGTGATGTGTACATGCACTTAACAGATGGTAAAGAGCTCTGGGATGCACTGAATGCTAAGTTCGGTGCAACCGATGCAGGCAGTGAACTGTACATCATGGAGAGCTTCCATGACATCAGGATGGTTAACAACCGTTCTGTAGTCGAACAAGCTCATGAGATACAGTGCATTGCGAAAGAGCTTGAACTCCTTAAGTGTGCCTTACCTGACAAGTTTGTGGCTGGATGCATCATCGCTAAGTTGCCCCCTTCATGGAGGAACTTTGCCACAACTCTCAAACACAAGAGACAGGAGATATCAGTTGAAAATCTGATAGCATCTCTTGATGTTGAGGAGAAAGCTCGGGCTAAGGATAATACTGAGAAAGGAGAGGGTCAGTCTAGCGCCAACATGGTGCAGAAGAAACCCTACAGCAAGAACAAAGGGAATAACAAGCCCTCCTTCAATAAGCCTATGAAGACTACAACCTTCAAGAAGAAGAAGATGATAAACAAAGCAGATCTGAGCTGCTTTACATGTGGAGAGACTGGCCACTTTTCTAAGGACTGTCCAGAGAGGGCAGACCGCAAGAAAAAGGCGAGGCAAGTCAACACGGTGACCGCTAGCAATGCTGATGGGTACGGTAATCTCTTTACTGTTCTTTCGGTATTTCAATCTCCATGTTGGTGGATTGATACGGGTGCTAATGTTCATGTGTGTGCTGACATATCCATGTTCACTTCTTACCAGGTCGCCCGGATTCTTCCGTCTTGATGGGGAATGGGTCACATGCTTCTGTTCGTGGTGTTGGCACGGTAGATCTGAAGTTCACTTCGGGAAAGATCATGGTGCTGAGGAACGTGCAGCATGTCCCTACTATGAACAAGAATCTCGTTAGCGGCTCCCTTCTATGCAGAGATGGGTTTAAGGTTGTCTTAGAGTCGAATAAAGTAGTTGTTTCCAAGTTTGGACAATTTATTGGTAAAGGCTATGAGTGCGGAGGCTTGTTCCGCTTTTTGCTTTCTGATTTCAGTAATAAGTCTGTGAACCATATATGTGGCAATGTTAGTGATGACACCAGTGTTTGGCATTCTCGTTTATGTCACATTAATTTTGGTTTAATGTCTCGGCTATCCAGTTTAAGTTTAATTCCGAATTTCACCATTGCCAAAGGTTCTAAGTGCCATAGTTGTGTGCAATCAAAGCAACCTCGGAAGCCTCACAAGGCGGCCGAGGAGAGAAACTTGGCACCTCTAGAACTCATACATTACGATCTATGCGAGATGAATGGTGTGTTGACAAAAGGTGGAAAGAGATATTTCATGACATTGATTGATGATGCGACTAGATTTTGCTATGTTTATTTGTTGCGAACTAAAGATGAAGCTTTAGACTACTTTAAAATTTATAAGGCTGAAGTTGAAAATCAACTAGAGAGAAAGATCAAGCGTCTTAGGTCGGATCGTGGTGGCGAATATTTTCCTAAAATCTTTGATGAATTCTGAGGAACATGGCATTATTCATGAGAGGACGCCTCCCTATTCACCCCAATCAAACGGGGTTGCCGAGAGGAAAAACCGCACGCTGACTGACTTGGTGAATTCCATGTTAGCCACTGCTGGTTTATCAAAGGCATGGTGGGGGGAGGCTTTATTGACTTCATGTCATGTCCTGAACAGAGTTCCTAACAAGAATAAAGATAAAACCCCTTACGAGGAGTGGGCTGGGAGAAAACCATCACTTTCGTATTTGCGCACATGGGGATGTTTGGCGAAAGTCAATATTCCAATTACTAAGAAGCGCAAACTTGGACCAAAGACAGTGGATTGTATCTTTCTAGGTTATGCTCCGCGGAGTGTAGGATATAGATTTTTAGTAGTTCAATCCGAGGTACCTGATATGCACGTTGATACTATTATGGAATCTCGTGATGCAACATTTTTTGAGAATATGTTTCCTATGAAAGATATGCATAGCATTGCTAGAATTTCTACGAGATAATTCTGAGTCCAAGACATCTAATGAGTATTTTGAACAATCACATGAGAATGTTACTGAGAAGGATGACAATGAAGCTCCTAAACGGAGCAAGAGACGAAGGATTGAAAAATCCTTTGGTGATGATTTCATTGTGTACCTTGTGGATGATACTCCCACGTCCATTGCAGAGGCATATGCATCTCCGGATGCAGATGATCGGAAAGAAGCTGTCCATAATGAGATGGACTCGATTCTTTCTAATGGAACTTGGGAGTTGTCAGAACGACCCCATGGATGCAAGCCAGTAGGCTGCAAATGGGTGTTCAAGAAAAAGCTAAGACCTGATGGTACTATTGAAAAGTACAAGGCACGGCTTGTAGCGAAAGGCTACACACAGAGAGAAGGCGAAGATTACTTCGACACCTATTCACCTATCGCTAGACTTACCACCATTCGAGTACTACTATCCATGGCTGCCTCCTATGGTCTTATCGTTCATCAAATGGACGTAAAGACAGCTTTCCTTAATGGAGAGTTGGAAGAGGAAATCTATATGGATCAGCTTTGATGGGTTTGTAGTAAAAGGTGAAGAAAGAAAGGTGTGCAAGTTGCTGAAATCTTTATATGGCCTAAAACAAGCACCTAAGAAATGGCATGAGAAGTTTGACAGAACTTTAACTTCTGTAGGCTTTGTTGTCAATGAGGCTGACAAGTGCGTTTACTATCGCCATGGTGGGGCGAAGGTGTTATACTATGTTTGTATGTGGATGATATTCTGATCTTTGGTACAAACATGAAAGTAATACACGAGGTCAAGTCTTTCTTGTCAAAGAGTTTTGATATGAAAGATCTGGGAGAAGCTGATGTGATTCTGAACATCAAGCTGATTAAGAACGAGAGTGGGATTACTCTAACGCAATCCCATTATGTTGAGAAGATCTTGAGCCGGTTCGGCTATATTGATAGCAAGCCTTCTTCAACACCTTATGATCCCAGTGTGACACTACGCAAGAACCGGAGGATTGCCATAGATCAATTGAGATATTCTCAGATCGTTGGCTCACTCATGTACTTAGCGAGCGCGACTAGACCCGACATCTCTTTTGCTGTTAGCAAGTTGAGTAGGTTCATGTCAAACCCAGGTACTGATCATTGTCATGCACTTGATAGGGTCATGCGCTACCTATGTGGTACAATGAGTTATGGGATTCACTATTCAGTGGCACCCACCGTGCTTGAAGGATATAGTGATTCGAATTGGATCTCAGATGTAGCTGATCTGTACGCCACAAGTGGGTATGTATTTACCTTTGGAGGTGGCGCAGTGTCATGGAGATCTTGTAAGCAAACCATATTGACGAGGTCAACTATGGAAGCAGAACTTACTGCTTTAGACACAACCACTGTTGAATCAGAATGGTTGCGTGAGCTCTTGATGGACTTGCCTGTGGTTGAAAAACCTGTTCCGGCAATCCTTTTGAATTGTGACAATCAAACTGTAATTGTCAAAGTGAACAATTCTAAGGATAACGCGAAGTCATCAAGACACGTCAAGAGACGTTTGAAGTCTGTCAGGAAATTGCGAAACTCCGGAGTAATAACTGTTACATATATTCAAACAGACAAAAACCTGCACATACCATTACAAAGGGACTATCACGTAATGTGATAGAAAGTGCATCGAGGAGATGGGTTTGAGACCCGTTGATGTTACACCATAGTGGCAACCCAACCTTTGTGATCGGAGATCCCGTGAATTAGGACACTGGAAGAACAAACTAGTGGTTTAATTGAGGAGAGTATTATGTAACCCTCTCTATGTGAAGATGCACAACTCTCAGTTGCTGTAAGGCAGGTTGGCAACAAGCCTTAATGTGTTTATGTTGGCTATTTTAGCAAAGATGCTGTCCTACAGAGCATTCTTGAAATAACACACCTATATGAGTCCGATTGTTAAACGTCGCAATCTATGAGATTTGGGTGATCTCTAGTAAACTCATGAAGAGACCATGAAGTATGACGCATATGCTTCACCCGCGGGGTAGGCTACTGGCAGCCATGTACTGGTCATGACTTTGAGTGAAACCCTGTTCACGCAAAACTTGCAATTCAAGGCTTAGTCCATTGTTCAAGTGTGAGTGGATGTAGCTTAAGGTTCTAGGCGGAAGTTCAACTTAACAGTCTCCGCTGAAACACTGGTATATAAACAAGCAGTGAGTATTGGTAAATCTCTAAATGGGGATTTGAGATCTGGTGGGGGATTGTTGAAATATTGGGCCCACTTTTAGTGGCCCAAATTAGATTTCAGTTTTTCCTATAAATCTCAAAGCCCACATAGTGGCAGCCTTGTGAGTTTGAGCCCAAGTTGGTGGCAGCTCACTAGGGAGTGGCAAGAGGTGGGAAGTTTAGTCCCACATGGAAAGTTGGGAGGAAGTTAGACCACCTTATAAGGTGGGTTGTTCCACCACTAGTAAGTGAGTGAGAATAGGAGTGCTACACGCGCGCTCCTCCTCCTCCTCGCTCGCTCGTCTCGTCTCGACTCGACTCGACTCGACACGTCACGACGCGCGCCGCGCTCGTGGTGAGTGGATTGAGCCTCGAGCCGAGACTTTCCTTACTTTTTGCAGCTCAGGAAAACGAACAGAGTCCTAGACGGACGCGTCGCAGTTAGTCGGTTCGGGTCGCTCCCGGATCGTGGGCTATCTGTAACCGACTCGAAACGTTCGTGCGACGTGGGCGTGGCCCACGTTGCCTAGGGTTTCCCGAGCCTATATAATCTCCTGCCCGGCTACCGCAGAAACACATCCAATACACGAGTTAGGGTTTCCACCTCTCTCTGCTTGCGCCGCCATCGTAGCCTACTCCATCCCGCGAGCCGACGTGCATCGGCGAACGGGAGAGCAGGTCTCCGGAACCGCTCGTCCTTGCGATCCTGTACGGGAGAGGGCGAATTAGGTTTTTGGGAAGCGCTCTGCGCGACTGCTCAAGCTCTTCATCACGGGTCGCCTTCCGTCCAAGTCGGGCGGTGCTGCCTACCGTCATATTCAACGCCATCTACTACGACCCGTCGTCCCTGTCGTCAACAACGTTGTCATCAACAACGTTACTGCTGCGACATCATCTGCTACACCTCCACCGCCACCTCCACCAGATCGGTACGTGCGACATATCTCGATCTGTTTAGCGATGGATGTTGTACTGTTTGCTATGCTACTGTTCATGTTGATCACTACATCTAGTATGTTCGAGTTTCACATGTTAGTAGTTACTGTCGTCATGCTTAATATTCTGGAATTAATCATGGAAATTGTGCCTAATTATCCAACATGACCCAGTGGCGTGGACGGAAACGGTGGCGCTCGGAGATGGGTTGGCGATGGCGGAGCGCCAGCTGGGGCAGACGGCCCTCATGTCCGCGTACGTGTCGACGCCGCCGTCGGTGGAGAGGACGCAGTAGGCGATTCCTTGGACAAGCTCCGGTGGAAGTGAAGCCCATTCCGGAATCATGGATCGGTCAGCGGACCTGGCGCTGACGTGCAGTCGCCTCTCGCTGCTGCTCCAGTCGCCCTCCTCCTTCATCGCCGTGCGCCGGCCGGGTCCTCGCCAAGCACCTCGAGCGCGCCGACTTGCGCCAAGATCTAGGGATCTAGATCGGCGCTGGGTGGCGGCTCTGCTGCGAGATGGGTGGCGGCTGGGTGGCGACGGAGCAAGCTTGTGTGCTGGAATGGAGCAGCACACAAGTTCACTCTGCCGGGGAACTTTGAGATTTTATATGCCGGTCAATATGTGGTGCATATTTTTTTGTTCCATAGAGATTTTATTTATTAGCACATGTGGGAGATACTAACTAGCTTTATTTAGTTGATTTTGGGCCAGGGGAGCTTTGGTTCCGAGTTGCGGCATGAAGGTGCGGCCGCGAGAGATGATCCAAACCAGCACATCACTAGCACTAAAAAAACTCCCGATTGCGTTGACCGATAGTGTTTGAGCTCGCCTCTTGCTGCGCCAAATCATCAGCGTAGATCCAACGTCGTGTGATGGCCCGCAACATCTTCCCGTGCAACGACAGTGACATCGATTGCGTGCGTAGCTATACACATGATCACTAAATCCACTCTCACCATTGCAACAAAAGAGATGCATAATAAACATATTTTCCGCCTCATACTTATATTGGGTACACAAATTCCATGGATGAATCAAGTGAACTAAGTAAAATGCACAACATTTGTGTTTTCCTTGATTAGCTAGTGCATATTGTAATCACTGAGACACAAGTGACAATCGGAAGCCTCATATTTACATAGCACATGACAAGCTAAGAGATGATCCTGCAAGACCAAGGAGAATGCACTACCAATATGTTTCTGCACAACACTAGGTATTGCAAGATCGTCCTTCAATCACAATGTGCTACAAAAATTTATCATCGACCATTGCAACAAAATAGATACAAAGTGAACTAAATTAGAGCCTCATACTTATATTGGACACATAAATTTTAGAAATGGAGCTAGCGACCTAAGTAGAAGGACAACCTGACGAGGGATTAACTCGTCAATGCATATGTATTGTAGAATTAGGGTTTCGTAAGAAGTAGAGGGCAAGTAGATCTCGAAGGTTCAGCCGAACGAATGTGCTCAACTCAAAGTTATGGTGGCTAGGGTTACAATGATTTCGATCCCTTATTTCTCCCTCGGCTTCCCATTTATATAGGAGGCAACACCGAGGCTTTCCCTGTCGTACAAGTTACAAACTATTGAGCTGCGTTGGGCCTTTCCTATATTGATACAAGTTTCCTATTACAACTCTACTTTTCTAACCCGAAAGTCTTCAACCTTCTGGGCCTCCAAAGCTCCGAGTTTATTGGCTTCATACTTTCTTATAGATCCAGGGTACATATTCGGCATGCCTATTCGGTATACCTATGTCAGTAGCCCCCGAGATTTTTGCTTGAATCGTAGAGTCTAGTAAAATCTCCATCGTACATCTATTTAATAATACTTTTGAGTCAATGTCAATTTTCACTAAGTGTATTTTGCACAGGGATAATGGTAGATGAGCCTAGTTCTTCTGACGGATCAGGTACCAGTTAATTGCTCTCGTGGAAAACCCGCATAAACCTACTTCAAGCTCAAGTCCCTGGACTCGAACTCGGGATACTGTCGTAATTCGACACGTGCCGCTTCAGGACTTATCATGAATCGAATTCCAACTTATTTTATTGAGTACCCAACGTGTCTGTCGAGATTTTTCTTCACATCTGTTGATGTGGATAAAGTGGGAGAGCGCATTCATATGCGATGCCACGCCGCACAAGACGGATCCTGGGGTCTTACCTTCGTGAGCTCTTTGTCGAGTCACGGCATTTAGAGTTTTTATCGCGGCGGACGCGCTCTGAGAATATATTGTCGAGTGCCTTTGGGCGGCTGCTGGAATTCTTTATTTCTTTGAGTTAACATGTTAATAATATCTTGACCTCCCGATGGGAGTACATGAGGAGTTATATGTAACTCGAAGATGTACGCAAAAATTCTTCGGCTTCTGCTCCATATTATCTTGTTATTTGTCTCTCTTTCTTTTGCCCTTTCTATAATTCATCGGGTGCGTGACCAGCGCTCCCGATGGGAGTAGACCCCAAGGCTACAACCGAGTGTTTGCACTTGGTTGTAGGCTCAACTTTTGTTATTTAACCAACTCTATATTTGTATCATCATCACGTCATCTTATCAGAAGTATATTCAATACTTCTGATAAGAGTAGCCCCCGAGCATATGAACAGGTGCTTGCATCTGAACATAGGCTCCTGAAGTTTGCTTCTAACTATATATTGTTCCAGCAACTCGAAGATTTTTTATCGGCATGACGTCAATGTTGACGAAAACCATGTGTGGCCACCTCCGGAAGACACGACTTCTGGTGGACCACTGTTTTGTGGGTCCAAAGTTTCTGCTCGTCCCCCACGTCGCGCAAGTGGGGCTTGCACGTCCTCCGATATTCCTGGCACGCGCGCGGTAACTTCCTCCCCTCCAAAATAAACTGTAAAACTTTTTACCACGCAGCCACGTGTATGGTCCAGGATCTTCCCGTGTTTATCCAATGGTCAAGCCTCATCGTCTTCCAGGGTATAAATTCTTACCCCTGGGCTCAGTTTTACCCTTCGCTGCGTCGCACCATCATTCACTCCTTCCATTGCTCTACCATTCTACTTCCTTGAGCATACGCCCATCTTTCTCTTCCTCTCTCTGCTCCACCACTTCGTCACCATGCCTCCGTGAACCAAGCTCACCAGGAACGTCGCTCCCGGCACCGGCGAGCGCGTGGAGAAGGAGAAGGTCTCCCGATGGGAGAGATCCAAGATCTCGTCGCAGGACCACCGCATGCTCAAGAATCTGGGCATGTTCAACAAGGAGGCGATGCAGATGCCAGGGGATGAAAGTACCCCTCCTCCTCCTTCAGGTTTCTGGGTAACCTTCATTGACTTCCTCATCCGTGGATTATCCGTTCATGTCCATGAATTCCTCTGTGGTCTTCTCTTTATTTATGGGATTCAGCTCCATCAGCTGACGCCCAACTCTATCCTCCATATCTCCATCTTCATTACCTTGTGCGAATGCTTCCTGGGCATTCACCCCCACTGGGGCTTATGGAAACGCATTTTCTATCTCCGCCTCAACAACTCGAAGAACACCGTCTACAATGTAGGTGGTGTCTGTATTCCTGTCCAGCCAGAAGTTGGCTATTTTGATTTGAAATTCGCTGACTTCGTCCAAGGCTGGCACAAGAAATGGCTCTATGTTAAGGACGAATCCTCGGATGCTCAAGAGTACGGCCTTGCTCCTTTTGACTCTCGGAAGACATTCAAAGGCGCAAATCCTGGGACGTGGAGGCCAAAGCCGAAAAAAGCGGCCACTGAGTCTCTGATTGCTCGTATCCAGGAGCTGCAGAACACTGAAGGGGAGGAGCTGTCGGGTGTGCAGATCATCGCACACTTCCTGCGGATTCGAGTGCATCCTCTTCAAGCTCGCAAGAATCCCCTCTGGTTATATTCGGGTGCTGAAGATGTTGATAGGGTTTCCGAAGATCTTCCTTTGAAGGATTTGGAAAAACTAGTACACCGCTTCACCTCTTTGAGCAAGAAAAGTAAAGTTCCTTCCTCCTGTTGCGTGGAACCATTCAGTGGTGTACATGCACTTCCAACTGTA
Organism: Lolium perenne; assembly: GCF_019359855.2. Taxonomy (NCBI): domain Eukaryota; kingdom Viridiplantae; phylum Streptophyta; class Magnoliopsida; order Poales; family Poaceae; genus Lolium; species Lolium perenne. The sequence continues at coordinate 335,214,173 of NC_067246.2, forward strand.
AGTGCATTTCTTCGAGTTGTATTTTTTCTTCCAACTGTAATTGCTTCTCCTTCAAGTCTGATAAGCACATCTCTGCAGCACACCCGATATACTTCGTTTGTATAATTATCCCTTGACCCACTGTGAACGCCTTAGATCGTTGAATAACTCTTCATGCTTGTACTGGATCTTCGGGTATTTCTTTCTTCGTGATATATGCCAAGTACGTTTGCATCCAAGGGATTTGTATCATCATGGCCTCCACCGATTCTTCCTCTTTATCCAAAATATGTGGTTCTGGGGCTACTGGAGCCCCCGAGTCTTTCTTGGGTTTATCCTTTTTCTTCGGCTGCTTCGGCGCTGTCGTTTTCTTTGACTTGGTTGATCTCTCACTGATACCCTCCTAGAAAACTCCAGGTGGTATGGGCAGACATTGCGACCTGATGTTTGCCAAAACATCGGCTTCGTCATTACTGAGTCTGCTCACATGATTTACTTTGCAACCGTCGAAGGTTTCCTCGAGCTCATTGTATAACTCTTTGTATGCTATCATGTTGTCATTGACTGCATCACACTTGTTCATCACCTGTTGTGCAACCAACTGAGAGTCGCCAAAGATTTTGAGGCGAGTAGCGCCACATGCGTTCGCCATCTTTATCCCATGAATAAGAGCTTCATATTCTGCTTCATTGTTCGATGCGTTGGGGAAGGTCATCTGTAATATGTACTTCATCTTGTTGCCTTGCGGTGAAATAAGTACTGTACCTGATCCAGCTCCTTCTAATCTCTTGGACCTGTCGAAGTACATATGACAGGTACTCGACAAATCTGGAGGTCCTGTGTTTTGGAGTTCCATCCACTCTGCAACAAAGTCCGGTAAAATTTGCGACATGATTGCTTTCCTCTTTTCGTATGTGATGTTCTGAGGGGAAAGTTTGATTCCCCAAAGGGAGACACGTCCTGTAGCTTCTGGATTGTTCAAGTTGTTTGAGAGAGGTGCCTCATTTACCACTATTATCGGGTGTGCCGAAAAATAATGTCTTAGCTTTCTTGCTGACATGAAGACTTCATACGCCAGCTTCTAATACTGTGGGTAGCGCTGCTTGGATGGTGATAAGACTTCGCTGAGGAAATATACTGTTCGCTGGACTCCATGATTTTTTTCCTTCTTCTTCTTGTTCTATTACGAGAACCGTACTAACCACTTGAGGTGTGGCCGCAATGTACAATAGCAAAGGTTGTTTTTCTCGTGGCGCCACCAGTACTGGTGGTGTTGAAATTGTACGCTTCAGATGCTCAAAGGCTTTGTCTGCTTCCTCGTTCCACTCAAACTTTTCCCCTTGCTTGATAAGCGCGTAAAAGGGCAACACTTTTTCTCCCAACCTTGCGAAAAATCTTCTCAAAGCTTCGAATCGCACGGTTAGCTGTTGTATATATTTAAGCTTGGTTGGTTTTCTCATCATCAGGATAGCTTGTATTTTCTCTGGATTGGCCTCGATTCCTCTAGCTGACATCAGGTATCCGAAGAGTTCTCCCGCAGGAACGCCAAAAGAACATTTTGTCGGGTTCAGTTGGAGACGGAACTTGTCGAGGTTGTCAAAAGTTTCCCGAAGATCATCGACGAAGGATGACCCTTGTTTTGTTGTGATGACTACGTCATCAATATATACTTGGACGTTTTTGCTGATTTGTGTGGCGAGGCATTTCTCCATCATCCTCTGATATGTGGCTCCTGCGTTTTTTAACCCGAAAGACATTGTTCTGTAGCAGAATACACCATAAGGGGTTGTGAAAGTTGTTTTGACTTCATCCTCTTCTTTTAGGCGGATCTGATTGTAACCAGAATACGCGTCCAGGAAGGAAAGACGTTCGCAACCTGCCATGGAGTCGATAATTTGATCGCTCCTCGGGAGGGGGAAGTGATCCTTTGGACAATGTTTACTGAGACACGTGAAATCAACGCGCATGCGAAGGACTTCAGTGTTTTCCTTCGGGACCAGCACTGGGTTAGCGACCCACGTGGCCTCGGTGTGTAGTTCTTTAACGAAACCAGCTTCTTTGAGTCGACGGATCTCAGATAACATACACTACAAGAAAAGTTCTGATAGACAACGTCTCAAAATCGTCCGCTAAGGGGTATTTTTCGTCGCCTATGGGCCTAACCCGACGATATGGGTTCTGTTGTCGAAACTGCGTCAGGCAAAGTCCTACGACGATTTTTTCGGTCCGTCGCGCTTGGGCGCCCTTCCGCCACGGGAAATCGGACCGTTGCCCAAGTGTTTCCGGGAGCCCGTTGGATCGCCGACGTCATGCAACCGACACGTGCGTACGCCGTTAATCGGCGATTAACGGCGTTAACCGGCTGAAACCCCGTGGTAGATGGTAGGCCCACACGAGGCCTACCACGTCTTAAGCGGGCCGGCCCATTAAGTTTGCGGGCCGGGCCAGCTGACTTAGTTTGACCGGTCAACTATATAGCTGGGCTGGTCCATTAGTTACGTGGGTCAGGCCTAACCACTAAGCATGCGGGCCGGGCCGAATGCACTCGTTTGGCCGGTCAACAGGCAAAAGGGCCGGCCCACAAGACATGTGGGACCCACTTTCCTGTTATCTGGCCGGCCCATTTACCAAGTGGGGTCCACCTTAAAGCAAGTGGGCCGGCCCAAAAAGTTATTGGGCCGGCCCAATTAGCATGTGGGTCCCACTTTCCTGTTATCGGGCCGGCCCATTTAGTACGTGGGGTCCATAATAGATCAAATGGGCTGGCCCAACAAGAAAGTGGGCCGGGCCAAAAACACATGTGGGTCCCACTTTCCTGTTAACGGGCCGACCCATTTAGTATGTGGGGTCCACCATATAGCAAGTGGGCCGGCCCAACAAGATAGTGGGCCGGGCCAAAAACACAGGTGGGTCCCACTTTCCAGTTAAAGGGCCGACCCATTTAGTATGTGGGGTCCATCATATAGCAATTGGGCTGGCCCAACAAGAAATTGGGCCGGGCCAAAAACACAGGTGGGTCCCACTTTCCTGTTAAAGGGCCGGCCCATTTAGTATGTGGGGTCCACCATATAGCAAGTGGGCCGGCCCAACAAGATAGTGGGCCGGGCCAAAAACACAGGTGGGTCCCACTTTTCCTGTTAAAGGGCCGGCCCATTTAGTATGTGGGGTCCACCATATAGCAAGTGGGTTGGCCCAACAAGATAGTGGGCCGGCCCAATAAGCAGGTGGGGCCCACTTTCCTGTTAACGGGCCGGCCCAATAAGTAGGTGGGCCGACCCAAAATGAAAGTGGGTCCCACACTACTGTAAGTGGGCCGGCCCAATCTGTTGTAGGGCCTTTGTTGTTTGACTAGTCAACTTGCATTAAATTTCATGAGCCTAAAATCTGGTATCAATGATACACACAATTACATACACAAATAAAATAACTAGGAAAATTACAAGGCAATTAATGTGCCCAAATAAAAAAATTACATAGAATCATTGAGGACTTCTATTAGCATCATCAATAACACGTTGACATTTGGCAATCGCCTTGATTGAATCTTGTGTACCCTTGGTCAACATATCAGCTACACATCTTAAAGCAGCAATACCATGTCTTTTATAAAGTACAGCCTTGAGATATTTACTGTTTGATGAAAGGAATGGTCTAGGTTGACGGCTATGAGAGGATGCATCAGAAGAAAGATCAGAACTTTTTTTGGGCCTCTCTTCTGATGAAGATTGCTTCATCACAACTGCATTCTGATAATAATGCAAAAAGAGTTAAACGATGAACTATGCAAACATGTATTAAGCATTGTCGATATGAGATAGTCACAAGTACTAAGCACAGACTTACATTATATCGTTGCATAGGCTCACCCCGGAACCTTTTTTGCGCTCTATCTTCTACTAAGGACTTCTTCATTAAACCTGCATTCTAGTAATATTGCAACATAGTTACAACAGTGAACTATTCAAACATTTATTATGCAATGTAGATATAAGATAATAACAAGTTCCATAAATAAGACAATGTATGGAACTTGTACTAAGCACAGACTTACATCATAATGTTGCACAGGGTCGCTTTAGCGACTATCTTCTAATGATGACTGCTTCATTAAAACTGCATTCTGGTAATATTGCAAACATAGTTACAACAATAACTATTCAAACATGTATTACGCAATGTAGAGATCAGATAACATCATGTAGCAGAAATAAGCACAAGATAAGATAAGATGCATGTACTAAGCACATACTGGCTCGCTGTAGGTCCTTCTCTTGCGTGCACTAGTCGTGGTCGACATGCCTGCCATTTTAGGTTGAGCCATCAAGTGAAATGCTAATCCTCCTGCTCCATTGTCCTTAATCTGTGTTTAGATATCACATTTAAGACCAAGTCAGCTGGTTTCAAATAACAAAAAACTTGAGCTGCCAAATGAATAAGCCAATATTTACCAGATATCAGATTAAAACCAACTAGATGTTGCTTTTCATGAGATACGAATTTCAGACATTCAGATTTAGAGTAGGGTAATGGCAAGGTTTTCCACATAAAGTAAACTGGCATTAAGAATGACCAAATGTCAGGTTCAAATCACCTTCGCAGTTGCTCCAAGACAAGCATATCAAATAGGCAGAAACATAGTAAAGCATGAATGGCATTGCTATGGCAGGGTTCCAAGTGTTAATCTCTTGCATAAGGAACAATGCATATAGGTTATAGATAATAACGGAAGTAAACTGCCAAAATTACCAACCAAGAACTCAGATTCCAACCTTCCCTAGCGTCCCCGCTGTTAATGTTGGATATTCAATAAGTGGTTCGCATGATCAATCCCTAGGAAAAATAACATTGACAAGTTAGTCTACGATAATACAAAGACCAGACATGCACGCAGCAATAACTATACAAGCTGTGCGACAGGAGCATTCATGGAAAAAAAATATCTATAAGCTAAAGACGAGGTATAAGAGCAAGCAGATTGGAAATGCACATAGCATGATTAAAAAAGCAGTGTGAGAATAGCAGGCACGAGAAAACAGCTAGCGGCTAGCAGTGAGCTAATGACGTGGTATAAGAACAACCAGATTGGAAATGCCCATAGCATGACTATAAAAGGAATAGCATGCAGTACAAAAATAGTTGGCAGTAAATGAATGGGTATAAGGCTATAAGTATGTGGATGCACACAGGTGTCAGTAGAATGAACAGGATGGTAGCGACCGGATAATGCTTTTGTACTGTCCACTATTTAAACGAACTTCATGCGAAGTAACACATCAGGAAAGTTAATGGCATATGAGATCTGCAAATAACTACACAAAACGTGGCTAAAGAAACACCGCGATCTAACGGGCCAGCGTACTAACCAAGCTGCGGCGGGGTGGACGGGGGCGGAAACTTGCATTCCAGCGGCGGCGAACGCGGGAGACGATAAGTCGACCCTGTTTCAGTAGAAGCGGGCGTTGGTGAAGCAGATCTGGTTGGCTGGCAAGGGATTCGGTGAAGTTGATACAGCCGCTGCGCCGAACTAGTCGGTGGAATAGATCAGCTTCTGTGGAGGGGGGGCGCGGTGAAGTAGACTCGGTTCCGTTGGAGAGGATCCGGTGCGTCGACAGGAAAGGCGTTGATTGCTATGCTGTGGATGAGGTCGGCGGTGAAGCAGATCCGTCGGTGGCGAGGTCGGCGTTGAAGCAGATCCGTCGGTGGCGAGGTCGGCGGTGAAGCAGATCCGTCGATGGCGAGGGCGGCGGGGGAGCGGATCAGGTGGGTGGACAGCCAACACGATAAGGCTACGCTGTGGGGAGTATGCCGGCGGCAAAGCAGATCTAGTACTGTAGAGAGTCAGAGCTTTGGCGTGTGAGAGTATTTTTGAGCTAATGGGGCGAATGGTTGGTGGGTGGGTGTGGGCCTGTGGGGAGGGTTCGGGATCTAGGCAAGATATTTTATTGTTACCGAATGAGCCCTCCATGGTCGGTGGGTTGTAACTTCCGGACCAGGGTTAAAAGGGTAAAACTGGTCACGGGATTTTCGAATGGATTCGGTGGGATGATTTGGCGCGGGGCCGAAATTTTCAGTTTCAAGCTACGAGCAGAACGACAAAAATAATGTTCTTCCCCAGGGAGCTCTCCTCTTCTCTTTCTCTCTCGAGTCTCTCTCACTCCCCCGGCTCCTCTCCCCCTTCTCTCCGGCGGCCTCGCCGGCCGGAGACAAGGCCGACTTCTCTCTGTATATCGTACACCCTCCGAACTAAATTAATTGATTCAACTTTCCTTAGACGTGTATGTATCTAGAGTAAAAACATGTGTGGATACATCCATATTTAGATAAGCAAAGTTGAGTTAGCTAATTTGGATCCGAGGGAGTTAGTGTTGTTGTAAGCTTAGATCCAATGTTTCCCATGAGCAGAATGGCGCAATGGAGTCGGGGATCTCGTCATCGGCTTCAGATCTGGCCTATGGTGAATCTGGCGGATCAGATCTGGCGGATCTTGCCGGCCAAACCCCGATCTGGTGCCATCAAGGTGATGGCGCTAACGGTGAGGCTTGCTTTGGTCAGTGCTTCAGATCTGGCCAACGGGGAAGTCAAGCTGCTAACGTTCACAAGCTCGGGGCATACGACGGCGTCATCCGTCTTGCCCGTGAACATCTTGGCCTTTCAGCGGCCCTTCTCAGAGCCAATATGTCGTTGCTGAGGCCATTCTTCTCCTTCGTCCTGGCGACTACTGGCGACACCGTCCCAAGTGGTGCGTCCCCGGCGACGGAGTTGCTGGAAAGGATGCGGAGCAGAGATCTGATGTGCGGTCCAGAAGGACTCGATTGATTTTCTTGTATATGTTTTGGGGTCCTTTTTGTAAAATGGTAGGTCCTATTAGTTATTGTCTAATTCTTTTGGACCTCTATGTAATATTTTGGACTAGTTTCCATTTGCACTGATAAACTTGAATTTTGACAAGTTCACGGGAAAAAAAATTCTTTGCACATATGGCCTATCATGTATGAACATTCTTAAGATTTAAACTACTATATGTAATGGCCAGCACTTGCGCAAGGGGCTCGTCTAGTGCGCACTAGTTTCCATTAGCACCGATAAATTTGAATCTTGACAAGTTCTTGGAAGAAAAAATTGATTCACATATAGCCTATCATGTATGAACATTATTGGGATTCAAAATATACATAGATGGCCAACACGTGTGCAAGGGGGTCCTCTAATGTGCACTGGTTTCCATTTGCGCTGATAAATTTGAATCTTTACAAGTTCTCGGAAAAAAATTGCTTCACACATATGCCCTATCATGTATGAACATTATTGGGATTCATATTATATATAGATGGCCAACACTTGTGCAGGGGGGTCCTCTAATTCTTGGGGATTTCAATCTCTCTCTCTCTCTCTCTCTCGATCTATCGTTGGTGGCCAGAACAACACACATATGCATGCACTTTATGCGCAAAGGCGCGGGTGCCTCTAATAATTCATGTGTGTGCGTATATTTGAACATATTCTTGGGGATTTCAATCTCTATCTCTCGATCTATATATCATTGGTGGCCAAGAAACACACTTATATATATACGTATGCACTTTATGCGCAAAGGCGCGGGTGCCTCTAATAATGTGTGTGTGCACTCGATCGATGATCCCTAAACCTTAAACCCTAAAACCCTAATCCCTAATCCCTAATTATACCCTAAACATACACCCTAAACACCCTAAACACCAAACCCTAAACCCTAGACCCTAAATCCTAAACACTACACCCTAAACCCTAAACCCTAACCCTAGACCCTAAACCCTAAACACTAAACCCCAAACCCCAAACCCTAAACCCTGGACCCTAAACCCTAATTAACCCTAACCCTAACCCTAAAACCCTAGCTAGATAACCCTAAACCCTAAACCCTAATTAAACCCTAGACCCTAAACCCTAAACCCTAATTAACCCTAACCCTAAAACCCTAGCTAGATAACCCTAAACCCTAATTGAACCCAACATATATATAGGCCAACGACACTTCATTGCGCATCAAGCAGGCGACCAACTAATTAGCGCTGATAAATTAATTAACTTGAATTTTGACAAGTTCTCTCGAATGAAAACACATTTGATTAAGTTGCCTCATAATATATATACAATTAGTGTGTATGCGCGCATGTCATATCTTGCACATATCATTCGTGCATATATTTCAATATATATCTGAACATATTCTTGGGGATATATATATTTCAATATCTCTCTCGATCTATATATCGTTGGTGGCCAAAAAACACACTTATATATGCATGCACTTTATGCGCAAAGGCGCGGGTGCCTCTAATATGTGTGCACTCGATCGATGATCCCTAAACCTTAAACCCTAAAACCCTAATCCCTAATCCCTAATTATAACCTAAACGTACACCCCAAACACCCTAAACACTAAACCCTAAACCCTAGACCCTAAACCCTAAACACTACACCCTAAACCCTAAACCCTAAACACTAAACACTAAACCCTAACCCTAGACCCTAAACCCTAAACCACAAACCCTAAACCCTAAACCCTAGACCCTAAACCCTAAACCCTAATTAACCCTAACCCTAAAACCCTAGCTAGATAACCCTAAACCCTAATTGAACCCAACATATATATAGGCCAACGACACTTCATTGCGCATCAAGCAGGCGACCAACTAATTAGCGCTGATAAATTAATTAACTTGAATTTTGACTAGTTCTCTCGAATGAAAACACATTTGATTAAGTTGCCTAATAATATATATACAATTAGTGTGCATGCGCGCATGTCATACCTTGCACATATCATTCGTGCATATATTTCAATATATATCTGAACATATTCTTGGGGATATATATACATTTCAATCTCTCTCTCGATCTATATATCGTTGGTGGCCAAAACACACACTTATATACGCATGCACTTTATGCGCAAAGGCGCGGGTGCCTCTAATAATGTGTGTGTGCACTCGATCGATCGATGATCCCTAAACCTTCAACCCTAAAACCCTAATCCCTAATCCCTAATTATACCCTAAACGTACACCCTAAACACCCTAAACACTAAACCCTAAACCCTAGACCCTAAACCCTAAACACTACACCCTAAACCCTAAACCACTACACCCTAAACCCTAAACCCTACATATATATAGGCCAACGACACTTCATTGCGCATCAAGCAAACGACCAACTAATTAGCGCTGATAAATTAATTAACTTGAATTTTGACAAGTTCTCTCGAATGAAAATACATTTGATTAAGTTGCCTCATAATATATATACAATTAGTGTGCATGCGCGCATGTCATACCTTGCACATATCATTCGTGCATATATTTCAATATATATCTAAACATATTCTTGGGGATATATATACATTTCAATCTCTGTCTCGATCTATATATCGTTGGTGGCTAAAAAACACACTTATATACGCATGCACTTTATGCGCAAAGGCGTGGGTGCCTCTAATAATGTGTGTGTGCACTCGATCGATGATCCCTAAACCTTAAACCCTAAAACCCTAGTCCCTAATCCCTAATTATACCCTAAACGTACACCCTAAACACCCTAAACACTAAACCCTAAACGCTAGACCCTAAACCCTAAACACTACACCCTAAACCCTAAACACTACACCCTAAACCCTAAACCCTAAACCCTAAACACCCTAAACACTAAACCCTAAACCCTAGACCCTAAACCCTAAACCCTAAACACTACACCCTAAACCCTAAACCCTAAACCCTAGACCCTAAACCCTACACCCTAAACCCTAAAACTAAACCCCAAACCCTAAACCCTAAACCCTAAACCCTAATTAACCCTAACCCTAAAACCCTAGCTAGATAACCCTAAACCCTAAACCCTAATTAAACCCTACATATATATAGGCCAACGACACTTCATTGCGCATCAAGCAGGCGACCAACTAATTAGCGCTGATAAATTAATTAACTTGAATTTTGACAAGTTCTCTCGAATAAAAACACATTTGATTAAGTCGCCTCATATATAATATATATAATTAGTGTGCATGCGCGCATGTCATACCTTGCACATATCATTTGTGCATATATTTCAATATATATCTGAACATATTCTTGGGGATATATATACATTTCAATCTCTTTCTCGATCTATATATCGTTGGTGGCCAAAAAACACACTTATATACGCATGCACTTTATGCGCAAAGGCGCGAGTGCCTCTAATAATGTGTGTTTGCACTCGATCGATGATCCCTAAACCTTAAACCCTAAAACCCTAATCCCTAATTATACCCTAAACGTACACCTTAAACACCCTAAACACTAAACCCTAAACACAAAACCCTAAACCCTAGACACTACACCCTAAACCCTACACCCTAAACCCTAAACACTAAACCCTAAACCCTAACCCTAGACCCTAAACCCTAAACCCTAAACCCCAAACCCTAAACCCTAGACCCTAAACCCTAATTAACCCTAACACTAACACCCTAAAACCCTAGCGATAACCCTAAACCCTAATTAAACCCTACATATATATAGGCCAACGACACTTCATTGCGCATCAAGCAGGCGACCAACTAATTAGCGCTGATAAATTAATTAACTTGAATTTTGACAAGTTCTCTCGAATAAAAACACATTTGATTAAGTTGCCTCATATATAATATATATACAATTAGTGTGCATGCGCCCATGTCATACCTTGCACATATCATTCGTGCATATATTTCAATATATATTTGAACATATTCTTGGGGATATATATACATTTCAATCTCTCTCTCGATCTATATATCGTTGGTGGCCAAAAAACACACTTATATACGCATGCACTTTATGCGCAAAGGCGCGAGTGCCTCTAATAATGTGTGTGTGCACTCGATCAATGATCCCTAAACCTTAAACCCTAAAACCCTAATCCCTAATCCCTAATCCCTAATTATACCCTAAACGTACACCCTAAACACCCTAAACACTACACCCTAAACACTAAACCCTAAACCCTAAACACTACACCCTAAACCCTAAACCCTAAACACTAAACACTAAACCCTAAACCCTAGACCCTAAACCCTAAACCCCAAACCCCAAACCCTAAACCCTAGACCCTAAACCCTAAACCCTAATTAACCCTAACCCTAACACCCTAAAACCCTAGCTAGATAACCCTAATCCCTAAACCCTAATTAAACCCTACATATATATAGGCCAACGACACTTCATTGCGCATCAAGCAGGCGACCAACTAATTAGCGCTGATAAATTAATTAACTTGAATTTTGACAAGTTCTCTCGAATGAAAATACATTTGATTAAGTTGCCTCATAATATATATACAATTAGTGTGCATGCGCGCATGTCATATACCTTGCACATATCATTCGTGCATATATTTCAATATATATCTAAACATATTCTTAGGGATATATATACATTTCAATCTCTCTCTCGATCTATATATCGTTGGTGGCCAAAAAACACACTTATATACGCATGCACTTTATGCGCACGGCGCGGGTGCCTCTAATAATGTGTGTGTGCACTCGATCGATGATCCCTAAACCTTAAACCCTAAAACCCTAGTCCCTAATCCCTAATTATACCCTAAACGTACACCCTAAACACCCTAAACACTAAACCCTAAACCCTAGACCCTAAACCCTAAACACTACACCCTAAACCCTAAACCCTAAACACTACACCCTAAACCCTAAACCCTAAACCCTAAACCCTAAACACCCTAAACACTAAACCCTAAACCCTAGACCCTAAACCCTAAACACTACACCCTAAACCCTAAACCCTAAACCCTAAACCCTAGACCCTAAACCCTACACCCTAAACCCTAAAACTAAACCCCAAACCCGAAACCCTAAACCCTAAACCCTAATTAACCCTAACCCTAACCCTAAAACCCTAGCTAGATAAACCTAAACCCTAAACCCTAATTAAACCCTACATATATATATAGGCCTGATGACCCACAAGTATAGGGGATCGCAACAGTCTTCACGGGAAGTAAAACCCAATTTATTGATTCGACACAAGGGAGACAAAGAATACTTGAAAGCCTTAACAGCGGAGTTGTCAATTCAGCTGCACCTGGAAACAGACTTGCTCGCAAGAGTTTATCAGTAGTAACAGTTTTATAGCAGTAGCAGTAGTGAAATAACAGCAGCAGAGTAACAAAGACAGCAGTAGTGATTATAGTGAACATCAGGATTAAAATATTGTAGGCACAGGGATGGATGACGGGCGTTGCATGGATGAGAGAAACTCATGTAACAATCAAAGCAGGGCATTTGCAGATAATAATAAAACGGTATCCAAGTACTAATCAATCAATAGTCATGTGTTCCATATATAGTCGTACGTGCTCGCAATGAGAAACTTGCACAACATCTTTTGTCCTACCAGCCGGTGGCAGCCGGGCCTCTAGGGAATCTACTGGATATTAAGGTACTCCTTTTAATAGAGTACCGGAGCAAAGCATTAACACTCCGTGAACACATGTGATCCGCACATCACCGCCTTCCCCTCCGGTTGTCCCAATTTCTGTCACTTTGGGGCCTCGGGTTCCGGACAGCAACATGTGTATACAACTTGCAGGTAAGATCATAAACAACGAATATCTTCATGAATCAATAACATGTCCAGATCTGAGATCATGGCACTCGGGCCCTAGTGACAAGCATTAAGCATAACAAGTTGCAACAATATCATAAAAGTACCAACAACGGATACTAGGCACTATGCCCTAACAATCTTATGCTATTACATGACCAATCTCATCCAATCCCTACCATCCCCTTCAGCCTACAGCGGGGGAATTACTCACACATGGATGGGGGAAACATGGCTGGTTGATGGAGAGGCGTCGGTGGTGATGATGGCGATGATCTCCTCCAATTCCCCGTCCCGGCGAGGTGCCAGAACGGAGTTTCTGGTCCCGAGACGGAGTTTCGCGATGGTGGCGGCGTACTGGATGGTTTCTGGCGACTTCGACTAACTCCCGTGCGTTTTTAGGTCGAAGGCGTTAAGTAGTCCAAAGGAGGGCGTCGGAGGCCAGCCGAGGGGGCCACACGCTAGGGCCGCGCGCCCCCCTCCTGGGCCGCGCCGGCCTAGTGTATGGGGCCCTCGGGCCTCCACCTGGCTTGCCCTTCTGGCTCCGTCAATCTTCTGGAAAAATAAGGCCTTTCGCATAAATTCCGAGGATTTTCCTGAAAGTTGGACTTCTGCACAAAAACGAGACACCAGAGCAATTCTGCTGAAAACAACGTTAGTCCGTGTTAGTTGTATCCAAAATACACAAATTAGAGGCAAAAAAAATAGCAAAAGTGTTCGGGAAAGTAGATATGTTTTGGACGTATCAACTCCCCCAAGCTTAGCTTATTGCTTGTCCTCAAGCAATTCAGTTAACAATTGAGTGCGATAAAAGAACTTTCACGAACACATTTGTTCATATGATGTAAATATTCTCATGATATGGCAAGTACTTAAGCAATTCATACTAAGATACATGCAAATAAAATCATCTAATAGCTATGTCAATCATGGAAAAGGTACCAACAAATTAATAATGAGCATCATGAATCATGTCTATCAGCAGGATTGCAATGTTCATAGAAGGATATGATAAAGTGGTATCTCGTTTGCCCGTGTTTGTACAACAAAACATAAATGCTCGGGCACCTTTGAGGTTCATGGAAAGACTAGAAGTAGAGATTATCAAAGATAAAAGCATCACAGTTATACCACAATTAATCACATTTTGGGACAAGCATATTATACTAAGAATGACAGTTGTGCTCTCAAGAAAGTACTCAAAGAAAGGATGGAGACTCAATGTAAAAGTGAAAGATTGACCCTTCGCAGAGGGAAGCAGGGATTAACATGTGCTAGAGCTTTTCATTTTTCTAAAGACAGAAGTAAAATGGTTTTGAGAGGTGTTTGTTGTTGTCAACGAATGGTAATGGGTACTCTAACTACCTCATCAACCGGACTTCCAAGAGCGGCTCCCATGAATTTTTTTTTTTTTGGGTGGCACTCCTTCCAACCTTGCTTTCACAAACCATGGCTAACCGAATCCTCGGGTGCCTGCCAACAATCTCATACCATGACGGAGTGCCTTTTAGTTTTAGTTTTATTTAGATGACACTCCTCCCCACCTTTGCTTTCTCAAGCCATGGCTAACCGAATCCTCGGGTGCCGACCAACAATCACATACCATGGAGGAGTGTCTATTTCTAAATTTATGAAAGTTAATTAATTGGGGTTGGGAACCCCGTTGCCAGCTCTTTTTGTAAAATTATTGGATAAGCAGATGTGCCACTAGTCCATTGTGAAAGTCCGTCCGGAGTAAATGGCAAGATTGAAAGATAAACACCACATACTTCCTCATGAGCTATAAAACATAAACACAAATTGAGAAGCATTTTGAAGGTTTTAAAGGTAGCACATGAGAATTTACTTGGAATGGTTTGAAATGCCATGCATAGGTATTTATGGTGGACACTCTGGAATAACTTGGTTTTCAGGGGTTTGGAAGCACGAGCAGCGTTCCCGCTCAGTACAAGTGAAGGTTAGCAATAGACTGGGAAGCAACAATCAAGAGAGCAGTAACTGTCATAATCATGCTTGCGGCAAAATAAATTAATGGAGGCATAAAAGTGATACAAGAACTCTGAGGTGAAGTAAATCATCGAGGCTTAATTGACTTTGGTTCAGTCATATGCATGCGTGAGCATGTGCCAAGTTGATTCAAATGAATTATTCAGAGGAGGATACCACAATGTCATATCCATCTATGAATAAAGTAATGCAAGCTAATATTTATGTCATGCTACTCATATTAATAAATTGGAGCTAATCATGAGAGACCATGAACTACTAGACTTTCTTAAATGACATATACCTCACATGAACCAACTAAGCACGCTCACATGGATGAGTATATGTACAAAAATGAAAACAAATAGAGTTCATACCAGCCTCTCACCACAGTTAGATTGTTGTAGATCATCATTATTGCCTTTTCACTTGTGTAGCTTGAATAATATGGAATGGAAGCACGCTCCAGCCACCGAAAATCATTGAACTCCATAATGAACTATACAAAACCAAAGAAGAACAGCAAATATTTTTGGTGTTTTCGAATTAGAAACAAGAACAAAAGGAAACAAGCAAACAAAGCAAAATCTTTTTGGATTTTCTTATAGCAAACCAACGATAGCAAATAAAGCAAAATGGGAATAAGAAACCAAGATAAACAAATGGCGAAGCGAAACAACAGAAATATTTTTGGTCTTTTTGTGTTTTAGGAAATAAACAAAGCAAAAACGAGAGAATGAAAACTAGAAGAAACACAGAAAAGCAGGATGGCAGAAATCTGCCAAAACCTGACAGCAGTACAGAAATCGATTTTTACAAAAATCTTCCGTTGCTCAGTTCGAAAAGTGCTCAACTAATTAAAGTTAGATAACAACCTGGGGAACATGCACAAAAATTTGCAACTCAATATAACGTTATGGCTGTGCGCACGAATGTTTTTAGTAACAGTCCAGAATCTGTTTTCAGGCAGCACTTCCCCAAATAGCATCTCCCTCTTATTAGAAAACCACTTAAAGAAACTAAAAAAGTATGTACAAGTATCCAGCAACCATAAAATGAAAAGAATGAGTGATGCCGGTATACCTCTCCCCAAGCTTAGGGTTTTGGCCTAAGTGGAGATCAACCCCAGCGAGGGTCTGGGTTCCACGCCGGTGGATCATACATGACGTAGTCATAGTAAGGTCCCGATGCAGAAGAAAAGCGTGAAGGATCCTCATGCCCAACTTGTTGATGTGAAGAACTTGCTGCATCGGATGACGAATCGAGGTGTTCCTCATCCTCCTCCGTGTTGTCTCTTGCGCGATGGCCTCCTCCCTCTATGTATGCATTCAGTGCACCTTCCGTGACTGACCAATCCTCCCTGGAATCAAGGTTAAATAGAACAGGTGCAGGTAATCCTACTAGTTTTTCAGTTTTCTTAGTTGTTCTCCAAGTTTTCTTGTAAAATGTTATTCTGTAAGACAGGTTACTCAAATTGGATGAGTCAGAAACAAATTCATGCTTAATCATGGAGACTATGTCAAGTTTCTCTATGGGAAGCTGAATATCGAGATGGTGAGGTTCTACACCATGCATAGCTAATAAATGGGAGGCGATGAGACCTCCACAAATTCCGCCCTTCTCACGGTTAGTGGCAAGTCTAGAGGCTATCAAAGCACCCAAATTATAGGTCTTATTACCTTGCAATGCAGCAGCTAGAAAAGCTAAATCCTGGATAGATAATTTACTTCCATTCTTTCTAGCTAGAACACACTTGGTGATGAAATAAGCAAAGTAGCGAATAGCTGGGAGTTGAATGATACTGATTTTACCACCATCCTCTGAGAAGCTTCTTCTATGACAAATCATCTTGAAGAGGTCCAAGAACTCTTGCGGCGATCCCCTTATCTTCTCGCATGATCCTCATTGCGGCACTCTAATTGCTGCACAAAAATCATTGAATGGCAAGTTGACAGTTTTATTATAAATTTTGTACTGAACCATGGGGTTAGTTTGCGACCAATTGAATTCAAAATCCTGCACTATAGACATAGTCAATTTTGCATATTGGCACGGTTCACCAACAATAAAATCATCCAACCCTGCACGAGAAATTAGATCCTGAACATCTCTCAAGGTTCCTGCACTTCTCATAAAATCAATGCACGGGTAGTAAGAGGGGTATACTCCTTCTTCGCGGTGAACTCTCATAACTTGTTGCACCTCCAATTCTTGTTGGTTGAGTTGGTGCCTACTCCTTTCCATTTCCTGAAATTTTTCAACAATCATTATAAAATTTGATTTGGTGACATATATTTGAGGGAAACTACCATAGGAACTTGTTAGAGTACTAAACATGCATCAAGACTAGTTTTTACCACTTAGAACAAGCATGCAAGCTCACTAAACATGTTACCTACAGCAGCAAAATATTCAAGATATACTCCACCAAACAAAATTCTACTTGGATAATCGGAGGAGTCGCATACCGGAGAGCAAATGTGCCAAATTTCAGACAGAAATCTAGGCTGAGCAAAGAGATCGAGAAATCTAGAGCTCTTGAGCAAAAACGCGAGTGAGAGGAACCTGGTGCGAGTTTTTTTCGGGAGAGAGAAGAAAGTGGGAGGAAGAGATGATGTAGTGGGGCAAGGAGGGGCCCACACGCCAGAGTGGCGCGCCCCCCTTGCTGGCCGCGCCGGCCTATGGGGTGCCACCCTGGGGTGCCCCACTGGTCATCCCCAGGTGTTCCCAGATGCCTCGTCGAAAAATAATACCAACGGTATAATTTTTGTGAATTTTTGAAAACTTTGAAAAATGCACATTTCTGGGTGTCAAAATTATTATTACTGGGCAGAAAAAGATTTTGAAATCTCTAATTAACTAAAGAACTTTGCAAAACAAAAGTGCTACAGCAAGTAGATCAAGTGGAGGAAGAAAGAGATGTTGTTTAGCTCTTCTATGCATATAAAATGAATTTGTTAACAAGGGTGATCAAGTCTTGCCACCAAATAAATTTTACATAACATAAGAAGAATTAAACCTCAAATCAATCATGTTACCTTGAATTGTATTGACATTGATCCAATCATAATATTTTGATATCCTTGTTCAGGCTCATATATAGGACAATCAATGGTTCCCACTTTGATAGTTCTCACATTAGAAATTGTATTAACTCCACATGCTTTCTCAATCCTCTTGGGAAAATAAACGGTATGCTCCTTGTCATCAACATTGAAAGTAACTTTTCCTTTATTGCAATCAATAACAGCCCCTGCGGTGTTGAGAAAAGGTCTCCCAAGAATAATAGACATATTATCATCTTCAGGCATTTCCAACACAACAAAATCAGTTAATATCAAGCAGTTATTAGTGACTTGAACATGAACATCCTCACATATACCAACAGGAATAGCAGTAGATTTATCAGCCCTTTGCAAAGATATATCAGTCGGTATCAACTTATCTAAATAAAGTCTCTTATAAAGAGAGAAAGGCATAACACTAACACCCGCTCCCAAATCACATAGAGCAGTTCTAACATAATTATTCTTAATAGAACAAGGAATAGTCGGTATACCTGGGTCGCCAAGCTTCTTTGGAGCCTTACCATTGAAAGAATAATTAGCAAGCATAGTGGAAATCTCCTCATTAGGAATTTTCCTTTTGTTAGAGACAATATCTTTCATATACTTTGAATAAGGAGGCAATTTAATAGCATCAGTCGAAGGGATTTGCAGGAATAAAGGTTTCATCCAATCACAAAATTTATTATAGTGTTCTTCTTCCTTTGATTTTAGTTTCTTAGCAGGAAAAGGCATTTGCTTTTGAACCCAAGGTTCTCTTTCATTACCATGTTTCTTAGCAATAAAATCTTCTTTAGTATACTTTTTATTTTTAGCATGCTTTTCAGGTTCATCTTCAACCTCTTCTTTATCAGAAGCATCATTCTTATCGTTATCTTTATCATGTTCATTACCACTTTCAGTTTCAGCATCAGAAATAGAAATACTATTAGGATCATTAACAGGCTCAGAGGATTCTACAACAGTTTTATGTTTCTTCTTCTTTTTCTTAGATGGAGCACTAGTTTCAGTTCATTGAGAATCTTGTTCAACTCTTTTGGGATGCCCCTCAGGATATAGAGGATCCTGAGTAGAAACACCACCTCTAGTTGTAACTTCATAAGCATGTTTTTCTTTAGAACTATTTTCCAACAAGTCATTTTGAACTTTAGTGAGTTGATCAATTTGAGTTTGAACCATATGAAAATGTTTAACAAGCATCTTAACATCATTGGAGGTTCTCTCCACAATACCATGCAATTCACTAATAGCTCGAGAGTTTTCCATTAAATGATTCTCTACTCTCATATTAAAATTATTTTGCTTAACAATATAATTATCAAACTCATCTAAGCATTGTGCAGGAGGTTTTGAATACGGAATATCTTCTCTAGTAAAGTGTTGAAGAGAGTGTACCTCAATCATGGATGAAGGGGGAGTTATCTTACATAAATCTTCTATGGGAGGTAAATTCTTCACATCTTCGGATTTAATACCCTTCTCTTTAAGATATTTCTTGGCTTCCATCATATCTTCATCATTTAATTTAATCACACCCCTCTTCTTCAATATCGGTGTCGGGGTTGGTTCAGGTGTAGACCAATCATCATGATTCCGGCCTATTTTAGCCAATAATTCTTCACTTTCTGCCTGAGTTCTTTTCCTGAAAACACAACCAGCACAACTATCCAGGAATGCCCTAGACTCAATGGTTAGTCCACTATAGAATATATCAAGTAAATCATGCTTTTCCAAATCATGTTCAGGCCAAGCTCTAATAAGAGCGCAAAATCTCGCCCAAGCCTCAGGCAATTTCTCTCCATCTTCCTGGTCAAAATTATAAATTCTCTGCAAAGCAATATGTTGAGCACTAGAAGGAAAGTATTTCCGGAAGAAAATATCAAGCAATTCTTTTGGACTATTAATAGAATCAGGTGGCAAACTGTTATACCAAGTTTTAGCGTCATCCTTTAATGAGAATGGAAAGATTTTAGCAACAAAGTAAGTACGCTTCTTAACATCATCAGAAAACAAGCTACTCAGAGTAGATAGCTCAATCATGTGTTCTACAGCACTTTCTTTTTCAGTACCACAAAAGGGTGTTTTCTCAACAATAGCTATATGAGATAGATCAAGAGAAAAATCATAATCTTTATCCTTAATGTTTATAGGAGATGTGGCAAATTTAGGATCAGGAGACATTTTATATCTAACAGTATGTTCTGCAAGCAACTTTTTAATTTTTCTTGCATCAGTAGTAGCATTGCATTTTTCAATAAAATCATCATCAAGTTCCACATAATCTTCATCAAGATCATCACTAGAGTATTCAACAGACTCAGGTGAATTAACAGGTGTAGCAGCATTTTCATTAGGAGTTTCAGTATTTTCAATTTGTCTAGACCTAGCAATTGTAGCATCTAGAAAAGATCCTAACGAACCATCATTATCAAGCACATCAGAAGCATCATCAAAATTATAAGAGGAATTTTCAGATTCAGCAGAAGTACCAGCATTTGAAGCTTGTGGTGGTGAAACAAGTTTACTTATCACAGATGGTGAATCAAGAGCAGCAGAGGTACTCAGAGTTCTACCTTTTCTTGTAGTGGATGTTAATATGGCGACCTTAGTATCGCGAGGTTTACCCATGATGGAGAATTTGCAGCGAACAATATCAATCCAAGTGAACTTCCAAATAAAGCTATGCTCCCCGGCAACGGCGCCAGGAAATAGTCTTGATGACCCACAAGTATAGGGGATCGCAACAGTCTTCGCGGGAAGTAAAACCCAATTTATTGATTCGACACAAGGGGAGACACATAATACTTGAAAGCCTTAACAGCGGAGTTGTCAATTCAGCTGCACCTGGAAACAGACTTGCTCGCAAGAGTTTATCAGTAGTAACAGTTTTATAGCAGTAGCAGTAGTGAAATAACAGCACCAGAGTAACAAAGACAGCAGTAGTGATTATAGTAAACAGCGGGATTAAAATATTGTAGGCACAGGGATGGATGACGGGAGTTGCATGGATGAGAGAAACTCATGTAGCAATCAAAGCAGGGCATTTTCAGATAATAATAAAACGGTATCCAAGTACTAATCAATCAATAGGCATGTGTTCCATATATAGTCGTACGTTCTCGCAATGAGAAACTTGCACAACATCTTTTGTCCTACCAGCCGGTGGCAGCCGGGCCTCTAGGGAATCTACTGGATATTAAGGTACTCCTTTTAATAGAGTACCGGATACTAGGCATAACAAGTTGCAACAATATCATAAAAGTACCAACAACGGATACTAGGCACTATGCCCTAACAATCTTATGCTATTACATGACCAATCTCATCCAATCCCTACCATCCCCTTCAGCCTACAGCGGGGGAATTACTCACACATGGATGGGGGAAACATGGGTGGTCGATGGAGAGGCGTCGGTGGTGATGATGGCGATGATCTCCTCCAATTCCCCGTCCCGGCGAGGTGCCAGAACGGAGTTTCTGGTCCCGAGATGGAGTTTCGCGATGGTGGCGGCGTACTGGATGGTTTCTGGCGACTCCGACTAACTCCTGTGCGTTTTTAGGTCGAAGGCGTTAAGTAGTCCAAAGGAGGGCGTCGGAGGCCAGCCGAGGGGGCCACACGCTAGGGCCGCGCGCCCCCCTCCTAGGCCGCGCCGGCCTAGTGTGTGGGGCCCTCGGGCCTCCACCTGGCTTGCCCTTCTGGCTCCGTCAATCTTCTGGAAAAATAAGACCTTTCGCATAAATTCCGAGGATTTTCCTGAAAGTTGGATTTCTGCACAAAAACGAGACACCAGAACAATTCTGCTGAAAACAGCGTTAGTAGTTGTATCCAAAATACACAAATAAGAGGCAAAACAATAGCAAAAGTGTTTGGGAAAGTAGATACGTTTTGGACGTATCAAGGCCAACGACACTTCATTGCGCATCAAGCAGGCGACCAACTAATTAGCGCTGATAAATTAATTAACTTGAATTTTGACAAGTTCTCTCGAATAAAAACACATTTGATTAAGTTTCCTCATATATAATATATATACAATTAGTGTGCATGCGCGCATGTCATACCTTGCACATATCATTCGTGCATATATTTCAATATATATATGAACATATTCTTGGGGATATATATACATTTCAATCTCTCTCTCGATCTATATATCGTTGGTGGCCAAAAACACACTTATATACGCATGCACTTTATGCGCAAAGGTGCGAGTGCCTCTAATAATGTGTGTGTGCACTCGATCGATGATCCCTAAACCTTAAACCCTAAAACCCTAATCCCTAATCCCTAATTATACCCTAAACATACACCCTAAACACTCTAAACACTAAACCCTAAACCCTAGACACTACACCCTAAACCCTAAACCCTAAACACTAAGCACTAAACACTAAACACTAAACCCTAACCCTAGACCCTAAACCCTAAACCCTAAACCCCAAACCCTAAACCCTAAACCCTAGACCCTATACCCTAATTAACCCTAACCCTAACACCCTAAAACCCTAGCTAGATAACCCTAAACCCTAATTAAGCCCTACATAAATATAGGCCAACGACACTTCATTGCGCATCAAGCAGGCGACCAACTAATTAGCGCTGATAAATTAATTAACTTGAATTTTGACAAGTTCTCTCGAATGAAAACACATTTGATTAATTAGTTGCCTCATAATATATATATATATATACAATTAGTGTGCATGCGCGCATGTCATACCTTGCACATATCATTCGTGCATATATTTCAATATATATCTGAACATATTCTTGGGGATATATATACATTTCAATCTCTCTCGATCTATATATCGTTGGTGGCCAAAACACACACTTATATACGCATGCACTTTATGCGCAAAGGCGCGGGTGCCTCTAATAATGTGTGTGTGCACTCGATCGATGATCCCTAAACCTTAAACCCTAAAACCCTAATCCCTAATCGCTAATTATACCCTAAACATACACCCTAAACACCCTAAACACTAAACCCTAAACCCTAGACCCTAAACCCTAAACAATAGACCCTAAACCCTAAACCCTAAACAACACTAAACAACACTAAACACTAAACCCTAATTAAACCCTAACCCTAGACCCTAAACACTACACCCTAAACCCTAAACCCTAAACCCTAGCTAAACCTTTGCAGAAAGAGGATTTGCAGTACGGGGAAGCTGACATTGGGGACCCATGAGGCAGCAGCGTTGTCAACGTTTTAAAGGCGGCAGGAGATCGAAACAACAAAAAAAGCCAAAAATCAGTTGGTAAACAAAATCCAAGAAATGAAACATTTACCTTTCTGAGAGGATGACATGCGGGACCCATGAGGCAGCAGCATCCTCAACTATTCCAAGGCGGCAGGGGATCAAAATAAAAAAAGGAAATAGCAAGAAATTAATTAGGGTCAAAAATAAATCTATCAAAGGAAACCTTTATTGTTCATAGAGGATGACATGTGGGACCGACCTGTCAACATCATCCTCATCGTTTCAAACAGGACAGGAGATCAAAAGAAAAAGGCAAATAACCAGAAATTAGGGGTAAAAAATAACTCCAAAAAAGGAAACTTTTATTGTTCGTAGAGGATGACATGCGGGACCCATGAGCCAGCAGCTTGCTCAACGTTTCAAATGCGGCATGAGATCGAAAGAAAAAGGCAAGTGACAAATTATCAGGAGTCAAAGATAATCCAAAAAAAAAAAATTTATTGTACATAGAGGATGACATGCGGATCTCATTTGTCATGTCACCAGGACATTTTCTCGATGGGGTCAGAGGCGGAGACGACGATAATATGGGCCATGTCGGAGCTTATGAGGAACCCGCGGATAATTGCTATTGCGCAGTCTGAAGTCCGGCGAGTCCTCCACGGCAAGACTGTGGCCGAGGCGAACATCGACGGCCAGCTCCACTACCTCCGGATGGTCATCAGGGAGACGTTCAGGTTGCACCCTCCTTTGCCTTTGCTCCGCCCGATGCTGTGCACAGAACGGAGGAGGATCATGGGCTACGACGTGCTTCCGGGCACTACCTTGTTCGTCAATGCATGGGCGATTGGTAGGGACGGGCAGAACTGGACTGACGCCAGTGACTTCATACCCGAGAGATTCGAGGGCGAGAAAGCGGACTGCAGTGACTCGGACTTCACCTTCTTCCCCTATGGTGAGGGCCAGAGAATGTTCAGTGGGATGTTTGTATTGGCGAACGTCGAGTTTGCCCTTGCGAGCCTTCTATACCACTTCGACTGGAACCTCCCCGATAGTGGTAATCCGGAGAGGCTTGATATGGCCGAGGCGTATGGGATAAGGACGCATCGTCGGACTCAACTATTGTTGAATGCTACTAATCATTTTGGCATGCTATAATTTTCATGTCTACATGATTATGTTGTTTTAACATCTTGTATGTATATTCGAAAAACAAAAAAAAACATCTTGTATGAATAACCTGTATACTAGGAAGTTTATTTACTTTTATAATTAAAGAACTTTTTGGGTGTAAAAAATGGTACTCCCTCCATCCCAAAATGGTCAAACCTTACAAACTTTGACCAAATATTTACAAAAAAAATATTTACATCTACAATATCAAATTGACATATTAAGAAAATATACTTTAGGGTGAGTCTATTGATAATGATTTAGTATTGTAAATATTTGTACTTGTTAACTAATCCTTAGACGCCTTATATTTTTGGGACGGAGGGAGTACTTGTTAGAAAGCGTCAACTTATGTGAGTCCTACTCGCTATCTGTAGATAGACAGTAAGCTGCGGACGACTTTGGAGCTGCAGGTAGCTAGATGATATACAGCTTACCACCAGAATCAAATTAAGGACATACATTCTACTAAAACGGGATCACACAAATAGTAACCTGAAACCATGTCAATTTGATTGAATTCAATCTTATACTTCCTATGGTTGAACCCAAAGGCCTAAGCATGTCGTTCCTGTTACCCGGAATCTGATACTGCTTGTTTCGGCGGATACACCTTACCATTGCAGTACAGAAAAAGAATCAGAAGCTTGCAATAAGCCTACATTGTCAGAAGATGGACTGAAACAAGCATTGATGAACAGCCACTGCACATCGAGCCATATGGAGCTTCGTTGGTTGCCTCTTGTCCGCAAAATAGACGGTACGACATGATCCAGTATTCCACAACTTCAGTAGCATTGACCGAACAATCTAGAATTTGGTGTATGGACAACAGCATTTCATTGTAGGTGCAAGCCAAGATCACATAAATCATGCAGTTGCAGTTTTAGATTCAGAGATGTTGTAGGATGAAATGGCTCAAGGGGTCAGGGAACACAGTAAATCAGCCATTACTTAGTGCTCCATATAGATGGTCCAATAAACCAACACAAACATGAATACACATAAACGAAATTGCATTACTTAGGTTCTAGACTGAAACTCTATACTGCTGATATAGTTGAACCGGGTTCAGATCATTCTACCTCGGAACCTGACACTACTTAAGTGCATCAAGGACGTAACCATCTAAAAAGCTAGTAATACTTTGAGCACACAACATATTGCGCAGGAAACAGCTGCTAGCTGCACATGAAGTTATATGACTAAATCAACATATATTGAGTACCGGATGCAAGTAGTAAGACAGACAAAAGAGACAACTGGATTTCAGATAACTATTCAACAGCCAATACTCTTAACACTCCTGAGAACATTGGTAAGAAGAATATAAGTACTGAACCGAGGAAGCAAGTGTTAGCACAGAGGTAAGAAGATGATTTATTGTCACGTCCTTGAATCCTTGATCATCCTTAAAAATTAGAGCTCGTATCGCCGTTGCAGTAGTCGAGGAGAACCTGAATAAGACTGAGAGGGCGGACATGATGGTTGTTGTGAAAACTGTAAATGTCAAATCCATAGTGACTACTGTAAATGTCTAATCCAAATAAATAATGATAGGGATCCTCGTGAAAGCTTTGTTTTGGATGGTAGATAATGTCCATCGTGGCGTCCCTTAGGTTATAGACATGCAAGACACGCTCTATGTGAGTTTGTACCCAATCAAACATGTATATGCAGTCAGTGTCGATGGACGGAAGCATATTGGCATCCACTGACACACACCTCTCGGCACCAAGAAACAGTGCGCGGCAGCTGATGCTCTTGACCTCCTCCAACATCTTGTGCTCGACATCGACTCTGAAAACTTTCAAGGCTTGATCCCGATGGCGAACGAGCAGAAGTTCCCCGGCAGATTCCACGAGATAAGAATTTGCAATGTTGTTCTCCTGTAAATATATGTCCGCATCAGGCGACATCTGAGCTGCGACTAGAAGCTCAGGATCGCGGTGCTCTGCTGGGACGAGTTTCCATACCGATCCTTGCTGACCAGCAAGATAGATGCTCCCTTGGAAGGTAACCATGGTAGTCAGCAAGTCCTTGCCAATGTACCCCTCAGCAAATTCAGTGCTGGTTGGATCACCATACAGGACCGTGTGCACTCTTCTGTCCCATTTCCGCCACACGACCAGCGCCGGTCGAGCGCCGCCGCCGCTCACTGCGGCATGCAGTGTAGCCACAGACCCTAACCCTTCCCACAAGGGCGCAGCAAAGTGGAGCATGTCGCCTGTCAAGGGGTTGAGGACGCGAGCCAAGCGTGGGCGCTCCCTGTCTCTGAGCACGATGAGCCCGTCGGACGCGGTGAGGACGAGGTGGTCGCGGAGCACCGGGAGGCGCAGGCGGCGGAAGCGCCCCGTGGGGACGTGGAGGAAGAGCCTGTCGTGGTGGTCGTCGTCGCGGCTCTCGGATTTGAGGTCGAGCATGACCCAGTGCCGTGGACGGAAACGGTGGTCGGCGAACGCGGCGTGCGGAGATGGCTTGGCGATGGCGGAGCGCCAGCTGGGGCAGACGGCCCTCATGTCCGTGTATGTGTCGACGCCGCCGGCGGTGGAGAGGACGCAGTACGCGATTCCTTGGACAAGCTCCGGTGGAAGTGAAGCCCATTCCGGAATGAGGGATCTGTCAGCGGACCTGGCGCTGACGTGCAGCCGCCTCTCGCAGCTGCTCCAGTCGCCCTCCTCCTTCATTGCCGTGCGCCGGCCGGGTCCTCGCCAAGCACCTCGAGCGCGCCGCCTTGCGCGAAGATCCAGGGATCTAGATCGGCGCTGGGTGGCGGCTCTGCTCTGCTGCGAGAAGGGAGGCGGCTGGGTGGCGACGGAGCAAGCTTGTACGCTGGAATGGAGCTGTTAGAGCATCTCCAGTCGCGTCCCCCAAACGGACGGGGCTGGCGGACAAAAAGCTGCCCACCGTGATCCCCCAAAGCCCTTTTTGTCCGCGCGCCCCTATACGGTGTCCGGCGTCCCGAGCCCGTCCCGTCCCACAGGGGACGCTCGGGACGCCGGACACAACGAACAGCGAGGCCAACCGACGCGGGCCCGACCCGTCAGCGGCACGGAAGGCTAAAACCCCGTCGCCTACCTTTGGTCAAGCGACGTTAATGGCGTCCCTGTTTTCTCAGGCGACGCAGGGACGCGTCTCGTCGTGCATGGCCGCGTGGCCGTCCGCGCCGGAGTTATTGCGTGCAACCACCCGCTGCCGCCGCTGTTTTAAGGCGCCCTGCAGTTAGCGCCGCTCATAATCCTTCTCGTCGCCGCCGCCTCCCCCTCCCAGATCCTCTCCTCGCCGCTCAAAAAATGTCGTCCTCCCGCAAGATCGCCGCGGCGAACGGCTTCGGACGCGGCAGCCTCACCGTGGCGGAGGCGTGAAGCTGTATCGCGCCCGGTATCCAGTCCCGCGGACATGCGGGCTGCCACAGCGGCGGGCTGGAAGATGGCCGCGAACGGCATTGGCGTTCCGCCGCCGCCGAAGCCGCGCACGGACCAATGGTGGGACGCCGTCAAGGCGTCCGTCGGGCTCAACTCACCGCCCAGGAGCGGAGGGATCCGACGTGGGCGGTCGACAACAACGACGCTGGTGGACGCCGTACTTCCGTGCGGGTACGACGTCGAGATGCGCAGCACCGACGGGCTCGTCGGCGGCCCCAACAGCTGGAACAAGGACGGCCGCGCCCTGTTCTAGGGCGTTCCGGGGCGCACCCTCGAGAACGTCATCCGCGGCCTCCGCAACGGCGCTCCGCGGCTGGAGATGCCGTCGTCGCCGCCGCCGTCTCCTCAATGGCAGCCGAGGAGGACGACTTACTCGTCCTCCTCGCACTCTTCTTCCTCGGGACCGGCGCGATCGGCGCGATCGACGCCGTCCTCGGCGTACCGGTCGGCGCCCTCCACCGTCCCCACACGGGAGGTCATGGAGGAGCGGGCGACGCCCGTCAACACGAGGCGTGGCGGTAGCGGCAGCGGGCGGCAGCAAGGGAGGCGCGGCGGCGCCCTCCTCATCCCGAAGCCGGAGGTGAAGGAGGAGCCGGAGGAAGCGTCGCAGGCGGCGCTGCTGGCGGAGTACGAGCGGCAGCAGCGGCTCATCGCCAGTAGCGACGACCCCGAGGACTGCCCAGGGCTGCGGGCGGCGTTCATGGCGTCCATGGACGACAAGGACGCCTGGAGGGGCGACCTGGACGCGGCGATCGCCATGTCCATCCTCGACTCCGGCAAGCCGCTGGTGGACCTCACCGACGACGGCGAGGCAGGACCAAGCGGCTTGGTGAAGGACGAGCCCGTGGACGAGCCCGTCGACGAGCGCGGCAAGCAGGAGGTCGTCACCGACGAGATGTACAACTTCCAAATAGCATTACGACGCCTCCGGCCGCCGCAAGCGGTTCTAGATTAGGTTTAGTTTTAAAGTTAGTCAAATTTCGTTCGAATCTATGTAAATTTGGACGAATCTAATCGAATCTAGTTAAGTTTAAAATTTGCGAAATTTTGTTTGGGGGACGCGACTGGGGAGCGACGTCCCCCAAATCGCGGCACGAACGAAACACGTCCCCAAAACGCTCAATCCGGCGCGGTTTGGGGGACGCTTTGGGGGACGCGACTGGAGATGCTCTTAGAACTTTGAGATGGAGCTAGGGTTGGGTAGTTGGGCCGGGGTAACACCTGCTCTTTTCG
Source organism: Lolium perenne (assembly GCF_019359855.2). Taxonomy (NCBI): domain Eukaryota; kingdom Viridiplantae; phylum Streptophyta; class Magnoliopsida; order Poales; family Poaceae; genus Lolium; species Lolium perenne. Next base: position 335,242,868 of record NC_067246.2, read on the forward strand.
TTGGGCCTCAAGCCATCTCTTTCCGAGCCAAAACATTAGAGCGCCTCAAGGTTACATTTCAGTAAGAGACAGTATCAAGTTAATTTTGAACCTGAATAATGTGTATCAACTTCACTCATAAGAAAAACTTCAGGTTCAACTTATAGTACTCCATCTGTTCATGTTCAATTTTTTCAGATGCCATTTCCATCTGCACACTGCAGTTAACTCCTGAATTCACTTTACTACACAAGTCCACCATATGCAGGTCAATATCTGGTGCATATTTTTTTGTTCCATAGAGATTTTATTTATTAGCACATGTGGGAGATACTAACTAGCTTTATTTAGTTGATTTTGGGCCAGGGGAGCTTTGGTTCCGAGTTGCGGCATGAAGGTGCGGCCGCGAGAGATGATCCAAACCAGCACATCACTAGCACTAAAAAAACTCCCGATTGCGTTGACCGATAGTGTTTGAGCTCGCCTCTTGCTGCGCCAAATCATCAGCGTAGATCCAACGTCGTGTGATGGCCCGCAACATCTTCCCGTGCAACGACAGCGACATCGATTGCATGCGTAGCTATACACATGATCACTAAATCCACTCTCAGTGTAATAATCGGCCATTGCAACAAAAGAGATACATAATAAACATATTTTCCGCCTGATACTTATATTGGGTACACAAATTCTAGGGATGAAGCCAGTGAACTAAGTAAAATGCACAACATTTGTGTTTTCCTTGATTAGCTAGTGCATATTGTAATCACCGACACACAAGTGACAATCGGGAGCCTCATATTTACATAGCACATGACAAGCTAAGAGATGATCCTGCAAGACCAAGGAGAATGCACTACCAATATGTTTCTGCACAACACTAGGTATTGCAAGATCGTCCTTCAATCACAATGTGCTACAAAAATTTATCATCGACCATTGCAACAAAATAGATACGAAGTGAACTAAATTAGAGCCTCATACTTATATTGGACACATAAATTTTAGAAATGGAGCTAGCGACCTAAGTAGAAGGACAACCTGACGAGGGATTAGCTCGTCAATGCATATGTATTGTAGAATTAGGGTTTCGTAAGAAGTAGAGGGCAAGTAGATCTCGAAGGTTCAGCCGAACGAAGGTGCTCAACTCAAAGTTATGGTGGCTAGGGTTACAATGATTTCGATCCCTTATTTCTCCCTCGGCTTCCCATTTATATAGGAGGCAACACCGAGGCTTTCCCTGTCGTACAAGTTACAAACTGTCGAGCTGCGTTGGGCCTTTCCTATATTGATACAAGGTTCCTATTACAACTCTACTTTTCTAACCCGAAAGTCTTCAACCTTCTGGGCCTCCAAAGCTCCGAGTTTACTGGCTTCATACTTTCTTATAGATCCAGGGTACTTATTCGGCATGCCTATTCGGTATACCTATGTCAGTAGCCCCCGAGATTTTTGCTTGAATCGTAGAGTCTAGTAAAATCTCCATCGTACATCTATTTAATAATACTTTTGAGTCATTGTCAATTTTCACTAAGTGTATTTTGCACAGGGATAATGGTAGATGAGCCTGGTTCTTCTGACGGATCAGGTACCAGTTAATTGCTCTCGTGGAAAACCCGCATAAACCTACTTCAAGCTCAAGTCCCTGGACTCGAACTCGGGATACTGACGTAATTCGACACGTGCCGCTTCAGGACTTATCATGAATCGAATTCCAACTTATTTTATCGAGTACCCAACGCGTCTGTCGAGATTTTTCTTCACATCTGTTGATGCGGATAAAGTGAAAGAGCGCATTCATATGCGATGCTACGCCGCACAAGACGGATCCTGGGGTCTTACCTTCGTGAGCTCTTTGTCGAGTCACGGCATTTAGAGTTTTTATCGCGGCGGACACGCTCTGAGAATATATTGTCGAGTGCCTTTGGGCGGCTGCTGGAATTCTTTATTTCTTTGAGTTAACATGTTAATAATATCTTGACCTCCCGATGGGAGTACATGTAACTCGAAGATGTACGCAAAAATTCTTCGGCTCCTGCTCCATATTGTCTTGTTATTTGTCTCTCTTTCTTTTGCCCTTTCTATAATTCATCGGGTGCGCGACCAGCGCTCCCGATGGGAGTAGACCCCAAGGCTACAACCGAGTGTTTGCACTTGGTTGTAGGCTCAACTTCTGTTATTTAACCAACTCTATATTTGTATCATCATCACGTGATCTTATCAAAAGTATATTCAATACTTCTGATAAGAGTAGCCCCCGAGCATATGAACAGGTGCTTGCATCTGAACATAGCCTCCTGAAGTTTGCTTCTAACGTAACTATGTATTGTTCCAGCAACTCGAAGATTTTTTATCGGCATGACGTCAATGCTGACGAAAACCATGTGTGGCCACCTCCGGAAGACACGACTTCTGGTGGACCACTGTTTTGTGGGTCCAAAGTTTATGCTCGTCCCCCACGTCGCGCAAGTGGGGCTTGCACGTCCTCCGATATTCCTGGCAAGCGCGCGGTAACTTCCTCCCCTCCAAAATAAACTGTAAAACTTTTTACCAGGATCTTCCCGTGTTTATCCAATGGTCAAGCCTCATCGTCTTCCAGGGTATAAATTCTTACCCCTGGGCTCAGTTTTACCCTTCGCTGCGTCGCACCATCATTCACTCCTGCCATTGCTCTACCATTCTACTTCCTTGAGCACCACATACGCCCATCTTTCTCTTCCTCTCTCTGCTCCACCACTTCGTCACCATGCCTCCGTTAACCAAGCTCACCAGGAACGTCGCTCCCGGCACCGGCGAGCGCGTGGAGAAGGAGAAGGTCTCCCGATGGGAGAGATCCAAGATCTCGTCGCAGGACCACCGCATGCTCAAGAATCTGGGCATGTTCAACAAGGAGGCGATGCAGATGCCAGGGGATGAAAGTACCCCTCCTCCTCCTTCAGGTTTCTGGGTAACCTTCATTGACTTCCTCATCCGCGGATTATCCGTTCATGTCCATGAATTCCTCTGCGGTCTTCTCTTTATTTACGGGATTCAGCTCCATCAGCTGACGCCCAACTCTATCCTCCATATCTCCATCTTCATTACCTTGTGCGAATGCTTCCTGGGCATTTACCCCCACTGGGGCTTATGGAAACGCATTTTCTATCTCCGCCTCAACAACTCGAAGAACACCGTCTACAATGTAGGTGGTGTCTATATTCCTATCCGGCCAGAACTTGGCTATTTTGATTTGAAATTCGCTAACTTCGTCCAAGGCTGGCACAGGAAATGGCTCTATTTGTTAAGGACGAATCCTCGGATGCTCAAGAGTATGGCCTTGCTCCTTTTGACTCTCGGAAGACATTGATCAAAGGCGCAAATCCTGGGACGTGGAGGCCAAAGCCGAAAAAAGCGGCCACTCAGTCTCTGATTGCTCGTATCCAGGAGCTGCAGAACACTGAAGGGGAGGAGCTGTCGGGTGTGCAGATCATCGCACACTTCCTGCGGATTCGAGTGCATCCTCTTCAAGCTCGCAAGAATCCCCTCTGGTTATATTCGGGTGCTGAAGATGTTGATAGGGTTTCCGAAGATCTTCCTTTGAAGGATTTGGAAAAACTAGTACACCACTTCACCTCTTTGAGCAAGAAAAGTGAAGTTCCTTCCTCCTGTTGCGTGGAACCATTCAGTGGTGTACGTACATGTGCTTCCAACTGTAAGTGCTTTTCTTCGAGTTGTATTTTTTCTTCCAACTGTAATTGCTTCTCCTTCAAGTCTGATAAGCACATCTCTGCAGCACACCCGATATAGTTCGTTTGTATAATTCTCCCTTGACCCACTGTTGATACGCGTAAAGCACACGTCCGTTGGGAACCCCAAGTGGAAGGTATGATGCGTATAGAAGCAAGTTTCCCTCAGTAAGAAACCAAGGTTTATCGAACCAGTAGGAGCCAAGAAGCACGTTGAAGGTTGATGGCGGCGAAGTGTAGTGCGGCGCAACACCAGGGATTCCGGCGCCAACGTGGAACCTGCACAACAATCAAAGTACTTTGCCCCAATGTAACAGTGAGGTTGTCAATCTCACCGGCTTGCTGTAAACAAAGGATTAATTGTATAGTGTGGATGATGATGTTTGTTTGCGAAGAACAGTAAAGAACAAGTATTGCAGTAGATTGTATTTCAGATGTAAAGAATGGACCGGGGTCCACAGTTCACTAGTGGTGTCTCTCCCATAAGATAAATAGCATGTTGGGTGAACAAATTACAGTTGGGCAATTGACAAATAAAGAAGGCATAACAATGCACATACATATATCATGATGAGTACTATGAGATTTAATCAGGGCATTACGACAAAGTACATACACCGCTATCCAGCATGCATCTATGCCTAAATAGTCCACTTTCAGGTTATCATCCGAACCCCTTCCGGTATTAAGTTGCAAGCAACAGACAATTGCATTAAGTATGGTGCGTAATGTAATCAACACAAATATCCTTAGACAAAGCATCGATGTTTTATCCCTAGTGGCAACAGCACATCCACAACCTTAGAACTTTCTGTCACTGTCCCAGATTCAATGGAGGCATGAACCCACTATCGAGCATAAATACTCCCTCTTGGAGTTACAAGTATCAACTTGGCCAGAGCCTCTACTAGAAACGGAGAGCATGCAAGAACATAAACAACATATATGATAGATTGATAATCAACTTGACATAGTATTCAATATTCATCGGATCCCAACAAACACAACATGTAGCATTACAAATAGATGATCTTGATCATGATAGGCAGCTCACAAGATCTAAAATGATAGCACAATGAGGAGAAGACAACCATCTAGCTACTGCTATGGACCCATAGTCCAGGGGTGAACTACTCACACATCGATCCGGAGGCGATCATGGCGATGAAGAGCCCTCCGGGAGATGATTTCCCTCTCCGGCAGGGTGCCGGAGGCGATCTCCTGAATCCCCCGAGATGGGATTGGCGGCGGCGACGTCTCTGGAAGGTTTTCCGTATCGTGGCTCTCGGTACAGAGGGTTTCGCGACGAAGGCTTTAAGTAGGCGGAAGGGCGGAGTCGGAGGAGTCACGGGGGCCCCACACGCTAGGGCCGCGCGGGCCCCCCTTAGGCCCCACTTCGTTTCTCCCTGGGTCTTCTGGAAGCTTCGTGGAAAAATAAGCCCCTGGGCGTTGATTTCGTCCAATTCCGAGAATATTTCCTTTGTAGGATTTCTGAAACCAAAAACAGCAGAAAACAGCAACTGGCTCTTCGGCATCTCGTCAATAGGTTAGTGCCGGAAAATGCATAATAATGGCATATAATGTGTATAAAACATGTGAGTATCATCATAAAAGTAGCATGGAACATAAGAAATTATGGATACATTTGAGACGTATCAAGCATCCCCAAGCTTAGTTCCTACCCGCCCTCGAGTAGGTAAACGATAACAAGGATAATTTCTGAAGTGACATGCTATCATAATCTTAATCAATACTATTGTAAAGCACATGAGATGAATGCAGCGATTCGAGGCAATGATGAAGACAATGAGTAAACAACTGAATCATATAGCAAAGACTTTTCATGAATAGTACTTTCAAGACAAGCATCAATAAGACTTGCATAACAGTTAACTCATAAGCAATAAATTATTAGTAGAAAGCTTTGAAACAACACAAAGGAAGATATAAGTTTCAGTAGTTGCTTTCAACTTCAACATGTTTATCTCATGGATAATTGTCAACACAAAGTAATATAACAAGTGCAATAGGTAAACATGTAAGAATCAATGCACACAGTTTACACAAGTGTTTGCTTCTAAGATAGAAAGAATAGGTAAACTGACTCAACAATAAAGTAAAAGAATGGCCCTTCGCAGAGGGAAGCATGGATTACTATTTTTGTGCTAGAGTTTTTCATTTTGAAAACATAGAAACAATTTTGTCAACGGTAGTAATAAATCATATGTGTTATGTATAAGATATCTTATAAGTTGCAAGCCTCATGCATAGAATACTAATAGTGCCCGCACCTTGTCCTAATTAGCTTGGATTAACACAGATTATCATTGCATAGCATATGTTTCAACCAAGTGTCACAAAGGGGTACCTCTATGCCGCCTGTACAGAGGTCTAAGGAGAAAGTTCGCATTGGATTTCTCGCTTTTGATTATTCTTAACTTAGACATCCATAGCGGGACAACATAGACAACAGATAATGGACTCCTCTTTAATGCATAAGCATTTAACAACAGATAAAATTCTCAAAAGAGATTGAGGATTTGTGTCCAAACTGAAACTTCCACCATGATTCATGGCTTTAGTTAGCGGCCCAATGTTCTTCTCTAACAATATGCATACTCAAACCATTTGATCATGAAAATCACCCTTACTTCAGACAAGACGAACATGCATAGCAACTCACATGATATTCAACAAAGGTAAAGGTTGATGGCGTCCCCAGAAACATGGTTACCGCTCAACAAGCAACTTATTAAGAAATAAGATACATAAGTACATATTCTTCACCACAATAGTTTTTAAGGCTATTTTCCCATGAGCTATGTATTGTAAAGGCAAAGAATAGAAGTTTAAAGGTAGCACTCAAGTAATGTACTTTGGAATGGCAGAGAAATACCATGTGGTAGGTAGGTATGGTGGACACAAATGGCGTAGTTTTTGGCTCAAGGATTTGGATGCACGAGAAGAATCCCTCTCAATACAAGGCTAGGCTAGCAAGGTTGTTTGAAGCAAACTCAAGTATAAATGGTACAGCAAGACTCACATATGAACATATTGTAAGCATTATAAGACTTTACATCGTCTCCTTGTTGTTCAAACACCTCAACCAGAAAATATCTAGACTCTAGAGACCAATCATGCAAACCAAATTTTAACAAGCTCTATGTAGTTCTTCATTAATAGGTGCAAAGTACATGATGCAAGAGCTTAAACATGATCTATATGAGCACAATAATTGCTAAGTATCAAATTATTCAAGACATTATACCAATTACCACATGCAGCATTCTCCGTTTCCAACCATATATCAATGAACAAAGTAGTTCAACCTTCGCAATGAACATTAAGAATAAAGCTAAGAACACATGTGTTCATATGCAACAGCGGAGCGTGTCTCTCTCCCACTCAAAGAATGCTAGGATCCGATTTTATTCAAACAAAAACAAAAACAAAAAGACGCTCCAAGTAAAGTGCATAAGATGTGACTGAATAAAAATATAGTTTCACTAGAGGTGACCTGATAAGTTGTCGATGAAGAAGGGGATGCCTTGGGCATCCCCAAGCTTAGATGCTTGAGTCTTCTTAAAATATGCAGGGATGAACCACGGGGGCATCCCCAAGCTTAGACTTTCCACTCTTCTTGATCATATTGTATCATCCTCCTCTCTTGACCCTTGAAAACTTCCTCCACACCAAACTCAAAGCAAACTCATTAGAGGGTTAGTGCATAATTGAAAATTCATATATTCAGAGGTGACATAATCATTCTTAACACTTATGGACATTGCACAAAGCTACTGAAAGTCAATGGAACAAATAAATCCATCAATCATAGCAAAACAGGCAATGCGAAATAAAAGGCAGAATCTGTCAAAACAGAACAGTCCGTAAAGACGAATTTTTCAGGGGCACTTAACTTGCTCAGATGAAAATGCTCAAATTGAATGAAAGTTGCGTACATATCTGAGGATCACGCACGTAAATTGGCAGATTTTTCTGAGTTACCTACAGAGAAACCTGCCTAAATTCGTGACAGAAAGAAATCTGTTTCTGCGCAGTAATCCAAATCTAGTATTGGCTTTACTATCAAAGACTTTACTTGGCACAACAATGCAATAAAATAAAGATAAGGAGAGGTTGCTACAGTAGTAACAACTTCCAAGACTCAAATATAAAACAAAGTGCAGAAGTAAAATGATGGGTTGTCTCCCATAAGCGCTTCTCTTTAACGCCTTTCACCTAGGCGCAGAAAGTGTGAATCAAGTATTATCAAGAGATGAAGCATCAACATTATTACCTCGGGCTTTACGCCTACCATTCTTACTCTTTTTCTTACTCTTTGGTTTAGGGAATACATGGCCGCCTCCCGGTGTAGAGGTGAATTTTAGGGTGCCTTTTCCCACATCTATGATTGCTCCCAATAGTTTCAGCAGGGATCTTCCAAGTGTGATCTGTCCTGTTCCTACACATTCAATAACAAGATAATCAGTGGATATCGTTCTTCCAAGAATGGTTGTGAACACACCCTCGGCTATTCCCTTAGGAATTATAACAGAGTTATCAGTAAGAGTTATTCCTTCTCCACCTTCAGTAAGTCCGCAGAGTGTCAAAGATTCATAAATACTCTTAGGCATAAGGCAAAATTCAGACATAATATCACAATGAGCATAAAAAGTTTCACCACCAATAGCAATTTTAACGGTAGGGTCCCACATTGAAGGTTCAGAGTTTACTAAAACATGATCAAGACGCTCACGAATCTGACCATACCTTTCTTTCAAGCAAGATGTATTTGTTTCAAGAGTGTTTAATCTATTATAAAGACTAATAAGAGATGAATCAAAATTATTAGCTGACCTATGTGATGCAGCCAATTTCTTTATGGCATTAAAAGCTCGATCCCCATCGCAATGAAGGAAATCTCCTCCCACTACAGCATCCAAGGCATATCTATAGCGAATCATAAGCCCAAAATAAAAGTTACTAAGGAGCAAACTTAGAGTCATTTGAGGTTCAGCTTTACGATAAGAATCAAAAATTCTAGACCAAGCATCTTTAAAACTCTCCTCATCCCCTTGTTTAAAAGTAAAGATTAATTCATAAGGTGGAGAAGTAACAGGTTCAGAGCTAGACATGATAACAAAATAAACTAAATGCAAGTAGCTAATTTTTTTTGTGTTTTTAATATGGAGAACGCAAACAAGATAGTAAATAAAGTAAAGCTAGCAACTAATTTTTTTGTATTTTGATATAAGAACAAACAAAGCAGTAATAAATAAAGTAAAGCAAGACAAAAAACAAAGTAAAGAGATTGGAAGTGGAGACTCCCCTTGCAGCGTGTCTTGATCTCCCCGGCAACGGCGCCAGAAATTTATTTGCTGGCGTGCAGTTGACGTGGGAGATAGAAATCTTTGTGGTGTAACTTTTCTTCAGTTCCCCGGCAACGGCGCCTGAAATTTAGCTTGATACGCGTAAAGCACACGTCCGTTGGGAACCCCAAGTGGAAGGTATGATGCGTATAGAAGCAAGTTTCCCTCAGTAAGAAACCAAGGTTTATCGAACCAGTAGGAGCCAAGAAGCACGTTGAAGGTTGATGGCGGCGAAGTGTAGTGTGGCGTAACACCAGGGATTCCGGCGTCAACGTGGAACCTGCACAACACAATCAAAGTACTTTGCCCCAACGTAACAGTGAGGTTGTCAATCTCACCGGCTTGCTGTAAACAAATGATTAATTGTATAGTGTGGATGATGATGTTTGTTTGCGAAGAACAGTGAAGAACAAGTATTGCAGTAGATTGTATTTCAGATGTAAAGAATGGACCGGGGTCCACAGTTCACTTGTGGTGTCTCTCCCATAAGATAAATAGCATGTTGGGTGAACAAAATACAGTTGGGCAATTGACAAATAAAGAAGGCATAACAATGCACATACATATATCATGATGAGTACTATGAGATTTAATCAGGGCATTACGACAAAGTACATAGACCGCTATCCAGCATGCATCTATGCCTAAATAGTCCACTTTCAGGTTATCATCCAAACCCCTTCCGGTATTAAGTTGCAAGCAACAAACAATTGCATTAAGTATGGTGCGTAATGTAATCAACACAAATATCCTTAGAAAAAGCATCGATGTTTTATCCCTAGTGGCAACAGCACATCCACAACTTTAGAACTTTCTGTCACTGTCCCAGATTCAATGGAGGCATGAACCCACTATCGAGCATAAATACTCCCTCTTGGAGTTACAAGTATCAACTTGGCCAGAGCCTCTACTAGCAACGGAGAGCATGCAAGAACATAAACAACATATATGATAGATTGATAATCAACTTGACATAGTATTTAATATTCATCGGATCCCAACAAACACAACATGTAGCATTACAAATAGATGATCTTGATCATGATAGGCAGCTCACAAGATCCAACATGATAGCACAATGAGGAGAAGACAACCATCTAGCTACCGCTATGGACCCATAGTCCAGGGGTGAACTACTCACACATCGATCCGGAGGCGATCATGGCGATGAAGAGCCCTCCGGGAGATGATTCCCCTCTCCGGCAGGGTGCCGGAGGCGATCTCCTGAATCCCCCGAGATGGGATTGGCGGCGGCGGCGTCTCTGGAAGGTTTTCCGTATCGTGGCTCTCGGTACAGAGGGTTTCGCGACGAAGGCTTTAAGTAGGCGGAAGGGCGGAGTCGGAGGAGTCACGGGGGCCCCACGCGCTAGGGCCGCGCGGGCCCCCCTTAGGCCGCGCCGCCCTAGTGGGGCGGCGCCCCGTGGCCCCACTTCGTTTCTCCCTCGGTCTTCTGGAAGCTTCGTGGAAAAATAAGCCCCTGGGTGTTGATTTCGTCCAATTCCGAGAATATTTCCTTTGTAGGATTTCTGAAACCAAAAACAGCAGAAAACAGCAACTGGCTCTTCGGCATCTCGTCAATAGGTTAGTGCCGGAAAATGCATAATAATGACATATAATGTGTATAAAACATGTGAGTATCATCATAAAAGTAGCATGGAACATAAGAAATTAGGGATACATTTGAGACGTATCAACTGTGAACGCCTTAGATCGCTGAATAACTCTTCATGCTTCTACTGGATCTTCGGGTATTTCTTTCTTCGTGATATATGCCAAGTACGTTTGCATCCAAGGGATTTGTATCATCATGGCCTCCACCGATTCTTCCTCTTTATCCGAAATATGTGGTTTTGGGGCTACTGGAGCCCCCGAGTCTTTCTTGGGTTTATCCTTTTTCTACGGCTGCTTCGGCGCTGTCGTTTTCTTTGACTTGGTTGATCTCTCACTGATACCCTCCCAGAAAACTCCAGGTGGTATGGGCAGACATTGCGACCCGATGTTTGCCAAAACATCGGCTTCGTCATTACTGAGTCTGCTCACATGATTTACTTTGCAACCGTCGAAGGTTTCCTCGAGTTCATTGTATAACTCTTTGTATGCTATCATGCTGTCATTGACTGCATCTGTTATCACCAGATTTTGGCCAAATCAGGAGATGGGCCGTAATTGAGATGGGCTTGGAGGATATACACGTGGAGAGTCTCTGAAGCGGCCTTGTACGAGAATTTGGGCTAGATGGCCCATGTATTTGTATACTATGGTAGATTTAGTTAGAATTAAAAGATAGAGTTTAGCCCATACACGGTTAGGTTTATTCCCGAATTAGAAAGTCTACGAACTATAAATATGTATCTAGGGTTATTGAGAAAGGAGGACAATCACGTTCACAACAAACACAATCTAGGCGCATCGCCACCCCTTGTTTCGAGGGTTTCTTCCGGGTAAGCATCATGCTGCCTAGATCGCATCTTGCGATCTAGGCAGTATAAGTTTATTCGTTATCTGGTGTTGCTCGTACTGAAGCCTTGTTGATGGCGAGCAATATCATTTATCTTAGGTGTTTTGGGGCTTGCATCGATGCTTTTCTTATACATATTTGCTTAGCTATGCCGTCCCTCAATATCTAGCTGTCCTTACACCTATCTTAGGTGTAAGGGCAGCACCTTGCTTGCTTCTTTACTTAGTAGATCCGATCTGTTATAGTTGCTCCTTGTTCTTCAAGGATTAGTTTGATATCCGTATGGTTAGGCCCTACGCTGGGGTTGGACGATCCGGTAGTGCGTTGATGACCCACAAGTATAGGGGGTGTATCGTAGTATCTTCGATAAGTAAGAATATCGATCCCAACGAGGAGCAGAAGGTGTTGACAAGCAGTTTCGATGAAGGATTCACAGTAAATCCTCACAGACAAGTATTCAGGGGGTTTTGATGTAACAGTTGAATAAAGTACGAGTAAGTAAAGTGCGAGAGTAACAATTGCAGCGAGTGGCCCAATCCTTTTTAGCACAAAGGACAAGCCGGTTTGTTTACTTATAATGACCAAACGTTCTCGAGGACACACGGGATTTTAGTCTAGTGCTTTCGCTACATACGGCTAAATAATCTTCATTGTTATGATAAGTGTTGTGTGGGTGAACCTATGCTAATGTACCGCCCTTCCTAGGACTAATACATACTTGTGATTATACCCCTTGCAAGCATCCGCAACTACAAGAAAGTAATTAAGAATAAATCTAACCACAGCCTTAAATTCTGAGATCCTGCTATCCCTCCTGCATCGATATACCAACGGGGGTTTAGGTTTCTATCACTCCGGCAACCCCGCAATTGGCAAACGAGTACAAGATGCATTCCCCTAGGCCCATAAAGGTGAAGCGTCATGTAGTCGACGTTCACATGACACCACTAGAAGAATAACACCACAACTTAAATATCATACCATTGAATATTACTCAACCATAGTTCACTACTAACATTTAGACTTCACCCATGTCCTCAAGAACTAAACGAACTACTCACGAGACATCATATGGAACATGATCAGAGGTGATATGATGATGAATAACAATCTGAACATAAACCTTGGTTCAATGGTTTCACTCAATAGCATCAACAACAAGTAGAAATAGATACCGGGAGAGTTTCCCCTATCAAACAATCAAGATCAAACCCAAATTGCTACAGCGGTGACGAGGTGCTGCGGTGGAGATGGCGGTGATGATGATGAAGATGATGGTGATGGCGGTGGAGATGATGTCCAGCTCGATGACGGTGACGATGGCGTCGATTTCCCCCTCCCAGAGGGAATTTCCCCGGTGGATTCCTGCCCGCCGGAGAGCTCTTTTCTCTCTGGTGTTCTCCGCCCCGCAGAGGCGGCTGTAACTCTTCGTGAGGTACCCTCTGTGGCTTAGGTTTTCGGGACGAAGGGTTTCGCGAAGAAAAGGAGGCGAAAGGGGCTGTGGGGCCCCCACACCACATGGTCGCGCGGCCAGGCCATGGGCCGCGCCGGCCTGTGGTCTGGCCCCACCTTGGGCCCTCTCAGCTCCTCCTTCTGGCTTCCTTCGTCATCTTGAAAAATAGGATTTTTGGTATAATTTCCTTCCACAGTTGATCTTCCGAAATATTGCGTTCTGACGGTGCTTTTTCCAGCAGAATCCTGGCTCCGGTGCTTGATCCTCCAATAATGATGAAACATGCAAAATAGATGAAATAACATAAGTATTGTGTCCCAATATGAAATATATCAATGAATAACAGCAAATTATGATATAAAATAGTGATGCAAATTGGACGTATCAACTCCCCCCAAGCTTAGACTTCGCTTGTCCCCAAGCGAAACTGAACTCAGTAAACAGGACCACATGTTTATGGAGTGAAGAGTCGATAAATAAAATACGGACAAGAAGCATCATATTCATTCACACAAGACATTCTAGTAAACAACTTCCTCATATAACTCAACTTGAAACAAGTATAAAGTAATCACAAATAAAGGTGCATAAGAAATCATAATTGGTGATGGCAAACTTCGTTCTTGGTCAGAGAACAATTAACAGATTATACTTATCTCATTGAGCAGCGCTCTCATGTTAATGTTTATAAGGCACAACTTGCATACTCAATCATAATGGTCTCCTCATGATCATTGATAACTTGCAAAGCTATATTCATTCAGATAAAACTTGTACTAAACAAGGAAGAATAAAAGACATGATAAAGCAAATCACAATATAATGGTTTGATCACAACTACTCAAATGCTTGCTTGAGATGGAGGGAAATAGGTTTACTGACTCAACATAAAATAAAAGACAGGCCCTTCGCAGAGGGAAGTAGTGATTAAATCATGTGCTAGAGCTTTTTCGGTTTTGAAATCATATAGAGATAATAAAAGTAACATTTTGAGAGGTGTTTGTTGTTGTTAACGACTGGTAGCGGGTACTCTAACCCCCTTGCCAGACAACCTTCAAAGAGCGGCTCCCATTTTATTTTTATTTTGTGTGGCACTCCTTCCAACCTTTCTTTCACAAACCATGGCTAACCGAATCCTCGGGTGCCTGCCAACAATCTCATACCATGAAGGAGTGCCTTTTTATTTTAGTTTTATTATGATGACACTCCCCCCAACCTTTGCTTACACAAGCCATGGCTAACCGAATCCTTCGGGTGCCATCCATCAATCACATACCATGGAGGAGTGTCTTATTAGGTTAATTAGTTTGGGACTGGGAATCCCATTGCCAGCTCTTTTTGCAAAATTATTGGATAAGCGGATGAAGCCACTAGTCCATTGGTGAGAGTTGCCCAACAAGATTGAAACATAAAACACCACATACTTCCTCATGAGCTATAAAACATTGACACAAATAAGAGATACTAAGTTTTGAATTGTTTAAAGGTAGCACATGAAGTATTTACTTGGAATGGCAGAAAATACCATGTAATAGGTAGGTATGGTGGACACAAATGACATAGGTTTGGGCTAAGGTTTGGATGCACGAGAAGTATTCCCTCTCAGTACAAGCTTTTGGCTAGCAAGGTTAATTAGCAAGCATAAGAGTTGAGGGAAACAAACAAATATACATGTGATAGAAACAATCATGCATCTTCCTTGTAAGCACAAACAATTTTAACTTCAGAATAATAAGCTATGAGCTAACAAGAAAGAAAGACAATGAAATAACTACATGTATTTCTCTTTTCTACTTAAACCTCAAAGTGTTGTTGCTATTGACCAATGCTAAGTTTGCCAAAACCAAATAGATTTATTCAATGCTCCCAAAGTGATACCAATACTAACAACAAGGTAAATCATATAATAGAGATTGCAAACTAAAATAAGATGTGCAATATGTAAATGATAAGACTTCTCATTAATATTCCATAACGATAACTCACACCAAGGGATACATAGATAACCAACTAAAGGAGAGATACTTCCAAACTGCAACCCATCTTATATGATAACTTCCCTACTCATGATATGACACTACTTTGACAGTAAAAAGTAAAAGATAGTGATGATGATGTGATACCGCGGCACTCCCCCAAGCTTGGAACAAACCAAGGGGATGCCAATACCGATGATGAATTACTCCTTCGGCGATGATGGTGATGAACTCCTCCCGCGCTTCTTACAGATCTCCTTCAGCTTCAGTTTCTCAGCTTGGCAATTCTGCACTAAGACTCGAAGAGATTCATTGTTATCTGAAGTTGGCGATGATGACCTTGTGATGTGAATCGAGTGGTATTCTAGCATTCTTCGGAGACGGCAATTCTCCTCCTGGAGTATCTCCACTTCTCTTCTTAGAGCCCGATATTGATCACAAAACTCATCGGTAGTCCATAGAGCTTCTTCCAACACAGGGAAGGAGTCGAGGCTAAGAGCGGGTGGTAAAGGTCCCTGCAAGTTATGAGAAAAAGAACGTCGAGTGTCGACAGATCCCACCAAGATTTGCTTGCTCCCAATGGCTTGCTGCTCTTGTCTTGATGGCACCCTCTTCACTTCTTCCTCCGAAAGCCCCTTGCCCTTGTTGTTGGAGGCCATGGTGCTTCTAGACCGAAAACAGATCCACAGCGTAAACAGCTCGAAACAAAACACGTCGAGAAAACGATATACGGACCTCCAGGGGTCCGGGGGATTATATAGCAAAAATTTTCACGACAAACGGAAAGTACCAGATCGAACCAGAGTCGGAAAGGGGCGACGAGGCGGCCAGACCATAGGTTGGCGCGGGCCCAGGTCAGGCCGCGCCGGCCTATGGTGGCACGATCTCGTGCTTCCACTCCGTTTCGAACTCGTAATTTTTCATATTTTCCAAAAACAGCAAAAATATTGTTCGGAAAGTAAATTGCGAACTTTTGATTACCAGTACTGTTACCTATTCAAAGTCGAGTTCTGGCGGACTGTCAATTTGTCCTTTAATGAAAGCCTCCGGTGTTTCCACTTGAATAATATCAACATCAACATTATAAGAATCACCTGAGATATAATGCTTGAGTCTTTGTCCATTCACCACTTGCGTGGCATTGCCTTGGAGAGAGCTAATTTTAATTGCTCCTGAACGATACACCTCCTCAACAACATATGGTCCTTCCCAATTCGAGAGTAATTTCCCTGCAAAGAGTCTGAGACGAGACCGATACAATAGGACTTTATCCCCAACATTAAACTCTCTTTTGATTATCCTTCTATCATGCCATTTCTTAACTTTCTCTTTAAAGAGTTTAGCATTTTCATAAGCTTCACTTCTCCATTCATCTAGAGAACTTAATTGCAACAACCTCTTATCACCAGCTAGTTTAGGATCTTTATTTAATTCTCTAACAGCCCAATAAGCTTTGTGCTCTAGTTCTAAAGGTAAATGACAAGCTTTCCCATAAACCATTTTATAAGGTGACATTCCCATGGGATTTTTATAAGCAGTTCTATAAGCCCATAGTGCATCCTTCAATTTACTAGCCCAATTCTTTCTAGTTTTATTAACGGTCTTTCCCAAAATAGATTTAATCTCTCTATTTGATAATTCTACTTGACCACTAGTTTGAGGATGATAAGCGGAAGCAATTCTATGATTAATACCATACCTAGCAAGAGTTTTTCTAAAACCTCCATGAATAAAAATGAGAACCTCCATCAGTCATAATATATCTAGGCACTCCAAATCTAGGAAAAATAATGTCTAAAAGCATTCTTAAAGAGGTCTCACCATCAGCACTTTTTGGAGGTATGGCTTCCACCCATTTAGTAACATAATCAACAGCAACAAGTATATGAGTATTACCTTCTGAAGACGGAAAAGGTCCCATGAAGTCAAATCCCCAACAATCAAATGGTTCAATAACAAGAGTATAATTCATAGGCATTTCATTACGTCTGGAGATATTACCAACCCTTTGGCATTCATCACAAGATAAAATAAACTTTCTCGCATCCTTGAAGAGAGTTGGCCAATAAAAACCTGATTGTAGAACCTTTTGCGCGGTTCTTTCTCCGGCGTGATGTCCTCCATAAACACTACCATGACATTTACTCAATATCTCTTGTTGTTCATATTCGGGAACACACCTTCGTAGAATACCATCCACTCCTTCTTTATATAAGTGTGGGTCATCCCAGAAATAATGCCTCAAGTCATAAAAGAATTTCCTCCTCTGCTGAGCTGAAAAGGTTGGAGGCAAGTACTTGGAAACAATAAAGTTAGCATAATCAGCATACCAAGGACTGTCTCGCGAGCTCACCTTTATTACAGCCAATTGTTCATTTGGAAAACTATCATTAACAGGAACAGGATCATAAGCAATATTTTCCAATCTAGATAAATTATCAGCAACAGGATTATCAGCACCTTTCCTATCTACAATATGTAAATCAAATTCTTGCAAAAGAAGTACCCATCTAATAAGCCTCGGTTTAGCATCTTTCTTTGTCATAAGGTATCTAATTGCAAAGATGATCGTATGAATCGTAACTTTTGAATCAACAATATAAGATCTAAATTTATCACAAGCAAAGACTACAGCTAATAATTCTTTTTCAGTTGTAGCATAATTTCTTTGAGCAGCATCAAGAGTTTTACTAGCATAATGAATAACATTCAGTTTTTTATCTACTCGCTGTCCAAGAACAGCGCCTCTACAAAGAAAATCACTAGCATCACACATAATTTCAAATGGTAAGTTCCAATCAGGAGGTTCAACTACGGGGAGCAGTTGTTAAGGCTTTCTTTAGAGTTTCAAAAGCTTCCTTACAATCATCATCAAAAACAAAAGGTACGTCTTTTTGAAGAAGATTAGTAAGAGGCTTTGAAATCTTGGAGAAATCTTTAATAAATCTCCTATAAAACCCAGCATGACCAAGAACACTACGAATACCTTTAACATCCCTCGGATAGGGCATCTTCTCAATTGCTTCAACTTTAGCTCTATCAACTTCAATACCTCTCTTAGAAATTTTATGTCCCAATACAATTTCTTCATTAACCATAAAGTGGCATTTCTCCCAATTAAGAACAAGGTTAGTTTCTTCACATCTCTGCAAAACTTTATCAAGGTTTCGCAAGCAACTATCAAAAGAATTCCCATAGACGGAGAAATCATCCATGAATACTTCCACAATACTCTCACAAAAGCCATGAAAAATAGCAGACATGCATCTTTGAAAAGTAGCAGGAGCATTACATAAACCAAAAGGCATACGCCTATAAGCATAAGTTCCATAGGGACAAGTAAAAGTGGTTTTCTCTTGATCTTTAGTTTTAACAGCAATTTGTGAAAACCCAGAATAACCATCAAGAAAGCAAAAATGAGTATTTTTAGACAATCTTTCTAGCATTTGATCAATAAATGGTAAAGGGTAATGATCTTTCTTAGTAACTTTATTAACTTTTCGAAAATCAATGCACATTCTATACCCTACAACTACTCTTTGAGGGATGAGCTCATCATTATCATTAGGCACAACAGTCATTCCTCCTTTCTTGGGAACGCAATGCACAGGACTAACCCATCTACTATCAGCAATAGGATATATAATACCAGCTTCAAGAAGTTTTAATACCTCATTCCTTACCACCTCCTTCATCTTCGGAATTAGACGACGCTGATGTTCAACAACAGGCTTTGCATCATCTTCCATATTAATAGCATGTTGGCAAATAGAAGGAGAAATCCCCTTCAAATCATCAAGAGTATAGCCAATAGCTCCTCGGTGTTTCTTCAATATTTCCAATAACCTTTCTTCTTCTAACTCTGTAAGCTTAGAACTAATAATAACAGGATATATTTTCTTATCATCAATATGAGCATATTTAAGATTATCAGGTAAAGGCTTTAAATCAAAAACAGGATCTACCTTTGGTGGCGGTGTTGTACCCAAATCTTCCACCGGTAAATCATGCTTGAGAATAGGTTGACGAAGAAAAATTTCCTCAAGCTCATCTCTTTCTTTCCTAAAAACTTCACTCTCGCTATTCTCCAAATGTTCTTTGCAAAGGATTATTAGGAACAAGAACAATAGATGCACACTGCTCCATTTTAAAATCATCACTAGGCAAATCAGCTTTATAAGGAGTTTTGGTAAATTTAGAGAAGTTAAACTCATAAGATTCACCAGCAAATTTAGTCAAAATTTTCTCTTTCTTGCAATCTATAATAGCTCCACAAGTATTTAGAAAAGGTCTACCAAAAATGATAGGACAATAATCACTAGCAGCAGAACCAAGTACCAAAAAGTCAGCAGGATATTTAATCTTACCACATAGAACTTCCACATCTCGAACAATACCAATTGGAGAAATAGTTTCTCTATTAGCCAGCTGAATAACCACATCAATATCTTCAAGTTCACAAGAATCAATTTCGTGCATAATCTTCGTGTAAAGCTCATAAGGAATAGCACTAACACTTGCACCAATATCACATAAACCATAATAGCAATGATCACCAATTCTAACAGATAGCATAGGAACACTAACTTGTTTGGGTTTATTAGGATGTGAAATAATATTAGAAGCATCTTCACAGAAAATAATATGACCATCCTCCACATTTTCAGTCACAAGATCTTTAACTATTGCAACAAAGAGGTTCAACTTTTATTTGTTCTTCAGGTTCTACAGGTTTCTTTTCACTTTTATGAACCGCACTATTTATAACAGAGTACTCCTTCATTTTAGCAGGGAAAGGAGTTTTTTCAATATAAGCTTCAGGAATAACATGATCAGCAGTTTCAACTACAACGCATTTATTAATAGATGAATCAATTTTATCTTTATACGGTTCATGATACTTATCAAAATTCTTCTTAGGCAATTCATAATGAGAGGCAAAAGCTTTATAAAGATTTGCAGCAACTTGAGAATCAAGACCATATGTAGCACTCATATTACGAAATTTATCAGTATCCATAAAAGCTTCAATGCATTTATAATCATAAATTATACCTGATTCTCTATCCTTGTCGTTCTCCCAACCTTCAGTATTTTCTTGGATCCGATTAAGAAGGTCCCTTTTAAACTCTTCTTTGTTGCGTGTAAATGATCCAGAACAAGAAGTATCCAAAGAAGGTCTTGTCTTGAAAAGAAAGTCTTGCATAGAAATTATCAATAATAACATTACCAGGAAGCTCATGAATGGGGCATTTGAGCATTAAAGACTTCAATCTCCCCCAAGCTTGGGCAATACTCTCTCCATCATGAGGCCAAAAATTATATATGCGATTCCGATCCTTGTGAATTTCACTTGGAGGATAGAACTTAGAATAAAACCGGGGCACAATATCATTCCATTCAAGAGAATCCCCATTATCCAGTAATTTATACCAATGCGCCGCCTTACCAGACAGCGATATAGAGAATAGTTTCTTCCTCACTTCATCCATAGCAATACCTGCACACTTGAATAAACCGCATAATTCATGCAAGCACAATAAATGATCTCCAGGGTGGACAGTTCCATCCCCTTCATAGCGGTTATCCATAACACGTTCAATAATTTTCATAGGTATTTTATATGGTATCACTTCCTCACCTGGCGCCTCATCCACTACCGTTGCAGTAGTAGTAGATTTCCCAAATAGAAATTGAAGAGAAGATCTCTCCATAATGACTTATAGCAGCAGGCAGAAATAAAATCAGCACAAACAGTAAAGGTTTTCCTTACCAATTCCACTTACCAATAGCGCTTCACTCCCCGGCAACGACGCCAGAAAATAGTCTTGATGACCCACAAGTATAGGGGGTGTATCGTAGTATCTTCGATAAGTAAGAATATCGATCCCAACGAGGAGCAGAAGGTGTTAACAAGCAGTTTCGATGAAGGATTCACTGTAAATCCTCACAGACAAGTATTCAGGGGGTTTTGATATAACAGTTGAATAAAGTACGAGTAAGTAAAGTGCGAGAGTAACAATTGCAGCGAGTGGCCCAATCCTTTTTAGCACAAAGGACAAGCCGGTTTGTTTACTTATAATGACCAAACGTTCTCGAGGACACACGGGATTTTAGTCTAGTGCTTTCGCTACATACGGCTAAATAATCTTCATTGTTATGATAAGTGTTGTGTGGGTGAACCTATGCTAATGTACCGCCCTTCCTAGGACTAATACATACTTGTGATTATACCCCTTGCAAGCATCCGCAACTACAAGAAAGTAATTAAGAATAAATCTAACCACAGCCTTAAATTCTGAGATCCTGCTATCCCTCCTGCATCGATATACCAACGGGGGTTTAGGTTTCTGTCACTCCGGCAACCCCGCAATTGGCAAACGAGTACAAGATGCATTCCCCTAGGCCCATAAAGGTGAAGTGTCATGTAGTCGACATTCACATGACACCACTAGAAGAATAACACCACAACTTAAATATCATACCATTGAATATTACTCAACCATAGTTCACTACTAACATTTAGACTTCACCCATATCCTCAAGAACTAAACGAACTACTCACGAGACATCATATGGAACATGATCAGAGGTGATATGATGATGAATAACAATCTGAACATAAACCTTGGTTCAATGGTTTCACTCAATAGCATCAACAACAAGTAGAAATAGATACCGGGAGAGTTTCCCCTATCAAACAATCAAGATCAAACCCAAATTGCTACAGCGGTGACGAGGTGCTGCGGTGGAGATGGCGGTGATGATGATGAAGATGATGGTGATGGCGGTGGAGATGATGTCCAGCTCGATGACGGTGACGATGGCGTCGATTTCCCCCTCCCGGAGGGAATTTCCCCGGTGGATTCCTGCCCGCCGGAGAGCTCTATTCTCTCTGGTGTTCTCCGCCCCGCAGAGGCGGCTGTAACTCTTCGTGAGGTACCCTCTGTGGCTTAGGTTTTCGGGACGAAGGGTTTCGCGAAGAAAAGGAGGCGAAAGGGGCTGTGGGGCCCCCACACCACATGGTGGCGCGGCCAGGCCATGGGCCGCGCCGGCCTGTGGTCTGGCCCCACCTTGGGCCCTCTCAGCTCCTCCTTCTGGCTTCCTTCGTCATCTTGAAAAATAGGATTTTTGGTATAATTTCCTTCCACAGTTGATCTTCCGAAATATTGCGTTCTGACGGTGCTTTTTCCAGCAGAATCCTGGCTCCGGTGCTTAATCCTCCAATAATGATGAAACATGCAAAATAGATGAAATAACATAAGTATTGTGTCCCAATATGAAATATATCAATGAATAACAGCAAATTATGATATAAAATAGTGATGCAAATTGGACGTATCATGCGTAAGGTGTGGTTTATTGTTCCTAGAAGGGATGTTCCGGGAATTGACTTAACGTTGGTTTTTAGGCCTCTTTTAGGAGTAGTTTTCCATCATCTTTCGTATCTGCTAGGCTCAACTACGCGTAGGATGTTCCGGTTATGCGGTGAAAACCCTAAACTGTCGTAGATTGGTTTAGCTTTGTTTCGATCGAGCAGGATCCCCATGTCATCGTAAATCCAACGTGAACCATGGGGCAATCGGCTCTTCGAGCCGATCCACAGGGCAACCTGAGAGCCGATCGGGCTCGTATTTAATGTTTACGTGTCTACCATGCAGGAAACTAATCGAAGCAATCCAACACCTCCCTGACCAGGTATAGGTCAGGTGGCACGCCCTTGCAACCGTCAGGACGTGTGCCGGAGCATTGCGGGACGACGTCGAGGGACCAGGGCCCACCCAGCAGTCTTGGTAGCCTCCCGGCTCTTCGTGTTTGCTCGCCGCTGCCCGCCGGTGGGTTTTGGCAGGCAACAGCATCACACTTGTTCATCACCTGTTGTGCAACCAACTGAGAGTTGCCAAAGATTTTGAGGTGAGTAGCGCCACATGCGTTCGCCATCTTTATCCCATGAATAAGAGCTTCATATTCTGCTTCATTGTTCGATGCGTTGGGGAAGGTCATCTGTAATATGTACTTCATCTTGTTGCCTTGCGGTGAAATAAGTACCATACCTGATCCAGCTCCTTCTAATCTCTTGGACCTGTCGAAGTACATATGACAGGTACTCGACAAATCTGGAGGTCCTGTGTTTTGGAGTTCCATCCACTCTGCAACAAAGTCCGGCAAAATTTGCGACATGATTGCTTTCCTCTTTTCGTATGTGATGTTCCGAGGGGAAAGTTTGACTTCCCAAAGGGAGACACGTCCTGTAGCTTCTGGATTGTTCAAGTTGTTCGAGAGAGGTGCCTCATTTACCACTATTATCGGGTGTGCCGAAAAATAATGTCTTAGCTTTCTTGCTGACATGAAGACTTCATACGCCGGCTTCTGATACTGTGGGTAGCGCTGCTTGGATGGTGATAAGACTTTGCTGAGGAAATATACTGGTCGCTGGACTCCATGATTTTTTCCTTCTTCTTCTTGTTCTATTACGAGAACCGTGCTAACCACTTGAGGTGTGGCCGCAATGTACAATAGCAAAGGTTGTTTTTCTCGTGGCGCCACCAGTACTGGTGGTGTTGAAATTGTACGCTTCAGATGCTCAAAGGCTTTGTCTGCTTCCTCGTATCACTCGAACTTTTCCCCTTGCTTGATAAGCACGTAAAAGGGCAACACTTTTTCTCCCAACCTTGCGAAAAATCTTCTCAAAGCTTCGACTCGCATGGTTAGCTGTTGTATATCTTTAAGCTTGGTTGGTTTTCTCATCGTCAGGATAGCTTGTATTTTCTCTGGATTGGCCTCGATTCCTCTAGCTGACATCAGGTATCCGAGGAGTTCTCCCGCAGGAACGCCAAAGGAACATTTTGTCGGGTTCAGTTGGAGACGGAACTTGTCGAGGTTGTCAAAAGTTTCCCGAAGATCATCGACGAAGGATGACCCTTGTTTTGTTGTGATGACTACGTCGTCAATATATACTTGGACGTTTTTGCCGATTTGTGTGGCGAGGCATTTCTGCATCATCCTCTGATATGTGGCTCCTGCGTTTTTTAAACCCGAAAGACATTGTTCTGTAGCAGAATACACCATAAGGGGTTATGAAAGTTTTTTGACTTCATCCTCTTCTTTTAGGCGGATCTGATTGTAACTAGAATACGCGTCCAGGAAGGAAAGACGTTCGCAACCTGCCATGGAGTCGATAATTTGATCGCTCCTCGGGAGGGGGGAAGTGATCCTTTGGACAATGTTTATTGAGACACGTGAAATCAACGCGCATGCGAAGGACTTCAGTGTTTTCCTTCGGGACCAGCACTGGGTTAGCGACCCACGTGGCCTCGGTGTGTAGTTCTTTAACGAAACCAGCTTCTTTGAGTCGACGGATCTCAGATAACATAGCTTTGCGGTTCGGCTCGGAGAAAGTCCGCAAAGGTTGTCGAATTTGTCTGGCTCTTGGATCTAAATTAAGAGGGTGCTCGGCAATTTCACTGGGTACTCCTGACATGTCAGCTGGGCACCATGCGAAGATTTCCCAGCGCTCACGGAGGAACTCGATGAGCGTGCTTTCCTATGCGCTATCCAAGTTAGCCGCGATGGATGTTGTCTTTTTAGAATCGGTCGGGTGGATCTGCACCTCCTTGGAATCCTCGGAGGTGTCGAAAGCTTGCTCCTGCAAGGATCTACCTCCATCTGGTAACACGTCGTAGTTGGTGGTCAGCTTAGATGCCTCGTATTCAGCTTGCACTCCGAATGTTTCAGAAAGCTTGTGAAAGTCCTTGTCGCACTTATCTGCCAGGGCAAAACTTCCTTTGACTGTTACTGGGCCCTTAGGTCCGGGGATCCTCCATAACAGATATGTGTAGTGCGGCACAACCATAAACCTAGCATATGCGGGTCGTCCCAAGAGGGCGTGATATTGCGACGGCTAGTCAATGATTTCGAACTCCAGTTTCTCCTTTCTGAAATTTATATTGTTCCAAACTGTACGTCGAGTACAATCTTGACCAAGGGATAATTTGGTTTTTCGGGTGAGATGCCGTGGAAACGTGTGTTCGTTGGTGCTAGGTTGGCAATGTATCTACGTATATGAGATTTATGCTGCTTCCTCCATCTATGAATATGCGAGAAACGTCATATCCCTCGATAACCGCTGGTAGTATCATCGCTGAATGTCCTGGACGTGGAACTTGGGGTGGGTTGTCCTCTATACTGAATCGACCAATTGAGGTACTCAATAGTTGGAGGAGGTGCCAGTACTGCCATGTTCACCTGTCGAGAGATTAGCTTCTGTGACATGTTCGAAGGTCTACCCTTATGTATCATTGATACAGCTCCTCTTGTACGTGTGAAATCTTTATTGGTGTCTGGAGGCCCTGCAATTTGCAATTGATGTTGGTTTGCACTAGTAGTTGCGGGTGGTGGTGGAAGAGGTACATGTACTTCGCTCGTAGGTCCTTACACATATCCTCTGTTTACTGCTTCCGCGTGTGTGCTTTCTGTCGCCCTTCGCAAAACTTGGAAAGTTCGGTAGTCCTTCTAGAGTTGGCCTGACTGTCTCCTTCCATCATTGTCGACATAGAAGTGCATCTGAAATGGCCCGTTAAGCAAATCTTCGGGTGACACATTGTACGGCCTTGGAAACCTCGGCCGATTGTTTTGTCTGCTAGAACTCGGTGCATCTCTGTGATCACTTCGTTGGTCATTGCTCCCGTGATAATCATCATGATGATTTCCTCCACTGTTTCCTCGGAAGCCAGCCGCTACTTGGCCGGGACCGTCATATTCCGCAAAGTTGCGGAAACGTCGCCTGTTCTGGTTGTTGTTTCTATTGAGATCTTCTTCGGGTGACCTCTGACGTTTATTATGAACAACATCTTCCCCGTCGGCCCACCAATTCGCTATTACCATGAGTTCTACTATTGTTCTTGGGTTAGATCTCCCAAATCTTCGATTAAGTATCTCATTCGTATCCCTGCAACAAACGCATCAACTGCTCTTTCGTCAGACACGTGCTCAGCCGAGTTTTTGATGATACTCTACCGCTGGATGTATGTTCTCATCGATTCATCCGACTTTTGCTTGCAAGTCCTTGGCTGCTCTATTGATGCTGGTTTTTTGCAAGTGGACCAAAAATTTCTCACGAACAAGTCTTCGAATGTTTCCCAGCTATCTATGGGTCCTTCTGGCAACTTCTTCATCCAGGATCTTGCGGCTCCACTGAGGGACCTGAATGATTTGCATAGCTGTTGCTCTTGTTCCACCCATCATAGTCGACTAACCAATCCTCTGGATCTTGTAGCCCGTCGAACTTTTTATAGTTATCGAATAACTTAAAGCTAGTGGGCACTCTAGTTTTGCGAACCCTTCGGATAAAGCATGGGAGTCCGCACAAGTTCTCATTGCTATCTTCCGGTGTATGCCGATTTTCACGTGTTCTGTTTTCTCGACTTATTTGCTCGCGTGCTCTGTCGACTCGAGGTTGAGCTACTGTGTTCCTCGCGTCGCCTTCTCTTGGAGCATCTCGCGTTGCTGCCACAGTACGTCGGGGACTATTTGCCTTGGGCTGCTCCGGTGTGGAGCACTTTCGGGTTTTGGTGCTATTTCTCTTCATGCTATCGTCGCACCCATAACACCAACTCCTGCCATAGCCATCTGGTATAGTGATGATCTAGGATCTCCTTGAGGTGGCTTGGACGCCATTAGGAATGCGTATGTCGCCATGTATCCTGCCTCTGCTATTTTCGGGATGATGTGCCCTCTCGTGTCTATTGACATGAAAGACATGTCGAGGTTTTGAATCAAGTTCTCCCCTTCTCCTTCGGGTATGCCCGCCAACCGAGATCTTGCTCTTGCGCGGCTATCCCTATGGTTGTCTGCTGAGTTTCTCGAGTGTTGACTCAAGTTGGCCATGCGCTCGCTGGAGGCACCTGTTGCAGCTTTTATTTTGTCGAGTTTTCGCTCCATTTTTTCTAGCTCACGTCTGGAACGACTGAGTTTATATTGATATGCTTGCAGCGCTTGTGGAGAAGCTTGTGTAGTCATTGGCTCCGTACTGTTCATGGGTCTCGCAGCTCTATCCCATGCTTCCTGCGACAGCTGTACTTTTTCTCGCGGCTCAGTTCCTATATATTTGCTTCCTGTTCCTCGCGTGAGATCTACGGGATCGACATAGGGATTGCCCAAATCGTCGAAAACCTCAGACTCTTCATCCTCTCCACGACCTGCTCCCGTGATTACACAGATCTGGTGATGTGTTGCTGTTGTGTTTTAATCAGCCTCAGGGTCGGTGACACCGTCGTATAGATCGGCGAAGACCTCCCTACTAGCAGTAGAGTTGGTGATGTTGGTGAAGTCGAAGTCGGTGAAACCTTCCGAGTCGCTATCTAGATCGGTTTCTGTGAACGACCCGAAAGTCATGTCACCGAACAGATTGTTGAATGCCCCGATGTCGGCGGTCTTGGTGAAGCGTGGCGGCGAAACTTCTTCGTCGCCTGACTCGACAGATGATGTTGACGATCCCGAGAAATCAGACTCGGCCGCCAACGGTCCCAAAAAAATTGGTGTCGCGAGACGATGTGATCCTTCTTTCCCGACGAGGAAGTGGAAGCTCCCGAAAGTCATCTCCGCCGACCCCTCCAGATCGGCATATGCATGCAAACGGGCGGGAGGGTTAGGAACAAAATCGTCGAGATCGGGTTGGACAAGTTTACATCCGTCCATCGCGTTGCTTGCTGTTGACGATGATGTTGAAGATGCCATCGAGATCAGAACCTTGCAGCATCTAATTCCCACAGACGGTGCCAATTGACGAGGAATTAACTCGTCAATGCCTACGTACCGTACACTTAGGATTTCGTAAGAAGTAGAGGGCAAGTAGATCTCGAAGGTTCAGCCGAACGAAGGTGCTCAACTCAAAGTTATGGTGGCTAGGGTTTCAATGATTTCGATCCCTTCTTTCTCTCTCGGTTTCCCCTTTATATATATAGGAGGCGAAGCCGAGGCTTTCCCTGTGGTACAAGTTACAAACTGTCGAGCCGCGTTGGGCCTTTCCTATATTGATACAAGTTTCCTATTACAACTCTACTTTCTAACCCGAAAGTCTTCAACCTTCTGGGCCTCCAAAGCTCCGAGTCCATGAGCTTCATACTTTTTTATAGACCCAAGATACTTATTCGGTACGATTGTTTGGCATACCTATATCACAACCCCATGTGGTTGTACAAGGCAAAAGGTTCAAGAGCATCATCCCTTGATAACATTGTCGAAGACCAATCAACGGCCAAATTCGATGGCACTATATGACTAACAATGTGGGTCTCATAATAACATGCCACACATGAGTCGGTGAGAAAATCCACCATGTAGCAATTAGCACGCACAACCCCCTTTGGTGTACACAACACATGCTACATGGGGATTATCCCAATGCTAATTAGATAGTGAAAACTTCTAATCGTCCGCCAAAAAATAACACAACACATTATGAACAAGCAATGCTCATATCTACTATACTAAAGATGAACAACTTTGATTTTTCTTACAATTTTGGAGCCTCTTTTGAATTACCATGGTAACGACACGTACACCTTTAGGATGACTTGATTTCTGCAGGCTTTCTCTTGTGTACAGTCTGGGTTTGTGTAGCCTTTTGAGTAAAATTTGGTTACCTATGATGTCGTTCCAAAGTTTTAATGGTGGGCTGCCTTGGTGTTTCTTCGATGTGGTCGTAGCTGTGACCTTACTGATGGTGGTGGGGGCTGTTTGGTTTCTGAATTGTCGGTCGGTTCATCATCTCTAGGTATGACACCTATTTTTACACCGCTTTGAGTGAATATTTTGTCTCCTCCTTATCCATAAAGCGTGAGGTCGCCTCGGCGGCTCAACTTCCACGCCGTCGACGGCCCTATTTTCGGCTGTGACGTAGGCGCCTGGGACGACACGCTCGCCATCCTCGCCGGTGGGGACGAGGCCGTGGTGGCATGTTTCGCGCCACTCTTCGCGCATCTAGCAGATCCACCTATATAGGCCGGCTCGGTTGCGGTCAGAGCAGCAAGATTCCCAACAGAATCGCGGTCGTCGGCCTCGGCGAGTCTCTGGCCTTCGCGGATGCTGTCGGTCTCAACACGAGGCAATTCCCAATCTCTGAGGGCGCGACCTTTTGGCGATGAGTAGGGCAGATGAGCGAGTTTGTCCTTGCTTTTTGCTCCAGAAGCGAGAAGCCGACGTCAACGATCTAGACTAGCATCCGTTCGACGATTCGGTGCGTGGGTATGGTCTCTTCCTCCTGTGCTCCATGTTGGTTCATCTCAACCCCTTCCTCCACCCTGCGCCTCACTTCATCTCTCTGGGCTCTGGCAGCATCGGACAGGGCGAGGACGAGGACGGCGGCGGCCGCGTTGACCACCGGACCGGCGGGAACACCAGCGGCTGCACCTGCCGCTGCGCACGTATGTCCTCCTAGCCTCTCCCCCCCTTTACTCTCTATCTCTCCCGTCTCATCTCCTCTCTTTGTCTCTCAGGCAGACGGCCGCGTTGACCATGGGCCAGTAGCTGCCTCTGCCATGGGCCTCCCTCTCATAAAAAAGAACGCCCTCGCCCACATTCTCTTCCCCTGCTCCTCATGTGACGATGGGCCTCCCTCTCATAAAAAAGAACGCCCTCGCCCACATTCTCTTCCCCTGCTCCTCATGTGACGATGGCTGAATCCTACCCTGCTTTGCCTCTCCCCTTCCTCTGATCTTGGTTTGCGTATTGTATTCAGGGACCCCTTGTATTCATCTGAATTTGGATGCCCTCTAGACTTAATTAAAGTTGGTTCTTATGAGTTTGAATCAATCACATGAAGGGGTGCCTGCTAAGCAGTAATATTGAAATTGATCTAACCTACACATATAATAGCTTTTAACAATAGAAATTTGGTTAACATAATTGAGGTGAATACTGCTACCATTGTCTATAATTTTCTGATGTTGTCTTTTTTCCCCGGAGGTCTGCTGTTGCGTGGTTTAGAATTTAGATGCACCTCTGGTTAGTCTGCTACTAGGTCGAGATTGGTCTCCGCCAGGCCTACGTGGTAGAGCTTCATGTTGAAGACGTGTTATTGCTTGCTCCTCTTCACCCTCCTGATGGATCGTCTCCTTGATCAGTTGAGGTGGTTCCCCATGCATGAACGTAACCATTGACCTAAAACATGGCTAGCTCGATGTGTGTCTGCCCTTGCGTGTGTAATAAGTGTCTCTGTTTTTTCTCTTTTCCTTTCTACATTTTGTATTACGCTGCAAATCGATACTTCTATACATCATACCATTGTTTTGGTTGACATGATCAAATGAAGCTCTATTTTTTCTGCTATAGTGCTAAGAGTCATTACCATTCAGTATCTAGCCAAGGGATCGTCTAAGATAGTTGTTTTTAGTCAACTCCTGAAAGTTTTAATAAGACATCTAAGAGGTTAGTACCAACTCCTATGTAATGATTTTTCAGCAGTATACTTCAGTGCCGTTTTAGACTTCTGTAGTCAAATGTCATTTTAATGGTAAATTGTACGAAAACACCCAACCTTAAATATTTTAATGTCCAAGAGAATGTATTTTCTCCTTTATATCCCTTTCTTATTTTCTCCTTTGTGTGTCTAGCATTTTTTTTCTCTCCATATAAGTTCTTTTTAACTGTTGGTTCTACCTTGCTTTCCCAGATGTTCAAACTTGTATCAAAGAATCGGAAACCAGTTCAAGCTTGAGATTTTGAGTGGAATACATCAAGCTCAAGTTCTGGTATGAGGGGAGGCACATTGGGTTAAGCCTGTCCTAGGTGATGGCCATAAACCTGCAGCCATGCTTCCGGTGAAAAGTAACAGTACACATTTAAGTAGGTTCGTTATGTGTTCTTTACCTGTTTTCTTTTGGAAACTAAATAGCGGATTATGTTATGGGTCAGGTTATCCTATGTTATGCACACTGTTTTAGTTGTCCAATTTCAGTAGTTTAGTTCATTACATGTTGCGCTCTGTTTATCGAAGTGCATCATCATGTTGATGACCATTATCTTCCTGCTTAACTCTATTATTCTTAATTGTTTCCTTTTCTCTGCTCCTTCGGTTCTTAGTTGCTTCCTTTTCTCTGCTCCTTGGGGGAATGCATTGACAACTGAAGATTATTGTGAGCATCTATTTGTTATGTATATTGCGGGCTGGCCATGCACTGCTTTGGTTCCATAGAATCCACTTTCCCTGCCGCATCTCAGTTCGGTGAGGTAGTTCCTGTCACTTTTTTAATCCTCATTGCTAAGTGTTCCTGTGTTTACATTGGTATATTCTAATTGGGCTAGATAATTATTTTCATGCGATAAAAGGAATGCACATCTTTCTGTGTTGCCCATATCAAGATATATTTCTATTTATGCTACTTTCCATGGAAAAAATAGTTATTTCTATGTTTTGCTAGCTATACATGATCGGCATTGAATTAGTTATTTGGACTTTGCAGTTGTATTAATTGTGATTTAGCATGATAGTGTAGTTCGAAATCCAGTTGTAGATGATTGTGCCCAAGATTTAGTTTATGTGTGTCCAACTTTTGCTATTGGCATGGGCTTTGCTAATCATAGTGAAAATCAGGGATATTTCCCTTTTCTACATACTATCCCCATTTCTGATATGACCAGAACTAGGGATGTAAGAGCGTCCCGCAAACCATCCCGCGAATTAGCCAAAAATGTGATGTGCTGCAATGATTAGATTAAAGCTGAATTAGGCAAAAGCATCCGTCGGCAACCTGCCCCACTTGCATCCCTAATCAGGACTGACTATTAGCTTTTTCTACCACTTTGTACTTGATTGTAGCAATTTCAACAGAGTGGGACCATACGTTTGACTGGCTCATGGTATACAGATGTTCATCAGCATGTGCTACCTTGCTGCGAACAAAATGATGAGCCCCTTCCTCACACAGCGCACCAAGAGCAAGATCATTTTTTTACAGCCAGACCAAGTAAGTTGAGACCCTCTTTGTCTATTGCCCGCAGTTTGTTTCTACTTTTATTGTTAGCTCTTTGAGATATTTACTCTCAATTATTGTCCATTCTCTATGAAAAACACACGGCCCTGTTTGGTGGTTTCTTCACGGAAGATGATCCTTAATTCACCACTTCTGACTTTTTAAACGAGCTCTGTAGCAAATCTTCATCCAAGAAAAAAAATAGTTGAGATCCCTATCACCGAGGTAGAGTTATACATCCTAAATTGCTGCTGCTCTTTATCAAAAGATTGTACTGGTTTTTAATAGAAAAACATGTAATTTGATTTTTATATTAATTTTTCCAATTTATATAGTTGATCATTATGTGTATGAGCAGCCGAGGGTGATCAAGTCGCAGATCACGATGGGACAATGGGAACTCCAAGATGATGCAGATCTTCTGAAGAACAAGCATACTGCTCATCTGGGAGGTGCAATAATAACTGGACAAGTTCAATCTTCTACGCGAGGCATTGATATGCTCTCACTACTGAGAAGTGGCTACTGAAGAAGTTTAGATGCTTAGCTATTATGTGGTATGTATCCCCACTAACTTCTTTTTTTTTGGTAATATCTTTCACTGCCATTATGGACTTTTGTGGCCAAATACATCCTTAATGATAAAGTTTCGGATAATAATTCCGGTGATGAGATTGTAGACCCAGTTGAATGAGTATTCATTGTTCTGGTTTACAATAGAGTAATGTGTCGATAATTAAGACCGCTGGTACAGAAACAAATATGATATCATTTGCTTTGATCCTGATCTATATGAATCGGATTTCATTGTTGTTGATCAGCAGGTACCTCCTAAACATTCAGATACTTAGTTTTGCTGCTACTTCCTGCACACCAAATACATACCGTTAGCTCTGCCTGCCAGCCTCATTATCTATCAATGTTTACTCTACCTCTTTGTGCAACTTAGACAAATAACTCCAACCTTTGATACGCCACATATTCTCTTATTAGCTTAACATTCAGATGTGCAATTTGGCTATTATCAGTCTGCAATAAATTTCAGTCTATTGCCCAACCGTTAATTGCTGGAATTGGTAGTCATTCACATGCAGCATGTGTTTAGATTCAGTTAATTTTTCAGGGCAACACAATAGAGGATGGCACTTAAATTTTTAGGGATGACTGCTATTTCTATGGATGAATGTTGCTCAATTCTTAGGTATTCAAATTCTAGACACCAGCTAAAACAATATTAAATTAGTTTGACTTGCTGCTGACTTCTATAGTTCTATTGCAATGACCTATGTTGTTTTCTTTTTCGAAAAGCAATGATTTATACTGTTGTAGGGATGTTAGCTTTTTAAAGCACCTCTCTAACTGGCTGGCACATTAACATACCAATTCCCAAAATAGATGCAAACTTATATACTAGAGTCTGTGTTTTTAGCACATACTATCATATGTAGTCATATAATGATTTCTTTCTGCCTACAAGGACAACACTAGCAGAGCTCTGAAAATACAAAAGGCGAACAAATTGAAACCACACTTTATGCTTTATCCAAAGAACAACTGGAAGCAATCGAGGTGAGCCTTTTGCTGAAATCACATAACATGTACTACATCTAGCTATAGTCGTACACTACAATGTATCAGTAAAGTAAATGGCACTTCATGCAGGGAAAACGCTTGAAGTTAAACATTGTGATCACAAGAGATGAACAACCCACACA
The DNA here is from genome assembly GCF_019359855.2 of Lolium perenne. Taxonomy (NCBI): domain Eukaryota; kingdom Viridiplantae; phylum Streptophyta; class Magnoliopsida; order Poales; family Poaceae; genus Lolium; species Lolium perenne. Next base: position 335,276,513 of record NC_067246.2, read on the forward strand.
ACTGGTGGTTCTGTTAATGCAAGGATTGTTGGAAGAAAACAGCTCCAACTGGAAATTCCTTCAGATGTCCCAGCTGTAAAGCCACACAGGAACGACATAGGTAAATTCCATGTACAAAAACAAATAACATCGTCATACAAATAATTGTACTTTCCATGTGCGGTATATGTTCACTAAATCATCATATATATGTACAGGTATAAGCTCTCAGTTAGGGCAACTGATATTAGGCCGAACAACTAGAACAAGAGGGTAATCAACCAATTCATGTTTCTTGGTGACAACGACACTACCCTCACAGGTAGAGATGCAATACTGCTTGCAGCAACCACTAACAGCTGTCCTGATTTCGTCCCTCCAGCCATTGCTAACACAGCAGGGAAGAAGTGTATTGTTTTCGCTGTGACACCGAAAACTCTTGACATGAACGATGGTTTAGTATTCTTCACCATGTCAAACGTCCAGCTGATTAATACTCCAGCACCAGCAGAGCCATCTCCTAGCAACTCCAGACGAGCAGCAACCAATGAAGCATCTGTGCTTACACAACCACCTTGAGATATACAGAATTAGCTTGAGGATGATAAAGACCTACAAGCTTGAGATATACAGAATCAGTTTGCTCTTTTTTCAGGTTTCCACTAGAAAAGGCAGCAAACTAAAATAAGCTTGTGGCTTCGGGAGCTGTCGTTGCCAAAACCGAAACAGCAAACAGGCCGAAGAAGCAGTCGACACAGACATAGGAGGTAAATAAATACAATCATAATCTGACTCCAAAAATAGTTGAAATTATCGAATGAGCTATAATATAATCTTATAATCGGCAGGTTGAAATTATCGAATGAGCTATAATATAATCTTATAATCGGCAGGACAAAAGCTCAACACGTGAAGGCAAGAATATAAAGAATACATTGACAGCAACTAAAACAGCAAAAAAAAGGTACATTCAATTATTACCATATTCATGTTACAAGACAAATACCCTGATTCATTTATTCTACAGTGCTACTGGTGAGAAGAAGGGCCTAGCGAAGGAACTCTTCCCGCAGATAACTGTCTAATATAGATATTAATTGCATATCATATAGCATTACAATGAAACATCAATCTCACATCAAACTCTTTTTTTTTGAGAACTCTCAAATACCCTTACTGCAACTATCATCAAAGACAGACATGCAACTATGTGGCTACAAACACAACTTTCCTTCAGGAAATCACTCCTCCGACTTTTGTTATCGACACGAAGTTGTATAATAATATCATCCTATGTAATGCAACCAGTAGATGCATCCTATGTAATGCAGCAGCTTCAACAATTAACCATGCTTCACATGGTTCAATCAATGCACAGAAACAATTATTTGCGGGAAAAGCTAGCCAAACTTCCGCAGGTACTATAAAGGTATTAAGATCTAAACTAAAATCCTGATGCATCTTGTGAATATTTCATGTTTGCACTATTGTTTCTATAAGGGTATTAGTCTGATTTCAAGTGAGTTTCATATCTTCAAGTTTTCCATTGTCATTAGTTTTTCGCATGTCCAGTCAAGTCAGCTCAGCCTAAGGATCCAAGAGGAGGAATAAAACCATGAATCTGCCGACGTTAGTCCGCAGAAGACCATGTTTAGAGCTGCTAATCTACGTTCAGTCTCTAGAAACAAAGACTTCTATTATACTGTTGTATTAAGTGCCTACCAGGCAAATAAATTACTTGTCGTGCTACTATGTTCTTTATCATACAGTACTTTGTTTCATAGGACTTCTGAGTATTAAGTGTGTTTGGAATTAAGGTGTACTGTTCTAGCTAATTTCTGCAGTTTTCTGTGTTTGGAAATTAATTTTTTGCTGCTTCCACTCTACCTACAACCACATATCTGAATTTACATAAGGGAGCATTTTCGTTCAATGTGGATTATTTGACATTGTAATGACAATGACAGACACTCATATTAAAAGCATGTACACTCCATCTCTGACATAAATTGTACAAACCACATCTATACATGCACTATGAGATTTTGGTACCAACTATGTTGAAGCATATTGTTTGAACAACGAAAACCTCACTACTTCTAACAATTAAAGAGCGTTTTTAAAATTGTATAACACACTTGGCGCGGCGTGCCGCCGTGCCCATCCATTGCTAGTAACTTCTAATGACATGAGCATGGGGCGGCTCCGACAGGTCCAAGACGGCGTCGACATGAGCATGGGGCAACGCCGATAGGTCAAATGTGGCGTCCGAGATCGGGGGAGGTGGGGGAATGGGGGATAACGTTTTGGTACGTCTCTTATCTCTACCGCACGAGGAAAACAAAAAACTGATCGGACGGTTTGTATGCATCTGCCTGGATTGGCTAATTTTAGGGCGCCATCAAATTAGAAAAATCGTTTATTCACCCTTGTAGAATAAAGAAGTTAAAAATCCTTATATAAACTTTTCTATAATAAGTAGAAAAGTGGAAACCACAAATAGAGCTGGAGCCCCATGGTGGATGTCTATTTGAATATTTTGAAATTGACATTTGTGAATTTCAAAAAAATCAGAACAAAAATCCTAGGTATAGATATTTTTATAACTCTACCAGAGTGCTAAATTTAAATTTATAATTCCTTATATTCTAGGCTACAAAAAAATAACAAATCTAAAAAAAATAAGTTTTGAAAATGTGCATTTTTTCATTTTTTTTCTCAGCCTAAAAAAAACGAATTTCCGCTTGGTTTTTGCACACTCGTAGATTTCATTAGTATCAACATCTATGGATTTCTCTTGATTGTTTTGAAAGATTCAAATGCCATTTTCGAATTTTGCAAAAAAAAGAATTATGTGTAGCTCTAAAGCTGTCCATGCCCAAAGAAAAGCGTAGTAGCGTAGTAAACAAAAAAAGCGACCATAAATCTCACGATGTCCGTCCGTTTTCCCAAACCCTAAACCCTCAATCCCCTCAATCCCCTCCGATCCACCGGATTACCAGAGTATACTGATCCGCCTGTCCCTTCTTTGTTGCCGCCGCCATCCTCTCTCCCGTCGTCGTCGACGTCTTCTCCTTCGCCGCCTTGAATCCCCCCGCCTTCATCTTACTGAAGGTATGTCAGATCTGCTCTTATGTAGTTCCTGTCCCAGTCTATTTTCTTTCAATTTTCTCTGATTTGAGTAGCTCTTTGCATGCACAGAAACAGATTATACCAATTTCTTACACTGTTCCTCGCATTTTTATAACTAATTTCCGAGTTAATTTCGCTGCTGCAGGGCCAGGGACTGCGGCTAATTTGGACTTTCGAGTGTGCTGAATCAGTATAGTCAGTAATCTCTCAATTCCTGTTACTAGGATAGTAGAACGTGTCTTCTTTCCGCTGAAGTGCTGAACTGCTACGATTTGGCACTTGGGACGTGTTGTCTATCTGTCTTTCTTGGCAGATATGATAAGAGAAAAGAGGTGAATCAGAGAAATTCAGTAATAAGTGTCCCAGCGCCTTGGTGGGTGTTCGAGGCGGTGGGCACTTGCAGCCGCCTGCGCATACAGAAAGGTACAGCTACGGTGATCACGGCAGCACCATGAAACCGGTCATGGTTGATTGGTCGTCGCTTCCATTCGACCTCGTCCGCCACGTGGCTGTCTGCCTGCTGGCTACCAATGACATCGACTACTACATGAACATGCGTGCAGTCTGCTGCTGTTGGCGCATTGCGATCGCAGACCCATGTCGACGAGGCTCAGACGCTCACCTCCTCATCTTCCACCCTCGCCAGTGGATCATGCTCGACGAGGAATCTGAATCCGAAAACCGCCTCTTTGTCAACGTCTCCACCGGACGGTTCCTCCGCCTGCGCCTCCCATTGCTTCGCGACCACACCGTGGTCAGCGCCTCAGATGGTCTTGTCATCCTCAGGGAAAGTAACCACCCTCATGCTGCCTGTGTGCTTAACCCCTTCACTGGCTCCTTGATCCGCTTTTCCGTGCCGATACACCCTGAACATATAAAGATGAATGCGGTAACTGGTTCTGAGCCAGGACTGCTCCGGTACACGTGTCATGATGGCGATAAAATCTTTCGGTGTGCGGATCCAACCAGCAATTTCTTCTCAGTGCAGCTCTCTCACCGTGGCCAGTGCAAGGTTCAAAGCATGGTAGCCTATGCTGGCCACGTCTATGCGGTCGACATGGAGGGATCATTATTCAGGATTGCTGGGACAGTGCAGCACAGCTACGGCGAGCTGATCCTGAAAGTCAAGTTTCTGGGCAAATCTACTTTTTTTCTCGTGGAGTCTGCCGGGGATCTGCTGCTCGTTCATGACACACACTGGGGAATCTTTCTAATTTTTCGGGTTGATCTCGAGCTGAATATGCTTGAGGCTGTGAAGAGTATTGGCAGTCGGGCGCTCTTCCTTGGCCCCAGGAGCCTATCGGTTGATGCAGATAAGCTTCCATCAATCAATGGTGGTTGTTTATACTACAAAGGTTCAACAGGGATGTTTGTGCGTGACCTCAAGGATGGCAGAGAGTCATGGATAAGTAGAATGATGCCACCGAATCACACAGAGAGCTTTAGCGTTCGCCCTAAGAGCCTTGTTCAGGTGCTCTTCTTTTACTGCATGTTTGCTCCGAATGTAAAATATCTGATGAAATATTTGTACTACTAGAAAGGACTAGTTAAATTGGTGCAGCAAAGGGTTCATGTTTTAATCATGTACTAGTTTTGATATTGGTCCAAGTTGAATAGAAAAGAAGCTAAAAAAAACTGTGTATCAATTTACAAAAGTTGTTCAGGCTTATGTAAGAACAAGCAAGAACAATTAGGTGGAGTAAATCTATTTTCTTTGGTGCACTCTAATTTCAGGCGGTGGGGATGCTTTGCTTAATGTATTTGCTGGGTTATTACAATAGTTAATGCATGTTTGTTACAACTCATTAAATACATATATTTTGTGGGTATTGCAATGCCAAGCTTACTTTTGATTTCAGCAAAAGAAGTATCAGGTTCACTTGGAACCTAAAAGACGTGTATCATGTTCAATCTTAAGAAAAATCATTAGGTTCAGTTCAATTTTAAGATACTGTTTCTGCTCAAAATATTTTAGATGCCATTTCCATCGGCATAGTACAGGAAGGTCCAAGCCAAGTCATATTTCTCGTGTTTACTGAAACTGGATATATTTACATGTTCATGCATGACAAGTTCCTTTACTGCACCGGTCCATCATGTGCCGGTGCATAATTTTGTGCCATCGAACTTCACAGAAAGGTCACAAATTAATTGGAACCCGAAACTTTTACAATCACGTCAGGTTCAGTTCAACTTACAGATTTTTTATTAGGTCCCAATGTTTATTAAAACCTATTAAATACTTGTGTTTTGTGGGTAATGCAATGCAAAGGTTACATTTGAGTTCAGTGTCAGGTTTCATTGGAGCCTGAATTTATGTGTATCAGGTTCATCTGTAAGAAGAGAATCTGGTTCAGCTCAATTTAAAGAAACTGTCTCAGGTTCCAAATTCAGGGATGACATTTCCATATGCAAATTGTAGGCAGCTCCAAGCCATACCATGTTTCTTGCATTTCAGCCTTACCTTATGAACTCTGGAATTTCTTTTACTGCACCTGTCCACTATATGCTAGTAGACCCTTCATCGAAAAATATGCTAGTCGATCGAGATCAGGTGCCTAAATTTATTGCATCAACTTCTGCCAAAGCGCGCACATGATGTACAGAAACATTGAAGGGATGGAACGACTTCGAATTCAGAAAGCACAATAAAATCTCCATGACTTGGAGGTGCACATAGACGATACAACTTGCCACCAGGATCAAATTAACGACATGGATTTTACTGAAACTCTGGAACCTGAAACTTTCTGCAATTGAACCTGAACCATGATACTGCTTGTTTGGGCGAAATATGTCCTAGCATTGCAGTACATAAAAAGGGGTGATGGAGATGTAACAATATATTGGAAGCTTGCAACAACCGTACTCTGTCAGAAAATAGAGTGAAACAAGCAGTCATGAACAGTTTTTGCACATCGAGCCATATGAAGTTGCGTAGTTTGCCTCTTTTCTTGACAAAATAGACCACACGGCGAGATGCAGTGTCCCACAGCATTAGTGAGCACACCCTTTGAGAGAAATAGAACAACGAACAGCTAGCTGCTAGCTGCAGTTGGAGCAGTACGAATAAATGAACATATGCTGAGTGCTGCATGCAAGGAGTGAGAAATGAAAGAGATAGCTGAAATTCAAATAACTGTTACAACAAGCAAATAATTTCCCACTCCTGATAAACTTGGTAAGAAGCCTACTCAACGGGAGGAAGCAAGTGCTAGCACAAAGGTAAGAATAAGATTTATGGTAAATCCTTCACCACCAATCATTGAAATGATAGAAGCATGTATTGTCATTGCAGTAGTCGAGCAGAACCTGAGTAAGACTGAGAGGGGGTAGACGATGGTTGTAGGCACGCGTGAAGATCCCACGTTGGTGGCAGAAATTGGCACGAGGAGACGATGGTCGGGGGTGGATGTTGGCACGGAGCATCGGCTCAGTGTAGAGAATCTCCATGGTACCATCCCTTAGGTTATACACGTGCGTGTAGCGCCCCCGCCATTCTGGCATTTCCACCCAGTTAGACATGTATACGCAATCAGCATCGACTGATGGAAAAATATCTGCATCCACTGACAAACACCTCTCGCCGCCAAGGAACAGTGTACGGGAGCCCAAGCTCTTGACCTCCTCCAGCAACTTGTGCTCGACGTCGACTCTGAAAACTTTCAAGGCTTGACCCCAATGACGAACGACCAGCAGTTCCCCGGCAGACTCCACGAGAAAACAGCGTGCATACGGTCTATCTCCCTCTAAATATATGTCCACATCTGGCAACATCTTGGCTATGACCACAGGCTCATGATCACCCTGCTCTGCTGGCGCAACAAACTGGAATACACCTTCATCTGAACCGGCATAATAGATGTTGCCTTTGAAGGTAACCATGCTATGGACCCAGGACAAGCCAGTCTTCTCCTCCTCCCTAAAATCATCGCTGGTTGGATCGGCATATAGAAGTGTCCGCCATCTCCAATCATAGTCCCGCCACACCACCAGCGTCGAGCGAGGGCCGCCGCTCACTGCCGTACGTAGTTCATCAGCAGACTCCCATAATGACACAGCAAAGTGGAGCATGCCTCCTGTAAAGGGGTTGAGGACACGAATGCCTGTCATGTCCGGGCGCTCCCTGTCCGTGAATTCATGTACAATGAGCCCATCGCATGCGCCCAGGACGAGGTGGTCGCGGATCACGGGGAGGGGCAGGCGGCGGAAGCGGCCGGTGGGGACGTGGAGGAAGAGTCGGGCGTCGGGGTCGTGCTTCCTGGATTTCAGGTCCACCATGATCCAGTGCCGTGGACGGAAACGGTGGTCGGCGAACGCTGCGTGCGGAGATGGCTTGGCGATGGCGGAGCGCCAGCTGGGGCAGACGGCCCTCATGTCCATGTGCGTGTCGACGCCGCCGGTGGTGGAGAGGACGGAGTAGGCGATGTCTTGGACGAGCTCCGGTGGAAGCGAAGCCCAGTCCGCCATGGTCGATCTATGTGCTCGGTTCATTTCGTGTGTGTGGTAGATGGGTAGATGCAACCAACCGCCTGTTGCTGTCTAGATTATGGATATCTAAACTGGAGAAATTGGGTGCCCGGGAGACGAGAAAGTGAGCACGAACGACGGAAGACGGTTAGACGCTAAATTTTGAAACTGGCGCGGCCAATACGTGCGTGCGTGTGCAGTTACTACTTGGTTCCGCAGCCTAGGCCCTCGTACACGGCACCAAGCGTCACCCACGAGTACGATTTATCAGTTCCACTTCCTTTTTCATCAAGGAAAACTCAGCTTAATGAGGGAAAATTAGCACAAACCATCAACTAAACAAAATGGGCCATACAAAAATCTAGAAACGAAATTAACAACATGTTGGATAATTAGGCACAATTTCCATGATTAATTCCAGAATATAAAACATGATGGCAGCAACTAGCAACATGTGAAACTCAAACATACTAGATGCATTAATCAACATGAGTAGCAGCAGCGCAAACGGTAAAGCATCCATCGCTAAACAGATCGAGATATGTCGCACGTACCGATCTGGTGGAGGTGGCGGTGGAGGTGTAGCAGATGATGTCGCGGCAGTAACGTTGTTGATGACAACGTTGTTGACGACGGGGACGACGGGTCGAAGTAGACGGCGTTGAAGACGACGGTAGGCAGCACCGCCCGACTTGGACGGAAGGCGACCCGTGATGAAGAGCTTGAGCAGTCGCGCAGAGCGCTTCCCAAAAACCCACCCGCCCTCTCCCGTACAGGATCGCAAGGACGAGTGGTTCCGGAGACCTGCTCTCCCGTTCACCGATGCACGTCGGCGAGCGGGATGGAGTAGGCTACGATGGCAGCGCAAGCAGAGAGAGGTGGAAACCCTAACTCGTGTATTAGATGTTTTTCTGCGGTAGCCGGGCAAGAGATTATATAGGCTCGGGAAACCCTAGACAACGTGGGCCACGCCCACGTCGCACGAACGTTTCGAGTCGGTTACAGATAGCCCACGGCCCGGGAGCGACCCGAACCGACTAACTGCGACGCGTCCGTCTAGAACTCTGTTCGTTTTCCTGAGCTGCAAAAAGTAAGGAAAGTCTCGGCTCGAGGCTCAATCCACTCACCACGAGCGCGGCGCGCGCGTCGTGACGTGTCGTGTCGAGTCGAGTCGAGTCGAGACGAGCGAGCGAGGAGGAGGAGGAGCGCGCGCGTGTAGCACTCCTATTCTCACTCACTTACTAGTGGTGAAACAACCCACCTTATAAGGTGGTCTAACTTCCTCCCAACTTTCCATGTGGGACTAAACTTCCCACCTTTTGCCACTCCCTAGTGAGCTGCCACCAACTTGGGCTCAAACTCACAAGGCTGCCACTAAGTGGGCTTTGAGATTTATAGGGAAACCTGAAATCTAGTATGGGCCAATGTGTATGGGCCCAATATTTCAACAATCCCCCACCAGATCTCAAATCCCCATTTAGAGATTTACCAATACTCACTGCTTGTTTATATACCAGTGTTTCAGCGGAGACTGTTAAGTTGAACTTCCGCCTAGAACCTTAAGCTACATCCATTCACACTTGAACAATGGACTAAGCCTTGAATTGCAAGTTTTGCGTGAACAGGGTTTCACTCAAAGTCATAACCAGTACATGGCTGCCAGTAGCCTACCCCGCGGGTGAAGCATATGCGTCATACTTCGTGGTCTCTTCATGAGTTTACTAGAGATCACCCAAATCTCGTAGATTGCGACGTTTAACAATCGGACTCATATAGGTGTGTTATTTCAAGAATGCTCTGTAGGACAGCATCTTTGCTAAAATAGCCAACATAAACACATTAAGGCTTGTTGCCAACCTGCCTTACAGCAATTGAGAGTTGTGCATCTTCACATAGAGAGGGTTACATAATACTCTCCTCAATTAAACCACTAGCTTGTTTTTCCCAGGTCCTAATTCACGGGGTCTCCGATCACAAAGGTTGGGTTACCACTATGGTGTAACATCAACGGGTCTCAAACCCATCTCCCTTGATGCACTTTCTATCACATTACGTGATAGTCCCTTTGTAAAGGGATCTGCCAGGTTTTTGTCTGTTTGAATATATGTAACAGTTATTACTCCGGAGTTTCGCAATTTCCTGACAGACTTCAAACGTCTCTTGACGTGTCTTGATGACTTCGCGTTATCCTTAGAATTGTTCACTTTGACAATTACAGTTTGATTGTCACAATTCAAAAGGATTGCCGGTACAGGTTTTTCAACCACAGGCAAGTCCATCAAGAGCTCACGCAACCATTCTGATTCAACAGTGGTTGTGTCCAAAGCAGTAAGTTCTGCTTCCATAGTTGACCTCGTCAATATGGTTTGCTTACAAGATCTCCATGACACTGCGCCACCTCCAAAGGTAAATACATACCCGCTAGTGGCGTAGAGATCAGCTACATCAGAGATCCAATTTGAATCACTATATCCTTCAAGCACAGCTGGGTGCCCTGAATAGTGAATCCCATAACTCATTGTACCACATAGGTAGCGCATGACCCTATCAAGTGCATGCCAATGATCGCACCGGGTTTGACATGAACCTACTCAACTTGCTAACAGCAAAAGAGATGTCGGGTCTAGTCGCGCTCGCTAAGTACATGAGTGAGCCAACAATCTGAGAGTATCTCAGTTGATCTACGGCAATCCTCCGGTTCTTGCGTAATGTCACACTGTGACATAGGCATCCCAAATGGGCCTGCCGAATATAGTACCCGGGGTTTATTGAAGGCCCACTACCCGAAGAATAAGAAGATTCGGGAGCCCAAGATGCGTTTAAGGAAGAAATAGAGTTGTAATAGGAAGTGTTGTAATCTGGCGGGATGAGTTAGAAACCGTCCCGAACTCTGTAAACTTGTACAACACGAATCCTTCGACTCCACCTCCTATATAAAGGGGGAGTCGAGGGACGAAGAATCAATCGAATCATTGTCTGCAAACCCTAGTTTTCACAATCGTCGAGTACTTTTCGGCTGAAACCTTCGAGATCTACTTACCCTCTACTTCTAACTAAACCCTAGCCTACAATCCATAGGCATTGACAAGTTAATCCCTTGTCAATTGGCGCCGTCTGTGGGAATTAGAGGCGTAAGGAGCTGATCTCGATGGCACGCTCAAGATCTTCGACATCGTCAACCGCAAGCAACACAATGGATCGAGGTAAACAGATCGCTACTGGTCTTGTCGATTTTGTTCCTCACCCACCCTCCCGTTTGGATGCATATGCGTATCTGGCGGAGCCCATGGAGATGACGTTCGGAAGGTTCCACTTTCGCGTCGAGAAGGAAGGATCGTATCGTGTCGAAATTCCGATTTCGTCGGGATCATCAGTGGCCGATTCCGATTTTTCAAGCTATGCATCGTCAAACGAGTCAGGAGAAGAAGAAACCTCGGTGACACGCTACGTCAGCATCAGAGCAAGAGAGAAACTCGCCAAGATCTTCAACGACATATCGTTTGAGTCATCTGCGGACTCGTATATAAGCGATGGCTCAAGCGATGTCGACAGTCATGACTTCATCGACAAATCTCTCACAGTGGGCAAGGTCTTCATCAATCTTAACGATGATGTCACCAAACCCAACGTAGATCTGAGTACAAAGTATCATCAGATTTACGCCATTGAAGAGCAAGAAGAGACATCTGAGGCTTTCGACAGTTTGGGAAATCCATACGTCGATCCCTCCAATCTGCGACAAGGCTTGGGCAACAAATACGTCGGGCCAGAGCCGCGAGATAGAGTTCAACTTTCACAAGCAGCGTGGGACAGAGCTGCGAGAGCTATGAACGGCACAGAACCAATGGCTACCACAGCCACACCAGAAGAATTGCAAGCATATCAATATAGGCTCGCACGAGCTGCCAGGGAATTGGAAAAACAGACAGCTGAGTTGAACAGGAGAAAGGAGGCAGCTTCTGCATCCAGCAGAGAAGGGCAGATCTAAGTCGACAATCTAGAACTACGGGTGATAGCCATCGGGAGGCGCGGAACAGCAAGATCAAGGCTGCAACACATACCCGAGGCAGAAAGAGAACACTTGGTTCAAAACCTCGACATGTCCTTTATGTCGATAGATACAAGAGGAAACATCATCCCTAAGACACCAGAGGCTGGGTATATGGCGACACATGCTTTTATCCTTGCATCTAAACCACCTCCGGGTGACCCAAGGGAAACACTGTACAATATGGCGGTAGCAGGAGTTGGAGCTATGGGGACAGCGTTTATATCAACGCCTCCCGAAGGAGTGGCAAGGCAAAATAGTCCGCGACCCGCAGCAGCAACAGCGGCAGCACCTGAAGGGCCAAGTGGAGCAAGAGACACAGCAGCACAAGCAAGAGTCGACAGAGCGCGGCAAAACAGAAGGGATCATCGGCAATCCCCAGAACTCAACGACGAAGATATGTGCGGCTTACCATGCTTCACGAGGAGAGTCCGAAAAACGCGAGTCCCCTCGGGATTCAAGTTACCCGATAATTTCAAGAAATTCGACGGCCTTCAAGATCCAGAGGATTGGCTAGTCGACTATCCGGAGACGGTGAAGGCGACAGAGGAACTAGGGCAACAGCCATGCAAAGCATCCAGGTGCACCCGAGTGGTGCCGCACGATCATGGATAAAGAAACTCGCTCCAGGATCCATCGACAGCTGGGAAAGTTTCGAGGACGTGTTCGTCAAGAACTTCAGATCCACGTGCAAAAAACCCGCATCGTTAGAGGAGTTGAGAGCGTGTCGACAAAAGCCAGATGAGCCAATGAGAAAGTACATCCAGAGGTGGAATATCATCAAAAACTCGGCAGAAAACATATCTGACGAGAGAGCGATAGATGCGTTTGTCGCAGAGTCGAGCGTGGAGACTTTGTCGAGGCTTTGGGAAGGACCAAGCCAACGCCAGTATCCGCGTTGATGGAGATAGCAAATAAATGGGCAGATGGAGAAGACGCTGTCCACAACAAACGACACAGTCGAGAGGAGGACCGTGGTCGAAACTATCAACCGAGGCGAAGATTTCCTCGGACGTACCAGAACTACGACGCCCCAGGACAAATTTCGGCAGGTTTTCGGACAAATACAGGAGGCAACAGAGATGATTACCAGAGAAGCAGTGAACAGCGAGGTGATAATAGGGATGATTCACGCAATGTGCAAAATAGTGGGCCGAGGTTTCCAAGACCTTTCGTGTCCCCCGAGGAAATGCTGAACGGACCGTGCCGGATGCACTTCTTCCTCGACGGCAACGGGAAAAGACGGTCGGGCACTGCAGAAGACTGTCGAAATTTTCAGGCAATGTTCAGATACGCAGAAAATGCTCACGCTCGAGCAGCACAGAGAAACCCTCGGGAGCCTAGGAGCGAGGTTCATCTACCGCCACCTCCCGCGATTACAGAGGACAATCGACACCAGCTAAGAATAGCGGCAGCACCTGCACCACCACCCTATGTTGATCCTAACTCCAACGGAGCAAAGTGTTGATGATTCAAGGGAAGGCCGTCCAATAGAGCTCAAAAAGTAATCTCACGACAGGTGTTTATGGCAGAGAAAATGCCTCCACCAACAGTTGAGTACCTTAATTGGTCAGGACAAGATATCGGCTTCACAATAGCAGATCATCCGCAGCAAGTTCCTCGACCAGGGCAGTCAGCACTTATTCTGCCAGCAGTTATCGCAGGATTTGATGTCTCTCGAGTGTTCATAGACGGCGGCAGCAGCTTGAACCTCATGTATGCGGATACATTGAGGAAGATGAACATATCCTTAGCAAACTTGAAACCAACAGACACAAGGTTCCACGGCATCACACCAGAGAAACCAAGTTATCCATTGGGAAAAATCAATCTCGATGTTCAATTTGGGACCCGAGAAAATTATAGAATCGAGAAGCTCGAATTTGAAGTCGTGGATTTTCCATCACAATACCACGCTCTGTTGGGACGACCAGCATATGCTAGATTTATGGCGGTACCACACTATACATACCTGTTGTGGAGGTTGCCGGACCAAGAGGACCAATCACAGTCAAGGGAAGCTTTGCCTTAGCCGATAAGTGCGACAAGGATTTTCGTTGGCGAGAAACTTTCGGGATGCAAGCCGAGTACTTGGCGTCAAAAAGCATGACTGATTACGACGTCTTGCACGCGTTGGAAGGGCAAATAAAGAATCAACTTTCAACACGAGAAAAATTCTAAGGAGGTGCAGATTCACCCGACAGATCCAAAAAGACGACATCTATCGCAAACGATATGGATATCGCATAGGAAAGCGCGCTCGTCAAGTTCCTCCGTGAGAACTGGAAAATCTTTGCATGGTGTCCAGCTGACATGCCAGGAGTACCCAGAGAACTTGCCGAGCACCACCTAAATTTGGATCCAACAGAATAAACAATCTGACAACCTTTGCGTCGTTTTTCGGAACCATACCGCAAAGACTTGCTTTCAGAAATAAATCGACTCGAAGAAGCTGTTTTTATCGGAGAAATATCTACGAAGCCACATGGGTAGCTAACCCAGTGATGGTGCCTAAGAAAAACACGACATGCCTTCTCATGTGCGTCGACTTTACGTGTCTCAATAAACATTGTCCTAAGGATCACTTTCCCCTCCCAAGGATCGATCAAATTATCGACTCCACGGCAGGTTGCGAACGTCTTTCCTTCTTGGATGCATACTCTGGTTATAACCAGATCAGATTAAAAGAAGATGATGAAGCCAAGACAGCGTTTATTACACCTTACGGCGTGTTTTGCTACAAGACAATGCCCTTTGGTCTAAAAAATGCGGGAGCAACATATCAGAGGATGATGCAGAAGTGTTTAGCAACACAGATCGGGAAAAACGTGCAAGTATACATCGATGATGTCGTCATAACATCAAAAAAGGGGACAACATTGATCGAGGATCTCAAAGAAACTTTTGACAACCTCGACAAATTCTGCCTCAAACTGAACCCGACGAAGTGTTCTTTTGGCGTCCCAGCAGGAGAACTTCTGGGGTTTCTAGTTTCGGCAAGAGGGATTGAAGCAAACCCCGACAAAATACAAGCCATAGTAACAATGAGAAAGCCAACAAAGTTGAAAGAAATACAGCAGCTAACTGGGCGAGTCGCAGCTTTGAGCAGGTTCGTCGCCGAGTTAGGAGAAAAAGCGTTACCATTTTATGCGGCGATAAAACAAGGAGATAAATTCCAGGTGGAACGAAGAGGCCGACAGAGCTTTCGAGGATCCGGGCGAAAAATCTCGACACCACCAATCCTGGTGGCTCCAAAGGAAAAGGAACCTCTCCTACCGTATATCGCAGCCACGCCCCAAGTGGTTAGCACGGTATTAGTTGTCGAAAGAGAGGAAGAAGGGAAAATCCATGGAGTGCAGCGGCCAGTATACTTCGTGAGCGAAGTCTTGTCACCTTCAAAACAAAGGTACCCTCAGTACCAAAAGCTAGCATATGGAGTGTTCACGACAGCACGAAAATTGCGCCACTATTTTTCGGCACACCCGATCATAGTGGTCAATGAAGCTCCCTTGTCAAATATACTGAATAACCCAGAAGCTACGGGTCGTGTCTCCCTTTGGGGAATAGAACTTTCCCCTCGGGACATCACGTATGAAAAAAGAAAAGCAATAAAGTCGCAAATACTGCCAGACTTCATCGCAGAATGGATGGAGTTGCAAAATACAGGACCTCCAGATTTATCGAGAACTTGGACCATGAACTTTGATGGGTCCAAGAGACTAGAAAGGAGCTGGCGCAGGAGTAGTACTCATATCACCGAAGGCGACAAATTGAAGTACATCCTCCGGATGACGTTCCTTAACGCATCTAACAATGAAGCAGAATATGAGGCCCTCATACACGGGATGAAGATGGCGAAAGCACTGCGAGCAACTCGATTAAAAATCTTTGGCGACTCACAGTTGGTGGCTCAGCAAGTTATGAACCAATGTGATGCAATCAATGATAGCATGATGGCATACAAGGAGGTGTACAACGAGCTTGAGAAGTTATTCGATGGATGCGAAGTAAATCATATTAGCAGGTTGAGCAACGACGAAGCCGACGTTCTTGCAAACATCGGGTCACAGTGCCTTCCAGTCCCGCCAGGTGTATTCTGGGAAGAGATAACAGAGAGATCCACTAAGCCAACAAAGTCAAAAAAGAAGGAGAAGAAACCCTCGGGGGCTGCCAAAGAAAAGCAAGAGGACGAAGAAGATCAGGACTTGGTCATGATGATACAGATACCGTGGATGCAGCCGTACATATCATATATCCTTCGGAAAGAAATACCTGACGATCCAGTTGAAGCAAGGCGAGTAATTCGACGCTCCAAAGCTTTCACGGTGGTCAAGGGAGAATTGTATAAGCGAAGTATTTCGGGCGTCTTGCAAAGGTGCGTCACACCCGAAGAAGGAAGAATAATTCTGAAGGATGTACACGAAGGAATATGTGGCCACCACGCAAGTAGTCGAGCTATTGCAGCCAAGGTTTTTCGGCAGGATTTTCTTGGTTGACAGCAATCGAGGACGCCAAGGACATAGTAAGAACTTGCGACGCGTGTCAAAGGTTTGCCGCAAAACCCCACTCTCCAGCAGCAGAGCTAGCACCAATACCATTGTCATGGCCCTTTGCTCAATGGGGACTTGATATGGTGGGTAAGTTACACAAATCCTGGCCAGGAGGAAAGGAGTACATGCTAGTAGCTGTCGATAAGTTTACAAAGTGGATAGAAGCGAAGCCGATAAATTCACCAGATGGAGCATCCGCAGTAAAATTCGTAAAAGGCCTCGTCTTCAGATTTGGAGTGCCCCACAGCATCGTCACAGACAACGGCAGTAACTTCACATCCCATGAATTCAAAGATTATTGCGAAGAGGTGGGTATTAAGCTGAACTTTGCGTCAGTTGCACATCCTCAAACCAATGGGCAAGTCGAGAAAGCCAATGGCATCATCTGCAATGGTATCAAGAAGCGCTTGTTAGGACCACCGGAAAAAGCTCGACATACCCGCCGAAGAACTACCAAGCGTGTTGTGGAGCATCCGAACAACACCAAACACAGCAACGCAGGAAACTCCGTTTTTCCTGGTTCATGGAGCAGAGGCAGTACTACCAATCGAGATAGAGCACAACTCTCCACGTATCGCTGAATATGATGAAGAAACGTCGAGAAGAGTGCTAGAAGACGACGTCGACGCACTTGATGAAGCTCGAGATGAAGTATTATCTCGGGTAACCAAATATCAACAGGACTTGAAGAATTACCACGACGACGTTATGCGGCCAAGATCTTTTCAGGTGGGAGACCTAGTTCTTCGGCTCACGCAAAAAAGTCATGAAAACTCGAGTCACCATGGCTTGGCCCTTACATTGTCACGGAAGTAATTGGAGGAGGAGCATACTGAATAAAGGACAAGAAGACAGGGGTGGAGGAGCCAAACCCCTGGGAACGTGGCGCAACTTAGGCGTTTCTACGCCTAGAGTCAAAATATAGTCTTTGTAAAGCTTCAATGTACTGAAACGCCCGCGAGTTTTCAGACGCACTCTTTTCCTTTTTCGGGGCACCGAGTGGGGCCGGAGAAGGTTTTTAATGAGGCGGGCTCGCGGTGCTGCAATATAATAAAGATAGTGACAATATAACTTTTCTTCTTTATCGACATGACCAAAGTCTTCGCTCCGGCGAATTTCAATATAGTTCATCGACAAAAGGAAAAACTTGCCTTGGTATTCAAATACCTCGTGAGTCAACAAAAATACAAAATAGTACTCAATAAAAAGCTCGGGGGCTCATATTCGCCTTAAATATATAAATGCCTTGGTTCAAAACCTCGCAAGTATACAAATATAGTAAAGAGTCACCGAAACACTCGGGGGCTAAACAAACAGAGAAATATAATGATTGCTTTACAATATAGTCATGGATTACAAAGAAAAAATATCTACAAGAAGAAACTAACTAGTCTTGATTCAATATGTCATCAAGAGTAACCCTGTTTTCCTCAGGAGCAGCACCAAGAAAATCAGCATAATGGCCATCGGCAAAAAAGTCGGCATCCATCCGAAGTAGGTCTTCAATCATTGCTTCGGCTATAGGCGTAACCTTCGTGTTAATCCTGTCAACACCAACTCTCCGACGTTTTACTTTTTGGTGAACCTTCTCGACAACCTGGGTAAGGTCAAGCTTCGAGTGGCAGATTTGGAGCATGATAAGAGCAAATCTGGCGCCAGCTACCAGTTGAGCTTTGACAAAATCATGGATACTGCGAGCTTCCTTGAACCTTTCCATCAATTCAGGAAGAGTTTTTGGTTGGACGTTCCGAGGAAACATGGAGTTGTAAACCATGGACAAGGTCTTGGTACAGAAGTCAAGGAAATCGCGAGTTTGAGAGGCGCGATCTTGAAATCTGACAATTTGGCGGGTCCTCTCTGGGGTAGCCCAAAACAACGAACCATGGTCCAGGGAAAGATTAACAAGGAGGGTTGTCCTAGCATTTACCCTCTCTTCCTCGGCAGCAGCATCAACAAAGGCACCTATCAAAACAAAGAAGTGGAAACCTCTAAGAAACAATAGCATGAAGATAAAGAATATCAGCGGACGAAACAGGCATACCCGACATATCTGCACTGGCTTCATTCATTAATTCGAGCATGAAATTTTCTCGAGTAGTTGCCTTTTCAGCCTCGGAAGCAGCAATTTCCTTAGCAGCCACGGCTTCGTGAGCTTGTTGAAGAGCAATTTTTTCGGCTTCAGATGACTTACGAGATTGCTCCATCATCACAAGTGTTTGCTTCTTCGCATACTGAAGTTGCTGCCGAAGTTCATCCAGTTCTTGCGACAAGGTATCGTCGACAGGTGCAGTATCAGCAAAAGCTCTCCTCGCACGAGAAGAAGGCGATACATTGGAAGGAGCGGAAGTTGGAGTATAGTTATCAAATATCAACTGAAATTTAGACAAGACAACATCAAATGACAGATAGAGTTTTTCATTAATTTCTTGGAATCATTACAAGGGCACTACAGCAGAGCTAAAGAAATGAGTGTCGCCAAAACAACTACTTTGGCAACAAAAGCAAAAGAAACAGAAAAAGAAACAAGGAGGCATGCAACTAGACCTCCGGCCTCGAGGAGCTAGGAGTCGAAGCTGGCTTGATCCCCAGATACGCCAAGATCTTCTTAGTGTTGGGCTTGGCTGCCTTGATCAGCGACCTCCATCTCGAATGCTCTATCTGGCTGGTGTCGCCAACCTTCATCCAATCAAGCGTCTGTTGGCTGTCAGCAACCAGGGCAACAGTACTCTCGACAGCAACCTTCATATTCTCCTGACGCATCTTCAATCCCAGGTCTTCCGACGAATTGAAAAGCTTGGCAAGGGCAAGGAAAGTCGAAGGTTCCTCTTTCTTCGGGAAGAAGTAGGGGAACAACGCCGACAAACTTGCACTGGCATTGGCCACGCCTTCACGAATTTCGCGCCCATGGAACTCCAGAAGAGAAAGTGCATCAAGGAGAGGGTCATTAACGGGATTCTCCAGATCAAAATCTTGGTTTGTTTGGGCTGCCACACGAGACAAACCATTAGTCAAAAACCAAGAAACAGGAAGTACAATAGAAGGGGTTGATGATATTACTCAGCGTACGTCGACTTTGCGACTTCAGACGCTTGATGATCTCTTGTTCACGCACAGTTTGTGCAGTTTTCTGCTCATCTAAGGCAGATTCGGCATCTTTGAGCCTTCTCTGCAGCTCCTCGACACTAGCAGCTTTCACCTTGGCTTCATCAACCTCGGCCTTGGCTTTGCTAGCAGCAAGTTCAGCTTTCTTGCGAGCCGCCTCACTTTGCTCGAGTTTTTGAGCAAGTGCGTCGACACGTTCGTTGGCCTCTGAAAGTTTTTCTGTCGAGATATGAAAAAGAAAGAAAAGAAAGATCAAAAAATAGCGACAAGCAACAGGAATAGAAAGTCAAAGAAAAATAGCAAGTATAAAAGTCGTTACCTTCGGCTCTGGCGGCATATTCACGGTACCCAACAAATTGGGACCCGATCCGAAGAAGCTCTTTGATCATTGGCTGTTCAAAGGTAAGTACATCAAAAGAAACGTCGGCATGAAAAAGAGAAAAGGTGTGAAAAAACAAAATAAGGAAAATATAGATGCCGACAAACTTACATCATCTAAGAGCAGAGTCGACGAACTGCCCAACTGAGGGGCAGGATCAACAATCTTTTCAACCCGTGCCCTTTTTGGTGAAGGGGCACGGGGGCTCGAAGGAGGAGTAGATGTATCAACATTTTGTTGAGGAGGCGACGATTCCTCCCCTTCAACTGGTTTTTCTGAAATAACTAAAGTATGTGACGTGCTCGTTCGAGCAGCCACATCTAAAGTTGGTGTTTCTTCATCATCACTGTGACAAAATAGTGGCAGCATAAAAAGCAAGGCAAAATAAAATTCTTCAAATAGAAAAGGAAAAGAGCAAGGAACCTACGAGCTGATGATACTCTCGACGTATGGATCATAAGCTGCTTTTCGAGGTAAAGGAGCAGTTTCTTCGGGTTTCGAGGTCCCGGAATCTTCGCCATTGCTCCTTTTCCTTTTGCTCTTCGGAGAAACAGCAGGAGGAGGAGATTGTGCTGATGTTGTACCTTCAGAGGCAGCATCCTTCTCAGTAGATCCCGCAGATTTTCGAGAATCTGCGGGTTCATTAACAAAAGAGGGGGTCTCCTGGTTGTCATCATCGACAACGGCTCTTTCTTCGACCTCTCCATCCTCAGGAAGAGGAGGAAGGGAAGCCATAGTAGGATGATTCTACAAGGAAATAGTGACAAAAGAGAATAAGTAAGATACCACTGCAATAAGATACAAGGAACAGTTTAGAACAAGATAGAAATTCGAGAAGACAAAATACCTCGGGAAGAGGATTGGAAGCACTGTATGGTTCCACTCGACAGGAGGAGGGAATAGGATCCTTCTTGCCTAATCGAGAAATTCTTCGAACCAATTTTTCCAGGTCCTTTACGTAAAGATCACTTTGGAAACTCTGTTGGCGTCATTTTCACCAGAATACGTCCAAAGGGGATTTTTGCGAGCCTGAAGAGGCTGCACTCTAATCCTAAGGAAGTAGGCAGTAATTTGAACACCAGATAGCTCTTTGCCTCGAGTGTTTTGAAGATGATGGATACGAGCCATGAGCGCCTCTGTCGCCTTTTTCTCTTCTTCAGAAGCTTCGGCATCCCAGGAACGGCGACGCTGAATCCTGGCACTTCCGTCAAAAGGAACTATGTTGTGCTCCACAGAATTGGCGCTTTCTTCGTGAATGTAGAGCCACTTTTTGCGCCATCCTTGGACAGAGTCAGGAAATTTGACGTCGAAATAGTCGACATCAGTACGAACACAGATTACAACGCCACCTATGTTATAAGTGACGTTGTGGGAGCCATTGCGGCGGAGGCAGAAAATTCGTTTCCAAAGAATCCAATTAGGAGTGATTCCAAGGAAGCACTCGCAAAGCGTGATGAAAATAGAAATGTGAAGGATGGAATTGGGAGTCAACTGGTGTAGTTGAATCCCATAAACGAAAAGAAGGCCGCGGAGGAAATCATGGATTGGGGTCGAAAGGCCGCGGATTAGATGATCAACAAAACTAACCCGGTACTCCATTGGAGGTTTGGGGTAGCTTTCTTCGCTGGGGAAGCGGATGGCGTCCTCCTTCTTCATGAGGCCAAGCCTCTTCAGCATGTTGGTGTCTTGGTTGGAGATTTTGGATCTCTCCCACTCAAGATCCTCGGCAGCCATCTTGGATTCCGGAGTGCTGTGGCGAGTGAGTCGCGTGCGCGGTGGCATCAACGGCAATGGGCAGAGTAAGGTCTGTGAGTGCGGAAGCTTGGAGAGATTCGGGCGCAGGAGAAGTTTTGCGAAGGGGAACAGATGAGCGGCGCAAGCGAGGGGATGAACGGAGGTTGAAGAAAGGTTTATATAAGAATCGGGTGAAGCAGCGTGCCGTTGGATGGAGAAATCGTGTGGTGAGAATAGATCTTCTAGAAACAAGGGTAAAAAGGTATTTTTACTGAGATAGGCGTTACCGTACGTGCGCCAGAAAAAGCGGAGGACGTGTGTCCCCCACTTGCACGACGTGTCAACGTGGTGGAAGCAATGGACCCACAGGACAGAAAATTCACGACTACTTGTCAAGGATGAAGTAAATTTGATTAAGTGAAGAATGTCGACAAGGAAGTATTCAGAGATTGGCGACAGGATGAAATATTCAATACTTCGGGAGCCTTTGATCAAATACAAGTTTTTGCCCAAATGCTCGGGGGCTACTCCGACAAAAAGTAAAATTTCGAGTATGACAATATAGAAAATGTTGAGCCTACAACCAAGCACAAGTTCTTGGCTATAGCCTCGGGGGCTACTCCCATCGGGAGCGCTGTTCGCGCACCCGAGAAATATAAAAATAAAGAGAGAGAAGAAGAAGAAGAGGAAAGAGTTCATATTGCGAAATAATGACAAAATAGCGACAAGGTGGAATAAAATGTTGAGCCTACAACCAAGCACAAGTTCTTGGCTGTAGCCTCGGGGGCTACTCCCATCGGGAACGCTGTTCGCGTGCCCGATGAAATTAACAAAGGAAAAATAGAAGAGCAAGAGAGTATATTTCGAGTTATAATTAACTCTACATATACTCCCATCGGGAGAACAATATAAGTCATATTTGACTCAATAAAATGTGCCATTCCAAAAGCCGGAAAAGCACTCGACAATATATTCTCAGAACGCCAAAGTTGCGATCAATTTCTGAATGCCGCAAATTTGCGAAGGTAAGACCCGTAATCCATTCTCATTGGGCGTGGCATCGCCAAAGACTGCGCTCTGCTACTTTTATCCGTATCAACAGATACGAAGAAAAATCCTAACGGACGCGTTAGGTACCCGATAAATTTGACTGGGACTCGACAGAATGGTAAGACCTTAAGCGGCACCTGTCGAAGTTTACACCAGTATCCCGAGATCATGTCCAGGGACGTGATTTTGAAGTAGGTTTTTGCGGATTGCCACTAGAGCAGTTAACTAGTACCTGATCCGTCAGATGAACTAGCCCCAATTACCAATATCCCTGTACAATATAGAATTTTATGAGAAGAAATATAGAAAGATTAAGGCTTTCGGGTAAAAATAAACAGTGGAGATTTTCCCTGACTTTACAATTCAAGCAAAATCTCGGGGGCTACTGACATAGGCATCCCAAATGGGCCTGCCGAATATAGTACCCGGGGTTTATTGAAGGCCCACTACCCGAAGAATAAGAAGATTCGGGAGCCCAAGATGCGTTTAAGGAAGAAATAGAGTTGTAATAGGAAGTGTTGTAATCTGGCGGGATGAGTTAGAAACCGTCCCGAACTCTGTAAACTTGTACAACACGAATCCTTCGACTCCACCTCCTATATAAAGGGGGAGTCGAGGGACGAAGAATCAATCGAATCATTGTCTGCAAACCCTAGTTTTCACAATCGTCGAGTACTTTTCGGCTGAAACCTTCGAGATCTACTTACCCTCTACTTCTAACTAAACCCTAGCCTACAATCCATAGGCATTGACAAGTTAATCCCTTGTCACACTGGGATCATAAGGTGTTGGAGAAGACTTGCTATCAACATAGCCGAACCGGCTCAACATCTTCTCAACATAATGGGATTGTGTTAGAGTAATCCCACTCTCGTTCTTAATAAGCTTGATGTTCAGAATCACATCAGCTTCTCCCAGATCTTTCATATCAAAACACTTTGACAAGAAAGACTTGACCTCGTGTATTACTTTCATGTTTGTACCAAATATCAGAATATCATCCACATACAAACACAGTATAACACCTTCGCCCCCACCATGACGATAGTAAACGCACTTGTCAGCCTCATTGACAACAAAGCCTACAGAAGTCAAAGTTCTGTCAAACTTCTCATGCCATTGCTTATGTGCTTGTTTCAGGCCATATAAAGATTTCAACAACTTGCACACCTTTCTTTCTTCACCTTTTACTACAAACCCATCAGGCTGATCCATATAGATTTCCTCTTCCAACTCTCCATTAAGAAAAGCTGTCTTTACATCCATTTGATGAACGATAAGACCATAGGAGGCAGCCATGGACAGTAGTACTCGAATGGTGGTAAGTCTAGCGACAGGTGAATAGGTGTCGAAGTAATCTTCGCCTTCTCTCTGTGTGTAGCCTTTAGCTACAAGCCGTGCCTTGTACTTCTCAATAGTACCATCAGGTCTTAGCTTCTTCTTGAACACCCATTTGCAGCCCACAGGCTTGCATCCATGGGGTCGTTCTGATAGCTCCCAAGTTCCATTAGAAAGAATCGAGTCCATCTCATTATGGACGGCTTCTTTCCAATCATCTGCATTTGGAGATGCATATGCCTCTGCAATGGACGTGGGAGTATCATCCACAAGGTACACAATGAAGTCATCACCAAAGGATTTTTCAATCCTCCGTCTCTTGCTCCGTTTAGGAGCTTCATTGTCATCCTTCTCAGTAACATTCTCATGTGATTGTTCAAAATACTCATTAGATGGACTAGACTCAGGAATTATCTCAGTAGAAATTCTAGCAATGCTATGCATATCTTTCATAGGAAACATATTCTCAAAAAATGTTGCATCACGAGATTCCATAATAGTATCAACATGCATATCAGGTACCTCGGATTGAACTACTAAAAATCTATAGCCTACACTCCGCGGAGCATAACCTAGAAAGACACAATCCACTGTCTTTGGTCCGAGTTTGCGCTTCTTAGTGATTGGAATATTGACTTTCGCCAAACATCCCCATGTGCGCAAATACGAAAGTGATGGTTTTCTCCCAGCCCACTCCTCGTAAGGGGTTTTATCTTTATTTTTGTTAGGAACTCTATTCAGGACATGACATGAAGTCAATAAAGCCTCCCCCCACCATGCCTTTGATAAACCAGCAGTGGCTAACATGGAATTCACCAAGTCAGTCAGTGTGCGGTTTTTCCTCTCGGCAACCCCGTTTGACTGGGGCGAATAGGGAGGCGTCCTCTCATGAATAATGCCATGTTCCTCACAGAATTCATCAAAGATTTTAGGAAAATATTCACCACCACGATCCGACCTAAGACGCTTGATCTTTCTCTCTAGTTGATTCTCAACTTCAGCCTTATAAATTTTAAAGTAGTCTAAAGCTTCATCTTTAGTTCGCAACAAATAAACATAGCAAAATCTAGTCGCATCATCAATCAATGTCATGAAATATCTCTTTCCACCTTTTGTCAACACACCATTCATCTCGCATAGATCAGAATGTATGAGTTCTAGAGGTGCCAAGTTTCTCTCCTCGGCCGCCTTGTGAGGCTTCCGGGGTTGCTTTGATTGCACACAACTATGGCACTTAGAACCTTTGGCAATGGTGAAATTCGGAATTAAACTCAAACTGGATAGTCGAGACATTAAACCAAAATTAATGTGACATAAACGAGAATGCCAAACACTGGTATCATCACTAACATTGCCACAAATATGGTTCACAGACTTATTACTGAAATCAGAAAGCGAAAAGCGGAACAAGCCTCCGCACTCATAGCCTTTACCAATAAATTGTCCAAACTTGGAAACAACTACTTTATTCGACTCTAAAACAACCTTAAACCCATCTCTGCATAGAAGGGAGCCGCTAACGAGATTCTTGTTCATAGTAGGGACATGCTGCACGTTCTTCAGCTGCACGATCTTCCCCGAAGTGAACTTCAGATCTACCGTGCCAACACCACGAACAGAAGCATGTGACCCATTCCCCATCAAGACGGAAGAATCCCGGGCGACCTGGTAAGAAGTGAACATGGATATGTCAGCACACACATGAACATTAGCACCCGTATCAATCCACCAACATGGAGATTGAAATACCGAAAGAACAGTAAAGAGATTACCGTACCCATCAGCATTGCTAGCGGTCACAGTGTTGACTTGCCTCGCCTTTTTCTTGCGGTCTGCCCTCTCTCGGATGAGTCCTTAGAAAAGTGGCCAGTCTCTCCACAGGTAAAGCAGCTCAGATCTGCTTTGTTTATCATCTTCTTCTTCTTGAAGGTTGTAGTCTTCATAGGCTTATTGAAGGAGGGCTTGTTATTCCCTTTATTCTTGCTGTAGGGTTTCTTCTGCATCATGTTGGCGCTAGACTGACCCTCTCCTTTCTCAGTATTATCCTTAGCCCGAGCTTTCTCCTCAACATCAAGAGATGCTATCAGATTTTCAACTGATATCTCCTGTCTCTTGTGTTTGAGAGTTGTGGCAAAGTTCCTCCATGAAGGGGGCAACTTAGCGATGATGCATCCAGCCACAAACTTGTCAGGTAAGGCACACTTAAGGAGTTCAACCTCTTTCGCAATGCACTGTATCTCATGAGCTTGTTCGACTACAGAACGGTTGTTAACCATCCTGATGTCATGGAAGCTCTCCATGATGTACAGTTCAATGCCTGCATCGGTTGCACCGAACTTAGCATTCAGTGCATCTCAGAGCTCTTTACCATCTGTTAAGTGCATGTACACATCACACAGACGATCAGCAAGAATACTTAGAACGCATCCGACGAAGAGAGTATTGTTTTCCTTGAACTTGTTCTGATCTTGGTCAGATATAGTTCCTTCAGGTAAACCATCAGTAACTTCGAACACTTTCAGATGAGTAAGCCAGAGCATGGCCTTATACTGCCACCTCTTAAAGTGCACACCGGTAAACTTATCCGGCCTCAGTGCATCGGAAAAACCAGCCATTGTTAACTCAGGAAATTGCCTACAATTAGGTTTTTGGATTGTTGGATAATTAGGCACAATTTCCATGATTAATTCCAGAATATAAAACATGATGGCAGCAACTAGCAACATGTGAAACTCAAACATACTAGATGCATTAATCAACATGAGTAGCAGCAGCGCAAACGGTAAAGCATCCATCGCTAAACAGATCGAGATATGTCGCACGTACCGATCTGGTGGAGGTGTAGCAGATGATGTCGCGGCAGTAACGTTGTTGATGACAACGTTGTTGACGACGGGGACGACGGGTCGAAGTAGACGGCGTTGAAGACGACGGTAGGCAGCACCGCCCGACTTGGACGGAAGGCGACCCATGATGAAGAGCTTGAGCAGTCGCGCAGAGCGCTTCCCAAAAACCTAATTCACCCTCTCCCGTACAGGATCGCAAGGACGAGTGGTTCCGGAGACCTGCTCTCCCGTTCACCGATGCACGTCGGCGAGCGGGATGGAGTATACGATGGCGGCGCAAGCAGAGAGAGGTGGAAACCCTAACTCGTGAACTCTGTTCGTTTTCCTGAGCTGCAAAAAGTAAGGAAAGTCTCGGCTCGATCCACTCACCACGAGCGCGGCGCGGCGCGGCGCGCCGCGGCGCGGCGCGGCGCGGCGCGGCGCGTCGTGACGTGTCGAGACGAGCGAGCGAGGAGGAGGAGGAGCGCGCGCGTGTAGCACTCCTATTCTCACTCACTTACTAGTGGTGAAACAACCCACCTTATAAGGTGGTCTAACTTCCTCCCAACTTTCCATGTGGGACTAAACTTCCCACCTCTTGCCACTCCCTAGTGAGCTGCCACCAACTTGGGCTCAAACTCACAAGGCTGCCACTAAGTGGGCTTTGAGATTTATAGGGAAACCTGAAATCTAGTATGGGCCAATGTGTATGGGCCCAATATTTCAACACAACATGCATGTTCTGTCACGGGCATGGCTGCATCAATCAATTCTCAATCAATTGATGTTGGTCTGCTTGGGTTCCTTTTTGAAAAGGAAATATCATATCCTCTCATCCCTTCCTACCTCATAATACAATTCAAGAAAACGATATAGAACTTGCCCCTCTACTATAACGTTTAGCATTACTCAATGGAGCTTAAAAAAAATAAAAGTATAATCCATTTAGAATAAATATTTGAAAGGAAAAAAATGATAAGAAAACTGAATGAACGTAAATACCACAAAATTTAGAAAATACATCACAATTTCTTAAAAATATTACAACTAAACACATAAATAGTGTTATGCCCAAAATCTATAGCAAGGGCGGATCCAGGACAATTTTTGAGAGGTGGCAAAAATATGATATATAAGTGGTGCAAATAATAATTTTAAGTGGGGGCAAATCAGTTTTTAGCTAGCATATTACAAGGTAAATGAAAATTGAGTGGGGCAGCTGCCCCCCTTGACTATAGGCTGGATCTGCCCATGATCTATAGTACTCCCCCGTTCATAAAAAGATATTCGGATATATCTATATACTATAAGTTTAGATAAACTTGCGACATCCTTTTGTAGACATACTCTATGTAGTAGTTTTATTAGAACAAAGGCAAGAAAAAGAGCCAGCCAACGAAGAAGTTCAAGCCAAGTCCAGTGGCGCGTGTTAGACATAGCAATCCCATGATTATCGGTTGTAATTAAACAACATTTGTAGCTTCCCTGTATAGGAGATTGTCATTTACTCTAGGATTGCCATTTCGTCGTGTTCTTTAGTCCTAAAATCTTATCTCCTGGAGTGATCGAAAGCAGTCAACAGTATCTTGCTCATCTACGGAAGCCGAGTACAAAGCGCTAGCCAACAGGACTGCCGAAGCCACATGGTTGCAGTCATTGCTTAAGGAGCTTCGAATTTCTCAGCCATGACCACCGGTGCTTTGGTGTGATAATTTGGGCTACACCTACTTGATAGCCAATCCGATGTTCCATGCACATACTAAACACATCGAGGCTGGTTTTCATTTTGTCAGAGTGAAGGTGGCAGTGGAGCATTGGAGGTTCAGTTTGTGTCTTCCGCTGATCAGATGGCCGATGCATTCACAAAACCGGTAAACAAACAAATGCTTCAGAAATTAGGTACCAATCTCAACCTAATTACTGTAGATTTAGATTGAGGGGGAATGTTAGACATAGCAATCCCACGATTGTCGTTTGTAATTAAACAACATCCGTAGCTTCCCTGTATAAAAGATTGTAGTACCATGTATAGGAGATTGTCATTTACTCTAGGATATCAGATCGTATCAGGCAAATCACGGCAAAACTTCTTGTTTCACTCGTCGTACCCTCGACACCTGTGCCATTCACTGGTGGATCTTCCAAGCTATGCACCACATGTGTCCTTCGTTGCGCACGTCGTGTAGGAGGGTGTCTCAAAGTTGAGATATCGTGCGGATTTTAACGGGATCGCTAGAATTCTCATGGTACCGGTTTTGGGGGCGTCACATAGAGGAACTGAAGATATCACCATTCTCGAATAAGGACACTATTTGGAAATACAAATGATGCTCTAATGAAACTATATGGAATGCATTGTTGGCGTATTACTAATTCCCTTCCCATGCGTGTGGATTTTAGGCAAAATTACAATCTTGCCCCTTTTAGGGTTGTTGAGTGTATTTTAATGATTACAAATTATTTTTCTTGGATCTGTTGCACTTTTAATTGATTTTAAATTGATTGCAATATTTTTGGATTTTTTTACTAATTTTATTATTTCTAAGGTATCTTTAATTATTAAAATGCCCTTCTTTAATTCAATAACACAATTGGCATTTTATTCTCTTAAAAATAGATTTTTATAAATCTAACAAAAAAGATATTTGTAGTCTTTGCAATTTTCTCTACAAGTAGGTATTTTCCTAAAATAGTTAGATTTTGGCCTATTTTGGCTATTTAAGAAATGACGGTATTGCCCTCAGTGGGTCCAACCTATTAGGTTCGTGGAACAAAACAGACCGAATCGGTCATGTCAATCAAACCGACCGCACCACTTGATATTCCTCCACCTCACTCTCGCCCCTCTGACACTCACACCCGTGGTCGCCTCACCGACGCCATTGGTACCTCGGGCATCTCCGATCGCTGCCGCTACTACGCTCGTACCTACAGACTCACCTCGCTCCGTTCTACTGCTCTATCACATTAGATTCTTTTATTGCTTCCTAAATTGCGAGATCCTGACCTTGCCCGATTCTAGGTTTTATTGCTATGGTTGAGTTGTTGAGCTCCAGCGAGCTTAGCGGCTTTCCCTGGCTTCCCGACGTCGTCTACGTTGCCTACGCGACACCGACATGATCTGACGCAGGTCGAGCTGGCCGCAAGGGTTTCTTCCAGTGCCGCCGTCGCCGCGCAGTCATCGCCATGGTCTTAGGGTTAGAGCTCCACTTCCCCACGGCTGCTATGGCTACGGTATGTCTCCCTATTCCCCCGCTCTCAAGTTGATTTTCTAATCCAATTGATTTTGTCCAGTTTCTAGGGTTCCTGGCTACTGACGATCATGTCCATTAAGGGCATGTCGCACTACGAGTAACTCTTTTGTTTTCCGTTTTTTTTAACTGTGTTTTCCGTTATTGACCTAAGCAATTGTTTTGAGTCTAACAAACAACTGAATTGTTCAGTTAAAGAAAACTGAGTTATTTTGAGACTGGCAAAGAACTGAACATATTTTGATGGTGGATATTATCTCCGAAAAGCACTATCTTAATCGACCTTTCAGCCTTGTTACGGTTCTCTTGCAGTATTGCGATTTTCGTCGCTTGTCCTAAATGTATGTGAAAATAGACCTGTTCTGGCCTTGGTGCTATTGCCACTTCGATCAGTACTCTGGGCTTACAACCGATATATGCGAGGAAGGGGAGGTCAAGCAGTATTTTCATGTTCGAACAATATATGTATTTCAGTTATCTCTTTGATCAGTCGTGTTCCTGCGTCCGCTTGCTTGACTGATGTTGTTTATTAGCTCTTCATGAATGCCTATTTCAGTCCATGCTATGTCAATTGGTGTGTTGTGCTTGAAGTACTATTGGCTTAAGCTACATATACACACATGTTGGCTTGCGTACCCCTGTTACAATGATGCTTGTTGCGAACTTTTGAATTCTTGAATTTTTTCTGCACTTCCAATCCCTTAAAAGTCCATCACTTTTGGATCTTCGATCACTATGACCCAGGTTGTACTATCATAGCAGATCCTGGTGGGCATGCGAAGGATGCTCACCAGACACCAGATGTGCTACTACAAAGTTTTCCAGTCTGGTCCGAGTAGCCCCTATGTGCAGTAATAGGCACTCCCTTGTGTTGCAAAGAACCCTTCTCCAGGCATGTTTAATATTGATGCACAAACCTTGGTTAAACACAATTTCACTGTGGCTCCACAGTACAATAGAAGTAGCAATATTCAGAGCAGAAGATCTAGAATGACTACCCCACTGATATGTTACCGCAAATGTAACGAAACCATGTTACACAAAGTAAAACACCTTGCCAATTATCTTGGCTGCAACAAATTCTATAAGGAAGATGGTTAACTCATTCTAGTTGCTTGCAGAAGAGACAGACTCCTGTGGTTCTTCCGTATTCTTGCTCCTCAGTTATCCCTAGTGATAATATTGTTTTGTGCCAATAGCCACAAAAACATATGAATTATCGGGAGCGCTTTAATAATACACATTACAGGAAGAAACATGAGTGTCACCCCTCAACACTTAGCTATCTCATACAAGGAACTAGAAGAGTGGACATCTTTAGACTGATATTGTCACACAAACAGCTTTGGTGTTGACCGTAGTCACCCCTACAACATTGCTCCTCAGGTCCGGCTATCCAAGGTCAACTCAGCCATCTCTACCATACTATAGAGGACTATTTAGCTTGGGCCAACAACTAGTTCACATTTGAAACATGAAGAGCAAGCAAGAATTACGCTGCAGCTCTAGGTACTGCATTCGTTCATTATTGTGTTTAGACTACTAGATGGAGCTTATGTATACCTGGGTTGATCTATAGATAATTTGGCCGACGCGGCTTGCAATGCAAAATTGCAAATGAGCAAGGCTGATGCTACATGTAACAGCTGATATCTTTACTAGGAAACAATGTGGGCCGCGATGGTGTTGAGGCTTGCACGATGACAGATGCAAAGAGGAAATTATCTGAAGATGATAGTGTTCTCCCTGCGGGGAACTTTGATCTTCAGTTTGCCTGTAGCTTTTAGAGCATCTCCAACAGGCGCGGTATAATCTGGCTGTCGTTGCCTAATCGACGGTACCTCGGAGGAGGGATCCTCATGAGGGGGAGAAGAAGTAGGGGCCATAGGGCGGAGAGCACTCGGGACGGTGGTACGCGATTTACCCAGCTTCGGAACACCTGCTCGATGACAGGGCCTACTGCTGCTTGTCTGGTATTATCTGGGCGCTTTCGTGTTGTTACAATGAGTTGTTGTTCTGCCTCTAGGGCTGCCAGGATCCGGCTTATAAAGTCGCACGGATCTAGGGTTTACACGGAGAGTCCTAGCCGGAATACAAGTTGCCTAACTACGGTACAAAGTCTTGCCGTGTACGTCAAGGATCCGCCTTTCCTCTTAGTACGTACTGGATCCGGATACTTCATGGGCCTTCACGGATCCGGCCTCTTTCGTAGGTCGGTCGGGATCCGGCTCCCTGCATCTGGGCTGGACTTCATCCTTCAGGATCAACAGCAACTGGGCGCCTGACGGGCCACATGCCACGTCACCTACTATGGGCCACCCGGGCTTGCCGGATCTAGGCCATGCCGTTGATATACCCATAAAGTATACCCACAACAGTAGCCCCCGAAGTTCTCCGAGATTCATCATTCCTCCGACTCCTTTCAGCTCGGATCCGAAGAGAATCTTGAAGAGCTTCAAAACTTCACTTGTTTCCGGCTTCAATGATCCGTAAATCTTCTTTTCTTCTAACTTGGTAATGCAACGGAAATTTCACTTTTCCCGCGCACAACTTCCTCTTTTCCCGCGCTAAATTTTTGGAGATCCGAATCTTTATCCGGAAATTTCGGGAGTGCACAGTTAAATCACCTCCACGTTGTTTTACCGCATGTTGACTTAAGACACGTGTCGATCATCCGCCGGTGTGACTGTTCCGTTTCCACCGTTAGATCCGAATCACGAATCTCCGCGCGAGGTCTATAAATACCCCCACGCGCGGTAACTTAGCATTCTTTCACCTCATCCTCACCACTTCATCTTCCTCCTCGCGTCGCGCCGCCCATCGGATCTGATCTCCGGCGAGCTTTTGCACAGAGAGCTTCGCGCGCCACCGCTCCAGGCCTCTCCTCGAACCGAGTTCGCCACGGTTGATCGGGAAAACTTCTCCGCCGCCGATCCGTGGTCATCGGAGGCCTAGAACCGCAAGTCCGTCGACCTCCACCTCACCGGAGTTTCGCCGGACCGCCGCGCCATTAACGGTACATGCACCGGCCTCGTAGAAGAAGAAGTAGACTAGTGTAGATTCCGGGTTCTCAACTTAGTTTGCATGGG
The DNA here is from genome assembly GCF_019359855.2 of Lolium perenne. Lineage (NCBI taxonomy): Eukaryota > Viridiplantae > Streptophyta > Magnoliopsida > Poales > Poaceae > Lolium > Lolium perenne. Next base: position 335,309,460 of record NC_067246.2, read on the forward strand.
TGCAGCCGGAAGCATGTCGCACGGTTCTCCGCATTGTACTGGTAGTTCTCCGAGTAGCCCGGAACCCAGCACTGTGGAACCAATTTACCCGGATCCCATTGCATATCTGCCACCGTTCGTTTCCGACATTAGGCTTTCTCAACCTTTCTCCGCCTCTTCCAGTACCGCATTAGGCCGGATTCCAACTGCTCAAGAGCTCCAAGAAGAACTCCAAGGCCAAGCTAGAATGGCAGCGAAAGTCCAGGAGGCGGAAAACAAGAAGACTTCCAAGGCCCGGAGTAGCGAGGGAGTGAGGGGCCAATGGTGGCCCTGCGAGACCACCGACGCGGAGCTCAGAGAGCTCCAGAACGAGGGCATGATCTCCGAACACTGGAGTTTCATGCGCGACTCCGACATCCCCAAACCCGACGCGGATGAACGAGTCATGACCAAGGCGTGGGTCGAGCGCGCTCTATCGCTCCCCTGTTCGGAGTTTTTCCTCTCCGTCCTCAACACGTATGGGCTCCAGCCCCACAACATCTGCCCAAACTCATACCTCCTGCTCTCCAACTTCGCAACTCTCTGCGAAGGGCATCTTGGGATCCGACCAGATGTCAGATTGTGGCAATTTTTCTTCGGAGTGAAGAAAGAAACAAAAGACAAGGCTATGCTGAACTGCGGGAGTATGACCATTATGCTCCGACGTGGTCGTATGTATCCGCCCCATGATTCCCACGAATCCGTCCGGTACTGGAATGCCGGATGGTTCTACGTGAAGAACGCTTCAGTTCCGAATGTCCACGACGGACTCCCCCCCTTCAGCAACACCCCTCCAGAAGAACTTGCTAGCTGGAGCATCATCCCCTCGCTCGCCCAAACCCCTATCCTGGAGAAGGCAGCTCGGAGGATTTCTTGGTTGGTCCACGATGGACTAACCGGAGCCCAGCTAACCTTGAGCTGGTTTTCCCGGAGAATCCAGCCTCTCCGCTACAACGCACGCAAGATGTGCGAGTACATGGGGGTGGACGATCCTCTCCGGGTAACGCGCCACGATCTTCCGGTTGATTCTCTGAAAAAGGAGATTCAAGACGCTGGTGAAGGTAGGCCGGGGCCAGCCGGTCCCGGAACTGATCAAAGACATCAACACCAACGACAAATGTCCTCCGGTAAGCCCTTGCTCCTTTGACGTTCTTCAGCTTCCTATTTCTTTAGCATATTTGAACTTGTTCTCCTAACCTTCCTCGCAGCTCGATACTTTGGCGGAGGAAGATCTACGCGCAATACTCCGAGTACCCGTCAGTGGTGACGCGGCGGAGGAGGATCCGGAAGACCCTAAGGAGGAAGAGGTGCATGTGCCCCGAAAGGCTGCCCCTCGACCTTCAAAGCGTCCCCGCGCTAAAGTTTCCGGCCCTGAAGCCGGAGGCAGCAGCAAGGCCTCCACTAAGAAACCCAAAGTGACCAAGCCACCTCCGCTCGACTCCAAGAAGGCGGAACGCGAGCGCCTTAAGCTGCTGACAACAGCAGGGAAGCGCTCACGTCCCAACATTCCGGGAGCGGCGTAAGTTTCCGGGTATCATGCGTTTTTCATCTTAGTGAACTTCGTTACTTATGTGTTTCCCTCGCATGCTTGCAGGATTCCGAGTACCACCACCGCGCGGACCAGCGCCCAAGAGCCTATCACCAAATATATGACAAAGAAGTCACCCGCCGTTGGGCCCGCGACGCCAGCTCCGCCCAGCGTCCCCTTACCTACTCCACAGCCATCTCCCCCTCCCGCGGATCAATCTCCAGCTCCTGCTGCATCCACTCCACCGGAAATAATTCCGGTTAGCAGCGGCAGAGCGGGCGGAGAAAGTTCCGGCGACAAAGGCCCTGCCCCTGAAGAAACTGAAGCAGAAGTCCATGAAGAAGCAGAAGTCACTTTTTCTGGCAAATCTGCAGCTGCAACTAGTGATATGGTCGTCTTCCCCAAGAATTTTGGAGATCCGGCTGATCTTACCTCCACCCCCAAAGCCTACGCCACAAAGTTTTTCAACAAACTAACTGAGGCGGAAAAGTGGGAGCTAGAGCAAGATCTGCTCAACTCAATGCTGAACAATGCCTGGGGCAAACCCGACGCTGAGACGTCAGAAATCCAAAACTTCAAGAAGGAGACCGGCCAATTCCTTGACAAGCTCATCTGCAAACGAAAGGTACCTCCCCAGTAGCCCCCAAGTATTTAGGCGGGAACTAACTTAGTTAGCGTCTAGATACTTAGAGAAAAAATTCAAACTGAGGGAAAATTTAAATGTCGTGGTAGCCCCCAAGCATTATGGCGGAAATTTTCCGGCAACAATGCTTCAGAAAGACTTAACCATAAAGAAGATGTTGAACTTACTCCTGCACTGGCTGAATTTTCAGGAACAGCAGGCTTTGCATTATGAATTGCACAAGAATATTGCTCTTCAGCGCCGCGTTACCCTCAGCCAGGCGGAAAAAATTCAAAACTTCAAAGAGGAAAATGCGGATCTGAAGAAGCAGCTATCGGAAGCTCAAGGTTAGTTTCCGACGCTCTTTTTGCTTGCAAGTTTTTTCCGTATTCCAAATTATGTTTACATATCCTTTTAGCAGGTGCATCCTCATCTCTTGCTGCGGCCTCTTCCGAGCTGGAAACTCTGCGTGCCTCCCAGAAAACTCTTGAGGCAAAACTTGCCGAGGCGGAGAAATCGCTCGCTGAGAAAAACTCGGAGCTTATCCGCAAGGAGGGCGAATTCCAGCTCAAGAGAAGAACTGACAGTGAAACCATCAAGGCGCAGCAGAAGGAGCTAGGGGGACTCCGGAAATACATGGAGACAGCGGAGGGTTGCTGGGACCTGCTGAATTCCGACTTCATGGGTATGTCCTCCAAGCTCATAGAGTAGTGCATGTGTTGTGCTAATTTTTACTATACTTATCCAAAATTGCGCCCTTCAGATCCACTTGGATACAATGAAGAACGCCGGAGCCAGTTCCCGTGCGATGATCTGCTTCAGTTAGCCGGAGAAGACTGCAAAGACCTCATCTCCGCCTCCAGGAAGATATGCCACAACCTTAATATCAAGGAGAGCCGAACCTGCGATGTGCGCGAGCTCATTGAGAGGATGGATTTGCTTCCAGAATTGGTAGTGGATCTGCAAGCTTCCTCGGCGCGGGGCGCAGCTGCCATGTCTTTGGCCATGTGCTTGGCGCACCATCTGGAGCTGAATCTTGAACGAGTGACTGCTGGTGTTCCTCCGGGCGCGGACGTCAACGCGCTTCTGGATGCAGTTGTCGGTTACGACACGCGCATTGCCCGGAGAATTTGCCATAACGAATTTTATGACAAGGCAGTTCTTCCAGTCGACGAACCCCTTGAAGCGGAGCTTCTTCAGGAACGTGAGGCGGAGTCCAGACCTGCCGAATCCGGAAGTCAGTACACTTGGACGGGCTCGAAGGATCAAAGTGGCGCTGCGACTCCAGCTGCAGATGAAGAAGAAGATGACGAAGATGCCTCCTCTCCCGCAAAGGATGCAGAAAAAGAGGCCCTAGAGGCTGAAGTCAATGTTGAAGCTTCTCCGGCTAAGGAGAAGTAAAAAACTTATTCCTGCGGAAAAAACAATGCATCATTTTGGCCCCAAGAGGGTTTGTAATATAACTTAAATTCTTAAGTAGCTAGGGACGAAACATATTATGCATGGGCGGAAACAACTTATCCTGCTATCCTTTAATATTATTTGCATGTTTCGTTTGTCGGAAAGCAAGTGCTGACTTCATTGTTTCCCGGCTTGCTCATTTGACCTTCCACGAGCCGGAAGACCTATAGCCGGAAACACTCGCCAGCGGCGACGAAGCCCAATGGCAATCCGTCAATAACCGCGGAAACAAGCCCCCAGCTTAGGTGCCGGAAATCGCTACTAGGAATCCATGAGTTCGCAACAGAGAACATTTCCATCAGAAAACTTCAGCTTACGTCCTAAAGGACGATTTTTGAAAATCACAACTTTCATACACGCCTAGGCGGAAATATCCAGCTCTGCGGTTTTTGTCGAAAAACATACACGATCTAAAAATGAACAAGTAAAGGAGGTAAAAGACTCAAAGAGTGAACCATAAGCTTTATTTCATTTGATCATGTATAACTATTACAGAGTATGATACTCGGAAAATTATGCTAAGTGTGGAAAGGACGTAGCTGTGAAATGTTCCAGGGTCGATCTGTTTCGTCGTATATGTCACCCGGATCTTCTCGCTTGCGTTTCCGGTGCCAATTTGTAGGTCTGTCTTTCAACTCCCGGAAATCGACGAGGTAGTACGATCCATTGTGAAGCACTTTGCTAACGACAAAAGGTCCTTCCCATGGAGACTGTAGCTTATGGTATTTCACCTGTCGAAGGCGGAGGACCAGGTCTCCGGCCATAAACGAGCGATTCCGGACTCGATGGCTGTGGTAGCGTCGGAACTTCTGCTGGTATATGGTGGAGCGTTGATCAGCTAAATTCTGAGCTTCTTCGATCAGGTCCACAGATAGCTGTCTGGCCTCGTCAGCAGTTTCTTAATTGTAGGCGGAAACTGAAGGAGATATGCCCTAGAGGCAATAATAAAGTGGTTATTATTTATATCTTTATGTTTATGATAAATGTTTATATATCATGCTAGAATTGTATTAACCGAAACATTAGTACATGTGTGATATGTAGACAAACAAGAAGTCCCTAGTATGCCTCTTAAACTAGCTTGTTGATTAATAGATGATTAGTTTCATAATCATGAACATTGGATGTTATTAATAACAAGGTTATGTCATTGTGTGAATGATATAATGGACACACCCAATTAAGCGTAGCATAAGATCTCGTCATTAAGTTATTTGCTATAAGCTTTCGATACATAGTTACCTAGTCCTTATGACCATGAGATCATGTAAATCACTTATACCAGAAAGGTACTTTGATTACATCAAACACCACTGCGTAAATGGGTGGCTATAAAGGTGGGATTAAGTATCCGGAAAGTATGAGTTGAGGCATATGGATCAACAGTGGGATTTGTCCATCCCGATGACGGATAGATATACTCTGGGCCCTCTCGGTGGAATGTCGTCTAATGTCTTGCAAGCATATGAATGAGTTCATAAGAGACCACATACCACGGTACGAGTAAAGAGTACTTGTCAGGAGACGAGGTTGAACAAGGTATAGAGTGATACCGAAGATCAAACCTCGGACAAGTAAAATATCGCGAGACAAAGGGAATTGGTAATATATGTGTATGGTTCATTCGATCACTAAAGTCATCGTTGAATATGTGGGAGCCATTATGGATCTCCAGATCCCGCTATTGGTTATTGGTCGGAGTGAGTACTCAACCATGTCCGCATAGTTCTCGAACCGTAGGGTGACACACTTAAAGTTGGATGTTGAAATGGTAGTTCTTGAATTATGGAATGGAGTTCGAATATTTGTTCGGAGTCCCGGATGAGATCCCGGACATCACGAGGAGTTCCGGAATGGTCCGGAGAATAAGATTCATATATAGGATGTCATTTTATGTGAAATAAAATGTCGCGGAAGGTTCTAGAAGGTTCTAGAAAAGTCCGGAAGAAACCACCAAGGAAGGTGGAGTCCACAAGGGACTCCACCTCCATGGCCGGCCAGCCCTAGTGGGGGTGGAGTCCCAAGTGGACTCCACCATAGGGGGCCGGCCACCCCCACATGGGAGGTGGGAATCCCACCTTTGGGTGGGAGTCCTAGTTGGGCTAGGTTTGCCCCCTCCTATGGAAGGTTTTGGTTTCGGGTCTTATTCGAAGACTTGGACACCAACACTTGGGATCCACCTATATAATGAGGGGCCAAGGGAGGGGGCCGGCCACCCCAAGACCATAGCTTGGCCGCCCCCCTTGAGTGGCCGGCCACCCCCTCCCAAACCCTAGCTTTGCTCCTCCACTTCATATTTCCCGCGTAGCTTAGCGAAGCTCCGCCGGACTTCTACACCGCCACCGACACCACGCCGTCGTGCTGTCGGATTCAAGAGGAGCTACTACTTCCGCTGCCCGCTGGAACGGGGAGGTGGACGTCGTCTTCATCAACAACCGAACGTGTGACCGAGTACGGAGGTGCTGCCCGTTCGTGGCGCCGGAACCGATCGTGATCAAGATCTTCTACGCGCTTTTGCAAGCGGCAAGTGATCGTCTACCGCAGCAACAAGAGCCTCATCTTGTAGGCTTTGGAATCTCTTCAAGGGTGAGACTCGATACCCCCTCGTTGCTACCGTCTTCTAGATTGCATCTTGGCTTGGATTGCGTGTTCGCGGTAGGAAAATTTTTGTTTTCTATGCAACGTTATCCTACAGTGGTATCAGAGCCGTGTCTATGCATAGATGGTTGCACGAGTAGAACACAATGGTTTGTGGGCGTTGATGCTCTTGTTATCTTTAGTTTGAGTACTTTGCATCTTTATGGCATAGTGGGATGAAGCGGCTCGGACTAACTTTACATGACCGCGTTCATGAGACTTGTTCCTCGTTCGACATGCAACTTGTATTGCATAAGAGGCTTTGCGGGTGTCTGTCTCTCCTACTATAGTAAAGATTCAATTTACTTTTCTATTGACAACATTAGTATCAACGTTGTGGTTCATGTTCGTAGGTAGATTAGATCTATAACGAAAACCCTAAACCACGTAAAATATGCAAACCAAATTAGAGAGCGTCTAACTTGTTTTTGCAGGGTTTGGTGATGTGATATGGCCATAATGTGATGATGAATATGTATGAGATGATCATTATTGTATTGTGGCAACCGCAGGAGCCTTATGGTTGTCTTTAAATTTCATGTTGAGTAGTATTTCAAAGTAGTTGTAATAGTTGCTACATGGAGGACAATCATGAAGACGGTGCCATTGACCTTGGTGCTTCGCGACGATGATGGAGATCATGCCCGAAGATGATGGAGATCATGTCCGTGCTTTGGAGATGAAGATCAAAGGCGCAAAGACAAAAGGGCCATATCATATCACATATGAACTGCATGTGATGTTAATCCTTTTATGCATCTTATTTTGCTTAGATCGCGACGGTAGCATTATAAGATGATCTCTCACTAAAATCTCAAGATAATAAAGTGTTCATCCTTAGTAGCACCGTTATCAAGTCTTATCGTTTCGAAGCATCTCGTGATGATCGGATGTGATAGATTCGATAAGTACATACAACGGGTGCAAGACAGTTTTGCACATGTGGATACTAAGGTGGCCTTGACGAGCCTAGCATGTACAGACATGGTCTCGGAACACGTGATACCGAAAGGTAGAGCATGAATCATATGGTTGATATGATGAACACTTTGAGTGTTCGCCATTGAAATCACACCTTTTCTCGTGATGATCGGGTTTAGGTGCGGTGGATTTGGTTCGTGTGATCACTAAGACAATGCGAGGGATATTGTTTTGAGTGGGAGTTCACTTAGGTTTTTAATTATGTTGAATTAAAATTTGAACTCAATATGTCATAAACTTAGTCTAAACTATTGCAAATATATGTTGTAGAGATGGCGTCCCCAATCAATTTTAATCAGTTCCTAGAGAAAGAGAAACTTAAGAGCAACGGTAGCAACTTCACCGATTTGGTTCCGTCATGTGAGGATCTTCCTCTCGGCGGAAATCTGCAATTTGTGCTTGATGCACCGCTAGGTGACCCTCCCGCAGAAGATGAATCCGATGAAGTAAAAGCTGTTTACGCGACTCGGAAAACTCGGTACTCTCAAGTTCGGTGTGCCATCCTGTGCGATCTGGAATCCGATCTTCAAAAACGTTTTGAGCACCATGATCCTCATGAGTTGATGAATGAGCTGAAAGCTATATTCGAGACTCATGCGGCGATGGAATGCTATGAAGCATCGAAACATTTCTTCGGTGTATGATGGAAGAAGGCAGCTCCGTTAGTGAGCACATGCTCGCCATGACCGGGCATGCGAAGAAACTCGAGTGACTTGGGAATAGTGATTCCTAACAGGCTGGGATTAATCGTGTCCTTCAATCACTGCCACCAAGTTACAAGAACTTTGTGATGAACTACAATATGCGAACATGAACAAGGAGTTACCTGAACTTTTTGGCATGCTAAAAGCTGCTGAGATTGAGATCAAGAAAGAGCACCAAGTGTTGATGGTCAACAAGACCACCAGTTTCAAGAAACAGGGCAAGTCTAAGGAAAATTCAAGAAGGGTGGCAAGAAAGCTGCCACGCCTCCTATGAAACCTAAGAACGGCCCTAAGCACGATCTTGAGTGCTATTCGCAAGGAGAAGGGACACCGGAAGCGTAATTGCTCCAAGTATCCGGCTGATCTGAAGAGCGGCCTTGTCAAGAAGAAGAAAGAAGGTATATCTGATATACATGTTATAGATGTTTATCTCACTAGTTCTCGTTCTAGTACACAGGTATTTGATACTGGTTCGGTTGCTCATATTTGTAACTCGAAACAGGAACTAAAGAATAAACGACAACTGCTGAAAGATGAAGTGACGATGCGCGTTGGAAATGGATCCAAGGTCAATGTGATCGCGATCGGCACACTTCCTCTACATCTACCTTCGGGATTAGTTTTAAGCCTAAATAATTGCTATTATGTACTGCGTTGAGCATGAACATTATATCTGGATCTTGTTTAATGCAAGACGGTTATTCATTCAAGTCTGAGAATAATGGTTGTTCTATTTTTATGAATAATATCTTTTATGGTCGAGCACCACAAAAGAATGGCTTATTTCTCGTTAGATCTCGATAGTAGTGATACGCACATACATAACATTGATGCTAAGCGAATTAAACTTAATGATAATTCTACTTATATGTGGCACTTGTCGTCTTGGTCATATTGGAGTGAAACGCATGAAGAAACTCCATACGATGGATTACTTGAATCACTTGACTTTGAATCACTTGATAGATGCGAAGCATGTCTAATGGGAAAAATGACAAAGACTCCATTTTCTGGTATGATGGAGCGAACTCTTGCGACTTATTAGAAATCATACATACCGATGTATGTGGACCAATGAGCGTAGCATCGCGCGGTGGTTATCGTTATGTTCTAACCTTCACAGATGATCTGAGTAGATATGGGTATATCTATTTCATGAAACATAAATCCGAAACTTTCGAGAAGTTTAAGGAATTTCAAAGTGAAGTAGAAAATCAACGTAACAAGAAGATCAAATTTCTACGATCTGATCGTGGAGGTGAATATCTGAGTTATGAGTTTGGCATGCATTTAAAGAAATGCGGAATACTTTCACAATTGACACCGCCGGGAACACCTCAACGAAACGGTGTGTCCGAACGTCGTAATCGAACTCTCTTAGATATGGTTCGTAGTATGATGTCTCTTACTGATTTACCGTTATCATTTTGGAGTTATGCATTAGAGACAGCCGCATTCACTTTAAATAGAGCACCATCAAAATCCGTAGAAACGACACCGTATGAATTATGGTTTAATAAGAAACCTAAGCTGTCGTTCCTGAAAGTTTGGGGTTGCGAAGCCTATGTAAAGAAGTTACAACCGGACAAGCTAGAACCCAAAGCGGAGAAATGCGTCTTCATAGGATACCCTAAGGAAACTATAGGGTACACTTTCTATCACAGATCCGAAGGCAAAATCTTTGTTGCTAAGAACGGAACCTTTCTTGAGAAAGAATTTCTCACTAAAGAAGTGACTGGAAGAAAAGTAGAACTTCGATGAGATTGATGAATCTATACTCGTTGATCGAGTAGCGCAGCATCGGAAGTTGTACCTGTACCGCCTACACCGGCAACAGAGGAAGCTAATGATAATGATCATAAAACTTCGAACGAGGAAACTACGAACCTCGCAGATCGACAAGGGAACGTGCCACTCTGATTGGTATGATCCTTGTCTAAATGTCATGATTGTAGATAACAATGATGAGGACCCTGCGACGTATGAAGAAGCGATGATGAGCCTAGATTCCAACAAATGGCAAGAAGCCATGAAATCCGAAATGGGATCCATGTATGATAACAAAGTATGGACTTTGGTAGACTTACCTGATAGCCGAAAGGCTGTCGAGAATAAATGGATCTTCAAGAGAAAAACAGATGCTGATGGTAATATACTGTCTATAAAGCTCGACTTGTCGCAAAGGGTTTCCGACAAATTCAAGGAGTTGACTACGATGAGACTTTCTCACTTGTAGCGAAGATAAAATCTGTGAGGATTTTGTTAGCAATAGCTGCATTTTTCGATTATGAGATTTGGCGTATGGATGTCAAAACGGCGTTCCTTAATGGAGACATTGAGGAAGAGTTGTATATGGTACAACCCAAAGGTTTTGTCGATCCTAAAAATGCTGACAAAGTATGCAAACTTCAGCGTTCAATCTATGGACTGAAGCAAGCATCAAGAAGTTGGAACCGACGCTTTGATAAGGTGATCAAAGACTTCGGGTTTATACGGTGTCATGGAGAGGCCTGTATTTACAAGAAAGTGAGTGGGAGCTACTGTAGCATTCCTGATATTATATGTAGATGACATATTATTGATCGGAAATGATATAGAACTATTAAGCGATGTTAAGGGTTATTTGAATAATAGTTTTTCAATGAAAGACCTTGGTGAAGCATCGTATATATTAGGCATCAAGATTTATAGAGATAGATCAAGACGCCCTAATAGGGCTATCACAGAGTACATATCTGGACAAGATTCTAAAGAAGTTTAGAATGGACGAAAGTAAGAAAGGGTTCTTACCTATGTTACCGGGCAAGGTATTGAGTAAAACTCAAGGACCGAAGCTACGGCGAGAGAAGAAAGAGAAAGGATGTGTAACATCCCCTATGCCTCGGCGGTAGGATCTATCATGTATGCCATGCTATGTACTAGACCGGATATAGCACATGTCGTTAGTTTGACTAGCAGATATCAAAGTGATCCAGGAATGGAACAACTGGACAGCGGTCAAGAATATCTGAAGTACTTGAAAAGAACTAAGGATATGTTTCTTTGTTATGGAGGTGACCAAGAGCTCGTTGTAAACGGTTACACCGATGCAAGTTGGAACACCGATCCCGATGACTCTAAGTCACAATCTGGGTACGTGTTTATATTGAATGGTGCTTTGCGATAAGCTGGGCAAGCTCGAAACGATTGCACGGTGGCGAAGTCTTCAACAGAATCGAGTACATAGCGGCTTCGGAGGCTTCATCGAAGCGGTATGGATGAAGAGGTTCATTGTAGAGCTCGGTGTGGTTCCTAGTGCATTGGACCCATTAATCATTTCTTGTGATAACATGGGTGCCATCGCCAATGCACAAGAGCCAAGGTCACACAAGAGGCTGAAGCATATCAAGCTGCGTTACCACTCGATTCGCGAGTACATCGAAGATGGAGAAGTAAAGATTTGCAAAGTACACACCGATCTGAATGTAGCGGATCCGTTGACTAAAGCTCTCCCTAGGGCAAAGCATGACCAACACCAAGATGCCATGGGTGTTAGGTATATTACAATGTAATCTAGATTATTGACTCTAGTGCAAGTGGGAGATCAAGGAGATATGCCCTAGAGGCAATAATAAAGTGGTTATTATTTATATCTTTATGTTTATGATAAATGTTTATATATCATGCTAGAATTGTATTAACCGAAACATTAGTACATGTGTGATATGTAGACAAACAAGAAGTCCCTAGTATGCCTCTTAAACTAGCTTGTTGATTAATAGATGATTAGTTTCATAATCATGAACATTGGATGTTATTAATAACAAGGTTATGTCATTGTGTGAATGATATAATGGACACACCCAATTAAGCGTAGCATAAGATCTCGTCATTAAGTTATTTGCTATAAGCTTTCGATACATAGTTACCTAGTCCTTATGACCATGAGATCATGTAAATCACTTATACCGAAAGGTACTTTGATTACATCAAACACCACTTTGCAACGTAAATGGGTGGCTATAAAGGTGGGATTAAGTATCCGGAAAGTATGAGTTGAGGCATATGGATCAACGGTGGGATTTGTCCATCCCGATGAAGGATAGATATACTCTGGGCCCTCTCGGTGGAATGTCGTCTAATGTCTTGCAAGCATATGAATGAGTTCATAAGAGACCACATACCACGGTACGAGTAAAGAGTACTTGTCAGGAGACGAGGTTGAACAAGGTATAGAGTGATACCGAAGATCAAACCTTGGACAAGTAAAATATCGCGAGACAAAGGGAATTGGTAATATATGTGTATGGTTCATTCGATCACTAAAGTCATCGTTGAATATGTGGGAGCCATTATGGATCTCCAGATCCCGCTATTGGTTATTGGTCGGAGTGAGTACTCAACCATGTCCGCATAGTTCTCGAACCGTAGGGTGACACACTTAAAGTTGGATGTTGAAATGGTAGTTCTTGAATTATGGAATGGAGTTCGAATATTTGTTCGGAGTCCCGGATGAGATCCCGGACATCACGAGGAGTTCCGGAATGGTCCGGAGAATAAGATTCATATATAGGATGTCATTTTATGTGAAATAAAATGTCGCGGAAGGTTCTAGAAGGTTCTAGAAAAGTCCGGAAGAAACCACCAAGGAAGGTGGAGTCCACAAGGGACTCCACCTCCATGGCCGGCCAGCCCTAGTGGGGGTGGAGTCCCAAGTGGACTCCACCATAGGGGGCCGGCCACCCCCCACATGGGAGGTGGGAATCCCACCTTTGGGTGGGAGTCCTAGTTGGGCTAGGTTTGCCCCCTCCTATGGAAGGTTTTGGTTTCGGGTCTTATTCGAAGACTTGGACACCAACACTTGGGATCCACCTATATAATGAGGGGCCAAGGGAGGGGGCCGGCCACCCCAAGACCATAGCTTGGCCGCCCCCCTTGAGTGGCCGGCCACCCCCTCCCAAACCCTAGCTTTGCTCCTCCACTTCATATTTCCCGCGTAGCTTAGCGAAGCTCCGCCGGACTTCTACACCGCCACCGACACCACGCCGTCGTGCTGTCGGATTCAAGAGGAGCTACTACTTCCGCTGCCCGCTGGAACGGGGAGGTGGACGTCGTCTTCATCAACAACCGAACGTGTGACCGAGTACGGAGGTGCTGCCCGTTCGTGGCGCCGGAACCGATCGTGATCAAGATCTTCTACGCGCTTTTGCAAGCGGCAAGTGATCGTCTACCGCAGCAACAAGAGCCTCATCTTGTAGGCTTTGGAATCTCTTCAAGGGTGAGACTCGATACCCCCTCGTTGCTACCGTCTTCTAGATTGCATCTTGGCTTGGATTGCGTGTTCGCGGTAGGAAAATTTTTGTTTTCTATGCAACGTTATCCTACAGAAACTCGCGGTGAATCGTGGATGATGTCGGAGGGGAGTACGGCCTCGGATCCGTATACCAGGAAGAAAGGAGTAAATCCAGTTGACCTGTTAGGGGTAGTTCGTAAACTCCACAGGACAGAATCTAACTCATCAGCCCAAGCTCCTGCTGCGCGCCGCAGCGGTTCTTCAAGGCGTGGTTTAATTCCTGATAATATGAGGCCATTTGCCCTTTCAACCTGTCCATTGGACTGTGGATGAGCCACAGAGGCAATGTCCAGCCGTATCCCTACATCCTCACAGTAATCCTTCAGTTCTCCCTGTGCGAAGTTAGTGCCGTTATCTGTGATTATGCTGTGCGGGATGCCGAATCTCATCACGAGGTTGCAGACGAATTTTAGTGCCGTAGCACCGTCGGCTTTTCTCACTGGCTTTGCCTCGATCCACTTACTGAACTTGTCAACAGCGACCAGGAGGTACTCAAAACCGCCAGGAGATGATTTCTTGAGTTTACCAACCATATCGAGCCCCCAGACCACAAATGGCCAGGTGATAGGGATGGTCTTCAGCTCTTGGGCTGGTGCGCTTGGTTGAGTAGCGTAGTACTGACAACCTCGGCAGGTCTTAACTAGCTTATCAGCGTCTTCTTTAGCTATGAGCCAATAGAATCCTAGCCGAAAGGCTTTTGCAACGAGTGACCTAGGGGCGGCATGATGCCTGCAGTCCCCTGCGTGGATCTCTCTGAGGATCTCAATGCCGTCTTGATTTGAGACGCATTTGAGAAATACCCCTGTTGCGCTTCGTTTGTAGAGCTGTCCATCAACAATTGTGTAGGATCTTGCTCGTCTGGTGATCTGTTGTGCGAGGACCTCGTCCTCTGGCAACTTTTGATCGATAAGGTAGTCCAGGAAAGGCTGTGTCCAAGCCGGAATGATAACCATTACCTCTCTGGCCGGAGATACTGCCACCTCTGGGTTTTCCGGGTTAGCGCCCTTCACCGAGGGTATCCGTAGATGCTCCAGGAAAATACCAGGCGGAATTTGTTTCCTGCAGGATCCGAGCTTAGATAGCATATCTGCCGCTGCGCAGTCGTCTCTTCTGACGTACTTGACTTCGTATCCGAGGAAGCATTTGGCGATCTCGTCAACTTCGTCTCTGTAAGCCGCCATGACGGAGTTTCTGGCGTTCCAGGTTCCGGCTACCTGCTGTGCCACCAAGTCGGAATCTCCGCAGCAAATGATGTGCTTGATCCCTATCTCCTTAGCAATGCGCAGTCCGTGTAGTAGAGCCTCATATTCCGCCATATTGTTTGTAGCTTGGAAGTGAATCTGCAGAACGTACTGCAGTTCTTCTTCGGTAGGGGACTTCAGGGTGACTCCGGCTCCTGAGCCTTGATGCTGCTTGGATTCGTCGAAGTGCATAACCCATGTCTCTGGTTCCGGCTCCAGGCTTATGTCCGGAGCTTCCGTCCAATCTGCGACAAAATCCGCCAAGACCTGGGACTTGATCGCAGTCCTGGCTTTGTAGTTGATATCGAAGGCTGATAATTCGATGCCCCATTTTGCTGTGCGTCCTGTTGCGTCAGCGTTATTGAGAATTGTTGCCAGCGGAGCTTTGCTCACGACTGTTACTGGGTGCTCCTGGAAGTACTGTCTCAGCTTCCTGCTACCTAGGAATACTCCGTAGGCTAGTTTTTGAAAGTGAGGGTATCTCTGTTTGGATTCCGTAAGCACTTCGCTAATGTAGTAGACTGACCTTTGGACTCCATACTCGTGTCCTTCTTCCTGTCGCTCCACAACAATGACGAGGCTGACGACTCTGTTGGTGGCTGCCAAGTAAAGGAGCATAGGCTCTGACTCTCTTGGAGCTGCTAGGATAGGTGGGGAGGTGAGTATCTCCTTCAACCCTTGAAGTGTTGCATCTGCTGCCTCGTCCCAGACAAATTTGTCTGTCTTCTTCAATAGCTTGTACAGGGGTAGCGCCTTCTCGCCAAGACGGCTGACAAACCTGCTGATTGCTGCAACACAACCAGTTAGTCGCTGCACGTCTTTGAGACAAGTTGGCCTTTTGATGCACAGGATTGCCTTGATTTTCTCCGGGTTCACCTCAATGCCCCTATTTGAGACAATGAAGCCAAGGAGTTTTCTAGCTGGAACGCCAAAGACGCACTTCAGCGGATTCAACATCATCTTGTACCGACGGAGATTCTCAAAGGTTTCTGTAAGATCGCTGATCAAGTCGGATCCTTTCCTGGTCATGACCGCGATGTCGTCGACGTAAGCGTGCACATTCCGGCCAATTTGGTCCTTCAGGCACCGCTGCGTCGTACGTTGGTAGGTGGCACCTGCGTTTTTCAAGCCAAAAGGCATAGTAACATAGCAGTAAGTGCCAAATGGGGTGATGAACGAGGTCGCCTTTTGATCGGACTCCTTCATCCGGATCTGATGATACCCGGAATATGCGTCAAGAAAACACAGAAGTTCCGCCCTCGCCGTCGAATCAATGACTTGGTCAATGCGCGGCAAGGGAAACGGATCCTTCGGGCAATGTTTGTTCAAGCCAGAGTAATCGATGCACATTCTTAGTATTTCAGAATTCTTTTTGGGTACAAGGACGGGGTTTGCGACCCAATCAGTATGGATAACTTCTATTACAAAACCTGCCTCTAGTAACTTTGCTAGTTCCATCCCTATGGTGTGGCGCTTCTTATCTCCAAAGCGTCGCATAGCTTGCTTCACCGGTTTAGCCCCCGGATTTATGTTGAGGTAGTGCTCGGCGAGTTCCCTAGGTACTCCGGACATGTCAGAAGGCTGTCATGCGAAGATATCCATGTTAGCGCAGAGGAACTCGACGAGCGCGTCTTCCTATTTGGGGTCCATGTTGGCTCCGACTGAGACCTGCTTAGATGCATCTCCCTTCTTGAGGTCGATGTTTTTGGTCTCTATCGCGGCCTTGAACGAGTTTTTCTGTTCGGAGATTTGCCTCTTGGTGGTTTGCATCTAAGTCGGATCCACCGCGGCTCTGTAGCCTTCCAGCTCTTCTCCGGAGATCACAGATTCTGCGAAGGCGGCTTCGCCTAACTCGCACTCCTGAGCTTTCTTGTAGTCTCCGGATATGGTAATCATACCATTAGGACCCGGAATCTTGAGCTTGTTGTAGATGTAGCACGCTCTTGCGTGGAACTTGTGGTAGGTGGGCCTGCCGAAGATGACGTGGTAGGAGCTCTTGAAGGGCACGACCTCAAACGTGATCATCTCTTCGCGGAAATTTTTAACATCGCCGAAGGCCACGGGAAGTCTGATGCTGCCTAAGGAATTCGCCTTTTTACTCGGAACTACACCATGGAATTCAGTGGTGCTGTGTTTAAGTTGTTCCTTGGTAAGGTTCATCCGCTCCAGAGTCTCCAGGTACATGATGTTCAGGCTGGCACCGCCGTCCATGAGGCACTTGGAGAAGTCATAGCCGTCTATGCGGGGACTTACAACCAATGCATAGCACTCCTTCGGAACGACAGTAGGATGGTCATTCCTATCGAACGTACACGGAGTTTCCGACCACCTGACATACTGCAGCACAGCTGGAACTGTGGCGTTCAGGATCCGGAGAGCTGATTTGCTGTGCCTGACCGTTGGAGTTCCGAGGAAGGTGTGGTACGCGCCCGCACTCTTTTTGACAGAGGGGTTGGGTTTAGCTGCGGCTCCTTCCTTGGGATCCGGCGAAGCATCATCCTCGTCCATTGCCTCGGAACTGTCTTCCTCCTTGTCCTTGTTCTTGCCCTTGCCTCCTTTGCCGCGTGGGCGGTGCTTCCGGGCTCGCTTGTAGCCTGCTTCCGGGTCAGATTTCAGATCGTTGACCCACTTGCAGTTGCAATTGGTGTGAGTGGACTTCCCTGTAGCCGGATCCAGGTGGGCCAGGCAGGGATGTCTCTGTACTCTTCATAGGTTTGGGGGGCGCGGGTTCCGGCAGCAGTGACTTCGTCGCGCTGCTGGCCCCTGCCGGCTCCGCCTCCGCGGCCGCGTCCTCTTCCGCCTCCTTGACCTCCGCGTTGGAACGCCATGGCGACCATCTCGGATCCGCCACTCTTCTGGTCATCAGGGGGATTTTTCCGCTTGTTGCCGCTGCTGTTACCGTTGTCACGGTTCTTCTTCTGTTGATGCAGGGGAATTGCTGTGGCCGCTAGATCTCCGCCTGCATCGTCATCGGCGGCAGTATGATCACTGGCAATGGAGATCATGTCATCCAAAGTCAGTTTATTTGCGTTGGACAAGCATGTGAGCTTGTGCCGCAGCAATCCTCCTCGCTGCAATCCTCCTATAAAGGCGTGCATAGCCGTGGTGTGATCGACGTTCTCACACTCGTTCCTGCATGCCAGCCATCGGGTGAGGAAGTTCCTTGATGTTTCTCCCTTCTTCTGGATACATGCCTGTAAGTCGCTTGTCGTGGCAGGCCTTTTGTAGGTGCCCCTGAAGTGCTTTTCGAAGGCGTTCTTCAGGTCGAACCAGCAAAAGATAGAGTTCTTCTCGAGGTCGCTGAGCCAGATCCGGGCTGGACCTACAAGGTACAACTGGAGCATGCGGCAGGCGATATTAGGGGTTCCTCCGGCGAAGGTCACAGCATTGTAGTAATCCTTGATCCAGGTATCCGGCCTTTCGGTGCCATCATAGTGCTTCAGGTTTCCGGGTAGCTTGAGGTTCATCCTTGGCTTTGGTTCCTCTCGAATCATCCTGCCAAAGCATTTTGGGCCGATGTAGTCAGATCTGTATTCGTTGAGACGTTCCCGTGCGTCACGCGGGCCGTTGCGGGGAGACTTTGAGCGAGAGCGAGATTTCCGACCACCGCCTCCGCCTCCACCTCCGCCTCCACCGCTGGGTGGTGGGGAGGGAGACCTGCGAGGGGGTCGGTTTGACGTTTTGCTTCCGCCTTCTGATTCTCCGCGACCCTCGCGGTGCTGACTCCGGCTTCGGTGGCTGCCTTCACCATGGTGCTGGCTGCCGCCGTCGTTCCGGCTTCGGCGGGGTTCCGGCTCGCGGTCGTCGTTCCGGCTCCTCCTTGGCTCGGGCTCACGATCGTTGTTCTGGCTACGACGAGGTTCCGGCGTGCGCTCCCTGCTCCTGTTCCTCTAGGTACCACGTTGTCGCGGATATTGATTCCACCTGGCCCATGGGGTCGGGTGTTTCCGGCTGGACTATGACGGCGGGGGAGCGGAGGACGCGGGTATCCCCTAGGTGGAGGTGACGGATTCTGGTACTTGTTTTTACCAGAGTACATCGCATCATTTCCCTTATTTGGATCTGACGGAGGCGTCTTTGATGGTATGGGGATTGGATTTGGGTGTTCTCTGGTTCTCCTCCTGCGCTCCGAAGATCCGGTGCGCGATTCGTCATCATGATGGCGATTGTCGTAGGCGTCCTTCTGCGCAGTGGAGACGCAATGCTCCGGGTTGGATTCCAACCTGCGCGAAGTGTCTGCCTTGCTCTGCTGCTTCACTGCTAAGGCAACTAGTGTTCGGACGTAGTCGATATCAATCTCTTCGTCCTTCTTCTTTAAGATCTCCGCAGCCTTCTTCATGTTATCCTTTGGAGTTGCGAGTGGTTGTTGCTCAGTGGGGGTCGCGAAGGTAATCTTGCGGGGAGGTATAGCTTCCCGCCTGATTTTATCGGCCTCCTGCTGAAGCTCGGTGACCTTGTCTTTCCAGTGTTGCTGGAGCTCCTTGACTTTTACCAGTTGTTCGTCAACCTCAAGTTCTCGCTGGCGGAAATTTTCCATGAAGTGCGTGGCTTCTTTCCTCTCGTCCAGCATTGCTGCTGCGGTTCTAGCGAATTTCTGGGCAGTTGCCAGCATCTCCTGTCTTTTAGCTTCTAGAGCCTCCAGATCTGCGGCATCGTCAGGGGTTATGGGTTTGTTGAGAATATCCGAGTGTGCGATTGCCTCCATGCCTGCTTGCTCAACCATCTCTTCTGGGGATAGCACTTCCCTGTGCGGACGTACCCGCGAGAGCGGAGATCCAGCATGGGATGGCTGAGGGTCGGAAAAGGTATTGTCATCGGAATGTCGCTGATCCAGTGCCGCCAAAGTTGCAAGAACCTGTTTAGGCTGGGCGGATTCAACTTCAGACTGTTCACCATATCCGAGTTCCGACACCTTGCGATCAAACTCTTCAGTGTTCATGGAGGGGGCATCCCCGGAAATTGGGCTCAGGTTACCCAGAATTGACTCTTCGCCCGGAGCGTCGCTTTCTCTGACAGCCTCCTGCTGATCCGGAGCGATGTTATTTTCCGGTGCCTCGACCTGCTCGGGACCAGCTCCGACTTCTTGAGGGGCGGTTCCGGCGGTATGGGCCAAGAAGTGTACGAAGTGACACCTTTGCTTCTCTAACACCTGGGAAACCCAGGCGGATCTGCATTGGTCTTCCACCTTTGTTTCCAGCTCAGGGGCGGATTGGGTGGGGTTTGATTTTTCCAGATCTAAGGCGGAATCTTTCTTGGGAAGTTCCCGCGTCTCAGATCGGATCTTCGCGACTGCGTCCTGCTCAGCGGCGGTCGCGTCAGCGTTACTTACCAGAGCGTTTCTGTCGGAATCGACGGTTTCGCCGATGAAGATGTGTATGCCGCCGACTGGGACGATGGAGAGCTTGACGGGGTTTGTCTTGGCCGGAATCCAGCACTCATCCGGAGGGACGATCGGAAGGTTTCCGGCGTAAAGGACGCGCCCCATGATGTCTACGGGAGCTTCTATTCTTGTAGACAGTGTTGGGCCTCCAAGAGCAGAGGTTTGTAGAACAGCAGCAAGTTTCCCTTAAGTGGATCACCCAAGGTTTATCGAACTCAGGGAGGAAGAGGTCAAAGATATCCCTCTCAAGCAACCCTGCGATCACAATGCAAGAAGTCTCTTGTGTCCCCAACACACCAAATACACTTGTCAGATGTATAGGTGCACTAGTTCGGCGAAGAGATAGTGAGATGCAAGTAATATGGATGAGTATGAGTGGTAATAGCAATCTGAATAAAATATGGCAGCGAGTAAACATGCAACAAAACAGTAAACAAACGGAGATTCGATGCTTGGAAGCAAGGCCCAGGGATCCTGCTTTCACTAGTGGACACTCTCAACAATGATCACATAATAGGACTACTCTACACCCTCTTGTTGGATGATGAACACCACTAACTGTGTAGGATTACACGAACCCTCAATGCCGGAGTTAACAAGCTCCACAGTATTCGATATTCATATTTAAATAACCTTAGATTGTAAGATAGATCAACACAATTACACCGAGAACTAACATAGCATGCACACTGTTACCATCACACTATGAAGGAGGCATAGATCACATCAATACTTATCATAGCAATAGTTAACTTCATAATCTACAAGAGATCACAATCATAATCCACGCCAAGTACTACACGATGCACACACTGTCACCATTACACCGCGGAGGAGGAATAGACTACTTTAATAACATCACTAGAGTAGCACATAGATGATATTCAACTTGATCACAAAGAGAGAGAGATGAACCACATAGCTACAGCGGAGCCCTCAGCCCCGGGGGTGAATTACTCCCTCCTCATCATGGAGACAGCGATGGCGGTGAAGATGGCGGTGGAGACGGCGGTGGAGATGACTCCGGGGGCAATTCCCCGTCCCGGCGGCGTGCCGGAACAGAGACTTCTGTCCCCCGAATTGGAGTTTCGCGATGGCGGTGGCTCTGGATGGTTTTCTCTGGTTTCGTCGAACGTGATAGGGTTTTCGCGACGGAGACCTTAAGTAGGCGGAAGGGCAGCCTCGGAGGGGGCCTGGTGGGCCCACACACTAGGGGGGCGCGACCCCCCCTCTGGCCGCGCCAGGGTGGCGTGTGGGGCCCCCAGGGCTCCTCTCCGGTACTTCTTCGATGCTCTGGAACCTTCCGGGAAAAATAGGATGCTGGGCGTTGATTTCGTCCGATTCCGAGAATATTTCCTTACTAGGATTTCTGGAACCAAAAACAGCAGAAAACAGCAACTGGCCCTTCGGCATCTCGTCAATAGGTTAGTTCCGGAAAACACATAAATATGACATAAAGTATGCATAAAACATGTAGATATCATCAATAATGTGGCATGGAACATAAGAAATTATCGATACGTCGGAGACGTATCACCCCACAGCGATGGTGTCGTCGTAGCTTCCCATGGCGGAACCCTCCCGGTTCCGGCCTCCAGACGCCGCAGGCCCTACGGTGGGCGCCAACTGTCGTTGCCTAATCGACGGTACCTCGGAGGAGGAATCCTCACGAGGGGGAGAAGAAGTAGGGGCCATAGGGCGGAGAGCACTCGGGACGGTGGTACGCGATTTACCCAGCTTTGGAACACCTGCTCGATGACAGGGCCTACTGCTGCTTGTCTGGTATTATCTGGGCGCTTTCGCGTTGTTACAATGAGTTGTTGTTCTGCCTCTAGGGCTCCCAGGATCTGGCTTATAAAGACGCACGGATCTAGGGTTTACACGGAGAGTCCTAGCCGGAATACAAGTTGCCTAACTACGGTACAAAGTCTTGCCGTGTACGTCAAGGATCCGCCTTTCCTCTTAGTACGTACTGGATCCGGATACTTCATGGGCCTTCACGGATCCAGCCTCTTTCGTAGGTCGGTCGGGATCCGGCTCCCTGCATCTGGGCTGGACTTCATCCTTCAGGATCAACAGCAACTGGGCCGCCCGACGGGCCACATGCCACGTCACCTACTATGGGCCACCCGGGCTTGCCGGATCTAGGCCATGCCGTTGATATACCCATAAAGTATACCCACAACACTGGCGCTGTAAACCCGCGATTCGGCGCGCTGTATACCGCTAGCGCGCGTGTTAGCGAATTTGCCCGCGGCAGATGCTCTATTTTGTAGCGCGCGTTGCTGTGCGAAAAACGCACCTCCGGCAGAGGCTCTATTTTGCAGCGCGCGCGGCACAAACTGCTAATCCGACCGTTTTTTTTGAAAATTTAAATCAAACAAACTATGAAAATTTGATCAAAAATACGAATATATTTAAAAGTTCAACGATACAATGCGGCACAAACTACTCGTCCGACTCCCAATCGAAGTCCGAGCTGCTCGGAGTCGTCTCCGACACCGGCGTCATCGTCCACTCGAAGGAGGAGGAGGAGGAGAGGACGATGGTCGACGGCCTTGCGCCATTCTTCTTTTCCTCCTCCTTCCTCGCCGCCTTCGCGGCCCTCGCCGCCTTCCTCGCCGCGGACTCGGCGCGGCGCTTGTCGCGGCTAGCCTTTTTCTTCGCCTTCTCCTCCTCCTTCTGCTCCTTCTCCGCGTAGAAGGCCGCCGTGGCGGCGACGTCCTCCGGGAAGCGGCGCGCCCATTCAAGGCGAAGCGCCTCGTCGCGCTCGGCGATGAGAAGGCGGCGCTCCCGGCTCCCCGGCGTCGGCGCTGCTGCTCCCGCGTGATCATCGGCAGCGGCGGCGCGAGCATCTCCGCCTGCTCCCGCGTGAACACGTCGTGGAAGTTCATCGCGCGGCGGGAGCGGCCCAGCCGCCACGCGACGGCATCGTCGGCCCGCGCCGCCTCGTGCGCCGTGTCGAAGGTGCCGAGGCAGATCCGCTCCTCGCCGGAACGGATTTCGGCGTCGAATCGGCTCGGCCGCGCCCGAACGCCGTGGTAGCCGGAGGGGGGCGGCAGCGCGGAGGCATCTTCGCGCGGGGCGGAGGGGACGATGGCGCGTGGAGGCGGAGCGGCGCGGGAGGGAGAGAGGCGGGGAGAGAGACGGACGCGTGGGAGGAATGGCAGTTGGCCGCTTCGCCCGTGTCGTGTTTATAGCGCGCGGCAGCGCACGCGGCAGATTTCCCGCGCGGGCGGCAAAAATTCGCGGCAAACCGGCGGTTTTTTTGCCGCGCCGCGCCTGTTGGAGATGCTCTTAGTGCCATTTGTTTTGTTCTCAATTGGCGGATGTTAACAAGTTCAGATACGAGGCTAGTAAACGGATACCGTTCTGTCTTATCAGTTTGTTTGGGAGAAAAACAAATACTAGCATACACTCTCCCCTTCTCCCCACCGATTCCATCAGCAGTTCCCCACCCCCACTGCCTCGAGTCCTGACCACGCCCACGAGT
Organism: Lolium perenne; assembly: GCF_019359855.2. Taxonomy (NCBI): domain Eukaryota; kingdom Viridiplantae; phylum Streptophyta; class Magnoliopsida; order Poales; family Poaceae; genus Lolium; species Lolium perenne. Next base: position 335,332,857 of record NC_067246.2, read on the forward strand.
GCTGCCCTCCTCCACATCCTCCACACGGCCACCACACCCATGGGTACGAGAGATAGCGCCTAGCTCGAGTCCTTCCTGACAGCCCCACGCCTAAATCGACGCCCATGAGACTGGCATTTTATTTCATTTTTTTTGAAATTTTGAATTGTGTTTTCACACAATAGGTTCATATGGACCTATGAGCCAAACTGGAATTCTCCATGTATATATGCTGCATATTGTAAACTGATACATGATACACTCTGGAAGGAAAAAAAGTAGATTTTAAATACAACATGATCTATGAAGCACGAAGCAGCGAGAATTGCTTTGACCGGTATGACAGGATGTTGCTAGAGAAATCACGTTTTTCTAACACTTTTCATTGTAGAGAGGAGGCGGATATGTTGTATTTTGTGAACTGATAGTACTCCATTCTGAAATATTGACAATTAGCAACAGCAGCACCGTATGCATCATCTTACTCCTTGTACTTCATGCTCTCAAGCGTGAAGCCAGGCATGTCGAAGGAGGTGGCAAACTTCTCGACCTCAACCTTGAGGTTCTCAATGTCCTTGTTGTTCACTAGGCCCTTAGAGAAGTCCTTGAGAAGTTTGCCGTGCTGCTTCTGAATGTTCAGGCAGATTGTCACAGCCTGGTGGAGGAACTCAGCAATCTGCTCAAAATCCTTCTCGACCAGACCCCTTGAAGTCATCGCAGGAGCACCTGAAAACAATAACCAGAATTAATGGAGGGAGTTTCAGCAGTTATGTGGCAGGGAAAACCAATTGTAAAGAAAATCTTAACCACAAATACGGCTAGAAAGGACACTACACCAATTCATCAAACAAAATAGTAGTTTCCTTGCACATTTGCATCTAGTATAGCTTAATCTCCTGATTTTGCAAAGTTTCCATTAATGCCCTACATCAATCACATAGCATCATATATCCTCTACAGATAAGAATAACCCCTAACTATGAGAGATTTTAGAATGATCCTGTTATTTTGTAAAGCCTCTCAGATATATTAACATGCACTGTCAGATTAAATTATTATAACAAGGAAGATCCTGAGCTTGATAGCCCAGTATCTTATTTCAATGTTGTTAATTGTGTCCCATAATACTGTTGATACAGTTACTACATCCACGACACAGGGCAAAGTTCTTTTTTTTTTTGCTTATTATCCAGTCATAAGAACTTGCTGGAAGAACTTTTAGTTTGAAAATGAGAAGAATTGGCAGATAATCCCTAACATAGTGATTCAATTGAACAAAGACAATAAATAAGTAAAGCAGAAGAATCTAACACTATACCACTTGCATATATACACACACAATGGGTCTTAACATTATGGAGTGATTTTGGCACAATAAAAAAGAAGTAATATGGAGTGCCCTTGCAAAATAATTCAAGGCAAATGAAGATTGTGGATGTAAGAATGCACGAATGTTGTATTTGAAAGGTTGAAAATTAGTACAAGGGAAATCTACATTGATTGTTGGAAAACTGAGGAAATAAACCAGAGAAATAAGAATGTGCCCACTAGGACCCTCACGTGTTTAATTGTTAATTACCCCCCATTCTCTGGGAAGGCAGACTCGAATCTTGCATCAGCTCAACACAAATATGGCAGTAACACAAGGGCTTTTTTTTGCAAGGAAGATGGGATGGTTCTAGAACATGGTGAGGCAGTTCAGGTGACTGCCCGTTTGTGAATCCTGCTGCTTTCAAGCATTAGATTTAGGAGGCTGATGGTTCTAATTGATGCTCTGAGTCTGATTAAAATTGGTACACTATAATAGGAGTACAGATTTACAATGTGAAATTAGAAAGTGCATCGTCATAGTTTTGCAAGAGCAGGGCATGGGGATAAGCTATCTGGTATCCAATACAAACATATGCCTCGAACTATTGAAGATATCTCCCAAAATGTCAGTCATAATTTAATCTGTATCATGGACTTGTTTTATTCCACAGAAAATCATCGCTTCAACAGTGGTGAATAAAAGGTCACAATGAAACTGATTGCAAACACAAAAATGTATGTAATACCAAGTAAACAGTATTTCCTCGGCTCGTAAATAAATGACATTTTAGCTATGGACAGTCTCCAATATTTAGCTATGACCATTACTTTCAGATGATTATGTTATTAAAAAAATATAAAACTGGAATTATTATGAAAATATTTCTCATAACCAATCTAATGATATTGTTTTTGCATAGCTAATCTAAATAACTTTGTATATGTATTATAAGTCAAAGTTACAGAAATAATTGCTTCAGGCTTGCAGCATCAACAGATGTAATTAAACTGTAAAGCAGACTGAGTGATTCTCACCAATGCGGACACCACCCGGAGACAATGCACTGCTGTCACCAAAGACTGCATTCTTGTTCAGTGTAATGTTACAAAGGTCACAGAGCTTTTCGACCTTGTTTCCTACAGACAATAGCCAACAATGTTAACTGATAGTAGGGTGCTAGAAATTAGAAAACCCAATTCAGAGAAATAAACTAGTACATACCAGTCAAGCCAAGAGGGCGGAGATCCCATAGAACAAGGTGGTTGTCAGTTCCATCGGTCACCATCTTGTATCCTTTGCTCATGAGGTAGTTTCCGACGGCGACAGCATTGGCCTTGACCTGCTTTGCGTAGGCCTTGAATCCAGGTGTCATGGTTTGCTTCAAGGCGACAGCAAGGGCAGCAATCTGGTGGTTGTGAGGACCACCTTGGAGCGATGGGAACACGGCAAAGTTGATCTTGTCCTCATAGTCGTAAACAGCACCCTCGGGTTGACCCTTCTTTGCAGGCTTGGGGCCCTTGCGGTAGAAGATCATGCCAGCCCTTGGTCCTCGGAGAGACTTGTGCGTGGTAGTGGTAACCACGTCACAGAACTCAAAAGGATTTGCAGCTTCCTGGATGATAAAAGTGAACACCCGTTAGTCATCAATCTATTGTAATATACTACCTAAAACACCTGAAGAAAGATTATCGGAACTGAATAGGAGGTTGTGTCCAATTTTCATAGTAAGTTACTGAGCACCAACAACTGTAAAACATGCACAGATCTGATACATAGGAGTACATACAGTTAGTTACGGCCGGAAAACTCAACAACCAGGTACAACCAACAAGATCCAAACTAGCAATTCTCGTTGGTCCGCAGATCCGTAGGTAGATCCAATCTTGACGACATACAACAACGCAAAGGAAATGGAATAATTAATAATTAGCGCAGAGGGGAGGAGATGAAGATACGAACCTGCGCGGCGACTAGTCCGCTGATGTGCGCCATGTCGCAGAGCAGCATGGCCCCAACCTTGTCGGCGACCGCCCTGAGCTTCGCGTAGTCCCAGTCCCTCGGGTAGGCGCTGCCGCCGCAGATGAGCAGCTTGGGGCGGAAGTCCATGGCCTTCTCCTCGAGCTTGGCGTAGTCGATGTATCCGTCGGCGGCGCTGACCTTGTATGGCAGGCTCTCGAAGTAGATGGAGGTGGCGGAGATCTTCTTGCCGCCGGCGGTGTAGTAGCCGTGCGTGAGGTGGCCGCCGGAGGGGAGGTCGAGGCCCATGATGCGGTCGTGCGGGCTGAGGAGCGCGGTGTAGGCGGCGAAGTTGGCGGGCGAGCCGGAGTAGGGCTGCACGTTGACGCCCCACAGGGCGGCGTCGAGGCGGAAGGCGGCGAGGGCCCGCGCGGCGCAGAGGTTCTCGATCTCGTCGATGACGTCGTTGCCGCCGTAGTAGCGGTTGCCCGGCATGCCCTCGGAGTACTTGTTGGTGAGCGCGGAGCCGAGCGCCTCGATGACGGCGAAGGAGGTGAAGTTCTCCGAGGCGATGAGCTCGATCCCGCTCCGCTGCCGCCGCTTCTCCCGCTCGATGAGGTCGAAGACGTCCGGGTCGGCGGCGGCCAGCGGGGTCAGCCCCCACGACGCGACGGAGTCCATTGCGGCAGCGGCGGGCGAGCTGGGCGGCGGCAGTAGAGGTGAGGGGCGGGGCGAGTGGTGGGGAATACTAGGAGGGGAGAGGGGCAGAGATATATAGGAAGAGGTGTGCACATGGAAACTACACTAGGGAGGGAGGGAGGTTGGTGCGGGTAGGCCTTTTTTCCAGTCGTTGGACGGAGTGGCGCTATCGGAGGTTGGTGTGGTTGGTGGTGGCAGCCAACGTGCAACAACTAGTATTGAACGCCCGGCCCATTATACCCATTAAGATCTGAGATCTAGCTTGCATGTATTTCTTGCACCACCGCGCTAGCGAGATGGGTCTTCCTACGCGTCGTGGATGGGCCATGGACCATGGACCATGAAAGACGGGTCGTTTGGTAGTTTGGAAGGCCTTTTCTGCGACAGAGAGGGAAGCTAGGCCCCATTGTTTGGTTGCCCGTTTCCAGTACTTTCTTCCCTGCTCGTGCAGCCTACAGCCTTTTTGGTTGCAGATAGTTGCTTGTTGTGGTAACCCCTTCACTTAGAGTGGTGAGGTTACCCAGTACTGAATAACAGCAAACATCAGATTCAGTTCATCACAAAAGGTGCTGGTAGTACACAACAACTACTTAGTGGGCGATGCATCACGAGCGAAACAACTATTCCGTGATGCATCACAGGTTCATCACACGAGGGGTTAGTATATACCACCTCGAACAAGTTCAATACTACAGATCGGGGATCCGGTTGTAGCAAGTCCTAGCTAGAAACTGGTTGCGAAGCCAGGTCCTAAGCCAGCTCCTCCTCTCCGGTGGCTGCACCTTACGATACTCGTCATACTCTGCTTCGTTGTCTGCAATGAAGTCGATAGCCTTGACCAGCAAGTTAGGCTGGAACAGTTGCGCCTTGCACACAAACTGGGCCGTGAAGATCATCTTCATCTGAGCGTAGTTCGTGATCGGGGTGCCGACCTACTGACGGTGCTTCGGATAGCGATGCAATCCACAAGGAACAACTGTTAGTGCGACGACATTCACATACTTTCATATCTATGCAGGAACTCAATGAGAACAAGGAGAACAAGGAGCAAGATGAATCAGATGACAATGAATCTTGCTCTGGTTCTGATGAAGATGGTTGGCGGCAGGAGTCCATGAAGCTGGGTCCCAAGGAAAAGAAGGCTGCCTGGAAGGAAAACAAAAAGAAGGTGAAGGAGGAAAAGAGGGAAACCTGCAAGACGAAGATCCACAAGGCTGATAAGAAGAAGAGGAAGAAAATGGCAAAGCCGACAGTAGTGATATATCACATGACAGTGAATCTTACTCTAGTTTTGAGGAAGACTATTGGTGGAAGGAGTTGACGAAGCTGGGTCCCAAGGAAAAGAAAGCTGCCGGAAGGAAACAAAAGGAAGGTGAAGGAGGAAAAGAGGGAAACTCGCAAGACGAAGATCCACAAGGCTGATAAGAAAAAGAGGACGAAAATGGCAAAGGCCAAGTGCAAGCGGTAGTGATCCGCCGCAGGCAATCAGTTATAGTTACAGTTGTTATACTTCCAGTTGTGCCTATCTATCTTCAATGGAAATGTGGGATGTTTGTTGTTTCGACGTGTTTTATTGCTTGTACGTCTCCAGTATATAAATTTGTTACTACCAGTTCGCGACATTGCCAAAACTTTTGAGCTGTAATGCGCCCGAAATGATAAATATTGGTTTCATCTGTTCTATTAGTGTTCCATAGGTTATGTGGTTGTTTAATGTAAAACTATGGAAGATAACAACAGAACAAAGTTTTCTAAGATCCAAACGGCATAAGCAGGAGCATAGATTAACTGCCAGGTAATCTTGAATGAACACAAAAGATAAGAGATGGATATCTTAACAGAAAATTCAAATCTTTGATGAAAAATAATAAAAGAGTTAATTCCCGAGGATTTAGTTTTTTTTTTCACCCTAGCTCGAGCAAAGGAAGCCTGAGGTAAGAGTTAAATCCACATTTCAACCTTCGTGGCAAGCAAAGCAAACCCTCCCAAAACCACGGTGCCGGTTCCTCCGCCACCAAAGCCAGAGTGAGTACCAGAGCCGCAGGTGTCGTTGCCTATTCGACGGTGCCTCGGAGGAGGGATCCTCACGAGGGGGAGAAGAAGTAGGGGCCATAGGGCGGAGTGCACACGGGACGGTGGTACGCGATTTACCCAGCTTCGGAATACCTGCACGATGACAGGGCCTACTGCTGCTTGTCTGGAATTATCTGGGCGCTTTCGCGTTGTTACAATGAGTTGTGGTTGTGCCTCTAGGGCTCCCGGGATCCGGCTTATAAAGGCGCACAGATCTAGGGTTTACACGGAGAGTCCTAGCCGGAATACAAGTTGCCTAACTACGGTACAATATCTTGCCATGTACGTCAAGGATCCGCCTTCCTCTAAGAACGTGCTGGATCCGGATACTTCATGGGCCTTCACGGATCCGGCCTCCTTCGTAGGTCGGTTGGGATCCGGCTTCCTCTTCCTGGGCTGGACTTCATCCTTCAGGATCTACAGCAACTGGGCCACCCGATGGGCCACATGCCACATCACCGTCTGTAGGCCACCCGGGCTTGCCGGATCTAGGCCATGCCGTTGATATACCCATAAAGTATACCCATAACAATAGCCCCCGAAGTTCTCCGAGATTCATCATTCCTCCGACTTCATTCAGCTCGGATCCGAAGAGAATCTTGAAGAGCTTCAAAACTTTACTTGTTTCCGATATCATCTGTTCGGAAATCTTCTTTTCTTCTGAATCGGCAAGGTAACGGAGATTTCGCTTTTCCCGCGCACAACTTCCTCTTTTCCCGCGCTAAGAGATGCGAATCTTTAGCCGAAAATTTCGGGAGCGCACAATTAAGTTACCTCCACGTCGTTTTACCGCTTTTGACCTAAGACACGTGTCAATCATCCGATGGTGTGACCGTTCCGTTTCCACCGTTAGATCTGAATCACGAATCTCCGCGCGAGGTCTATAAATACCCCCACGCGTGGTGATTTTCCCATTCTTTCACCGCAACCTTCACCTCTTCTTCTTCCTCGCACAGCGCCGCCCGCCGGATCTGAACTCCGGCGAACCTCCACACTGAGAGCTTCGACCACCGCCATTCCAAGGTCTCTCTTGACCCGAGATTCGCGCGTTTGATCGGGAAATTGTCTCCACCACCGATTCGCGGTCATCAGAGGCTCAGCGCTACAAGTCCGGCGACCTCATCCTCGCCGGAGTCTCGACGAACCACCGCGCCATTAACTATAAGTGTATCGGTCTTGTAGAAGAAGAATTAGCTTAGTGTAGATTCCGGATACTCAACTTAGTCTCGCATGGATGTAGCCGTAAGCATGTCAAATAGTTCACCAAATTGTACTAGTAGTTCTCCGAGCACTCCGGAACCCAGCACATTAGAACCGATTTGCCCGGATCCCATTGCATTCTTGCCGCCGTTTGTTTCCGACATCAGGCTAGCTCAACCATTCTCCGCCTCTTCGAGTACCGTACTAAACCGGATTCCTACTCCACAAGAACTTCAAGAAGAACTTCAAGGTCAAGCTAGAATGGCAACCAAGGTTCAGGAAGCGGATAATAAGAAGGCTTCCGAGGCCCGGATCCGCGAAGGTGTGAGGGGTCAATGGTGGCCCTGCGAGACTACCGACGCGGAGCTTAGGGAGCTCCAGAACGAGGGCATGATCTCCGAACACTGGAGTTTCATGCGCGACTCCGACGTCCCCAAGCCAGATGCGAACGAAAGAGTCATGACCAAGGCTTGGGTTGAGCGCGGTCTGTCGCTCCCCTGTTCGGAATTTTTCCTCTCTATCCTCGACACATACGGGCTCCAACCCCACAACATCTGCCCAAACTCATACCTCCTTCTCTCCAACTTCGTAACTCTCGGTGAAGGGCATCTTGGGATCCGACCAGATGTCAAATTGTGGCAGTTCTTTTTCCGAGTGAAGAAAGAAACGAAGGACAAGGCCATGCTGAACTGCGGGAGTATGACCTTCATGCTCCGACACGGCCGCATGTATCCGCCTCACGATTCCCACGAATCCGTCCGGTACTGGAACGCCGGATGGTTCTACGAGAAGAACTTATCAGTTCCGAATGTCCACGACGGACTTCCCACCTTCAGCAACAAGCCTCCAGAAAAACTGGCTAGCTGGAGCTTCATCCCCACGCTCGCCCAAACTTCGATACTGGAGAAGGCGGCCCGGAGGATTTCTTGGTTGGTCCACGACGGACTAACCAGAGCCCAGCTGACCCTTAGCTGGTTTTCCCGGAGAATCCAGCCTCTACGCTACAACGCACGCATGATGTTCGCATATACTGGGGCGGACGGTCCTCTCCGGGTAACGCGCCATGATCTTCCGGCTGACTCTCTCAAAAGGAGATTCAAGACGCTGGTGAAGATAGGCCGGGGCCAACCGGTCCCGGAACTGATCAAGGACATCAACACGCACGACCAGTGTCCTCCGGTAAGCACTTGCTTCTTCGCTGTTCTTCAACTTCTCATATCTTCAAAGTGCTTTAACTTGTTCTTCTAATCCTCCTCTCAGCTCGATACTTTGGCGGAGGAAGATTTGCGCAACAGACTTCGAGTCTCTGTCAGCGGTGACGCGTCGGAGGAGGATCCGAAGGACCCTGAGGAGGAAGAGGAGCGAGCACCCCGAAAGGCTGCCCTTCGACCTTCGAAGCGTCCCCGCGCCAAAGCTTCCGGCTCTGAAGCCGGAGCTAGTGGCGAGGCCTCCGTCAAAAAGCCCAAGGTGACCAAGCCGCCTCCGCTCGATTCCAAGAAGGCGGAGCGTGAGCGCCTCAAACTGCTGGCGACAGCAGGAAAGCGCTCGCGTCCCAACATTCCAGGCGCGACGTAGGTTTCCGAGTACCGTGCGTCTTTTATCTTGGTAAGCTTTGTTACTTATATTTTTCCTTTGCCTGCTTGTAGGAATCCGAGTACCACCGCCACGCGAACCAACGTCCAGGAGCCCATAACAAAATACATGAAGAAGTCTCCAGCCGTCGGTCCCGTCACTCCTGCTCCGCCAAGCGCCCCCCAAGCTACCCCACATCCATCTCCTCCTCCCGCAGATCAATCTCCCGCTCCTGCTACAACCACTCCACCGGAAATAATTCCGGTTAGCAGCGAGAAAATGGGCGTAGAAAGCTCCGGAGGCAAGGGCACTGCCCCTGAAGAAACTGAAGTACAAGGCCGAGAGGAAGCAGAAGTCAACTCCTCCGGCAAAGCTGAAGCTGCAGCGAGTGACATGGTCGTTTTCCCAAAGAACTTTGGAGATCCGGCTGACCTTACCTCCACCCCCAAAGCCTATGCCACAAAAAATTTCAACAAGCTCACAAAGGCGGAAAAATGGGAGCTGGAGCAAGATCTGCTCAACTCCATGCTGAACAACGCCTGGGGTAAACCTGACGCCGAGACGTCGGAGATCCAGGATTTTAAAAAGGAAGCTGGCCAATTCTTCGACAAGCTCATCTGCAAGCGAAAGGTAACTCCCCAGTAGCCCCCAAGTATTTAGGCGGAAACTAGTGTAGTTAGCGTCTAGATACTTAGAGAAAACTCAAACTGAAGGAAGATTTAAATGTTGTGCACAAGAACATTGCTCTTCAGCGCCGCGTTACACTCAGTCAGGCGGAAAAGATCCAGTTGTTCAAGCAAGAGAACGCGGATCTAAAAAAGCAGCTGTCAGAAGCCCAAGGTTGGTTTCCGACTCTCTTTTGCCTGTAGATTATGTTCCGCATCTCAAACTTGATGTTTACATATCTTTGAGTAGGTGCATCCTCGTCCCTCGCTGCTGCCTCCTCCGAGCTGGAAACTCTACGCGCCTCCCAAAAAGATCTTGAGTCAAAACTTGCAGAGGCAGAGAAGAAACTGGCGGAGAAAAGCTCGGAGCTCATCCGAAAGGAGGGTGAATTCCAGCTCAAGAGGAAAACTGACAGCGAAACCATCAAGGAGCAGCAAAAAGAACTGGGCGGACTCCGGAAGTACATGGAGACAGCAGAACAATGCTGGGATTTGATGAACTCCGACTTCATGGGTATGTCCTCGAAGCTCATAGAGTAATGCATATGTTGCGCTTAATTTGTTATACTTATCAAAAAGGGATTTCTATTTGCGTGCCCCTGGCTCCTTAGTTGTGCTCAGTTTTCCCCAGCCCCTTAGTTTTTCCTCAGTCTTCCCCAAAACCTTGTCTGAAACCCGCAGAAGGAGCTCGGACGGAAGGAATCACATTTAGTTGACGTTGGTTGGTGCTGGCAAGTGGGGCCGCTGTTGGTGCCCCGCAGTGGACACGTCTTCACTTATCCAGATCATCGTGGGACCCACAACTTGTCCATGTTAAATGCGCCGGACCCACAGCTTACCCAGGTGACCGTTGCAAAATGGGAGCCCGAGCCAGCCCCGCGCCCGTGCCCGTGCCATTGCTTCCCCTTTCTTTCCCCGTGCCCCATTGTTCTTCTTCTCCACCAGCGGCAGCCCTTCTCCGGCAGGCGGGTGATGTCTAGTTTCTCTTCGACCTCCCGTTCTTCATGGCCGCAGTATGGACCCGTGCCTTTGACAAGATGCCCTGACTGCCCACGCCAGGAGCCTCTGAAGCGGTCGATCTGTAAGACGGACGAGAACGGCAACCGTGGAAGTGAGTTCCTTGCATGCGAGAGCTTGCCATATAGAGAGGGGGATAAGGTTAGATCTCGCTCCAATTTCTCTGTTTTCTCTCGATTTTCTTGCTATTCCCTCGAATTTGGGATTTAGGGTTCCCGTTGTTGTTTTCAGATCCTGAAGAAATGCAGGCATTTCGAGTGGATCGATGTGTACGTTCAGAGGCTTCAATTGCAGGAATCAATTGGCGCTATTGGGGAGCGCAATTTGGGAGGGGGGACTTGCTGTAGAGAATGCGGCAGAGAGAGGAGCCGTTCCGATTATGCCCAATGCTCCCAATGTAGGACTGGTGGAAGTGAAGGGAGAACTGAAGAAAATGAACAAGCAGTTAAGGCAGCTGATCGAGTTGAAGAAGCAAGCTAATCTGATGGCTGGTTGTTTTTTCTGTTGTATAATTGCGATCGAATTCTTATCATTGCTCACCAGGCGCTAGAAGTTGTTACAAGGGATACCTTGTTACAAATTCATTATTCAGTTACATGTACTTGTAGTTGTTTTCATGGTTAGTGTGTGCATTCACGAAATTACCAACTATATTGGAATGCTTTATGTATGCCTCATGTTTATACAAGGGATTCTTATCATTGCTCACCGAACTATATTAGTGTGTGCCGTTTCAAATTACCGAAACTATATGCCAAAACTATATCCCCTAAAAGGAAAGCGAAAGATAGTTGATAATTGTTAGAGGGGTGACAATAATGCATTCACCGAAATCCGCAAATATGTATGCCTCATGTTTATACCGAAATTATACCACTTTTGGGCCGTTTCAAATTACCGAAACTATATGCCAAAACTATATCCCCTGAAAGAAAAAGGAAAGCGAAAGATAGTTGATAATTGTTAGAGGGGTGAAAATAATGCATTCACCGAAATCCGCAAATATGTATGCCTCATGTTTATACCGAAATTATACCACTTTTGGGCCGTTTCAAATTACCGAAACTATATGCCAAAACTATATCCCCTAAAAGAAAAAGGAAAGCGAAAGATAGTTGATAATTGTTAGGGGGGTGACAATAATGCATTCACCGAAATCCGCAAATATGTATGCCTCATGTTTATACCAAAATTATACCACTTTTGGGCCATTTCAAATTACTAAAACTATATGCCAAAACTATATCCCCTAAAAGAAAAAGGAAAGCGAAAGATAGTTGATAATTGTTAGAGGGGTGACAATAATGCATCCACCGACAGAGAGAGAGGGGTGGCCACGAAGAGAGAGAGGGGTGGCCACGAAGAGACGGGGAGGGGTATACTTCCCGTTAGATCAGTTGATCAACGGTTCGTGGAGTCGATCCGTGTGACAACGGCTCAACCAATCAGGATAAGTTTGGGCTTCTGAGAGCATTTGTGACAGAACTTGAGGGCAAAACTGAGTAGTACTAACAATCCAAGGGCACATAAATAGTAAATAGACTAAGGGATTCAAACAAAAAGAATTACAAAATGAAAAATGCGTGTTTTGTACAATATAATTCATATTGGGCTACATCAAATTATTTGCAATTCAAATATACATGAGTGTGACAATTATGGCATCATTTAGACAAACTATGTTTTTGGGGAAGATGTTTTGCAAAGGGGTTTGAGTGGAAAACCATGCATCTTCATAGCTACACTAGTGATTCTGAGAAGTGGCAATTTATGGTAAAACTTGATTTATATATGTTTGTTAAGGTTTTCTTGGTGGCAGGTTGCGTAGGAAGACTCCATGAGTAGGTGCCACTATGTTTCTATTTTTTGAATTTTTTTGCGCATGAAATGCCTCAATTAGATATGTTAATCTCATTTGTTGACTCTCTGTTGACTAGCTACTTGAGGGTAAAACTGAGTATATTGCACTTGCCAGTCTAAGTACTCGAGGGGAAAACTGAGTACAGATAAAATTTCTGTATAAGGCCCGAGGTTATAACTGAGTACATCAAACGTCCCAGGGTTAGACTCGTGTCGCGGTGCACGCTGCAGCCGTGCATAGCGGACGCGTGTTGCGGTACACGCCACCTTCATCTTTATAGAGCCCTTTTCCTCTCCCTCGACGCACGTTCTCACTGCAACCACCTCTCCTGTCCCATCATCTTCTCCACAACCGAAGAAAAAACCCCGAAGAAAACCGCCAGCGATGGAGAAGAATGAGATGCCCATTGTCGGCGCATCAGCCGTCGGCGCATCGGCCGCTGCCCCCGTCCAGGCCCATGTCGCTGCTTCCAACGTAGCAGCCGGCGCATCAGCCGCCGGTGCATCGGCCGCTGCCCCCGTCCAGGCCCCTGTCGCTGCTTCCAACGTAGCAGCCGGCGCATCAGCCACCGGCGCATCGGCCGCCGCCACCGTCCAGGCCCCCGTCACTTGGGACCCGTATGAACCAGTGCCCTACGTCGCGCCGGAGAACCCCTACGACACCAGCATCGTCAACGACGAGCCGGAGGTAACCCTTTGCTCCCTTGTTCTTATCCCATTTCAGTCCTTTTGTGTTAGATCTAGCGTTATTAGGGTTCCTCTGTTCCTAGTTCAATCCATTTGTGTTAGATCTAGCGTTATTAGGGTGCGTCTATTCCTAGTTCAATCCTTTTGTGTTAGATCTTGCGTTATTAGTGCTTTTGATTTGCTTTTGTTTAAGATTTGTGCCGATGATGATGAATATTTGGGCACAAATTGATTCTGGGTTTGGTCAGTAAACAATTGGTGTGTTCAAATTTGTTGTGCTTGATCTTTGGTTTACTCACTCAAATCCTGGATATAAGTGTGTCCAATGTAACTGAGGCTACCTCTTTTTTTCGAGCCCATATTATGATGCATGATCTTTGTTCACTCTCTGTTCCATCATCGTTGCAATTGACTCCGTGTTTTTTGCACGATCTTTGGTGCTACGTGACAGGTGCAGAGCAGCGATGTCGACAGCGACGACGAGTCCTTCCACACCAAGACTTGTCACGTCCTCAGGAGGCTGCAGTTCGGCCATTACGATGGCCCCTTTGCTCGAGGCATTTACAAGTGCCCCTTCTGCAACTGGAAGCTCCGCGCCACCGACTTCAACTGCCTGGTGAACCATGCTGAATCCATTGGCAGATGTGGCACTAGAGTTGGAACGACGGTGAACGTGCATGCGTTCATGGCCAAACACAAAGCACTTGGGATTCGCCTGCGCAACCTCCAAAGTAGTCACAAAGCAACTCGGAGGCGTTGAACATGCCTACTGCACTCTCTGTATGTGACTGCTCTATCTGTAGAGCAGCTTAAATTCATGTTAAATGTAGCTTATGTTGTAGGGTTCTATCGGCACTATGTTGGCTGCTGTATGCAGCTTATCCTATATTTTTTCTGGATTTGTGCCCTAGATTTCCTACCTGATTGGGTAAAAACGAAGGCATAAAGAAATGAATGTCGTTAAAAAACAGAAGGAGAAGCTGCTCTAGATTTGCTACCAATTTGGGCTATCAAATATGAATGAGATCGAGCGAGAGAGAGGAAAAATGTACATTGAAAACTGCTAATCTGGGCGAAAGAGACAGAAACCACTCGTGCCCACGTCCCGGACCCACACGGCTCCACACGCTACGGCCCCACACACTACAGCCACACAAACATGGTCTCGTCCTGTCCCACGCGGTTCTTTCATACCAGCCCCACACGACGCGGCCCCACAAACGACACGACCCCACTCGTTAGCACGGAACGGCCAACTTAACGGATTCCTTCCGTCCGAGCTCCTTCTGCGGGTTTCAGACAAGGTCTTGGGGAAAACTGAGGAAAAACTAAGGAGCTGGGGAAAACTGAGCACAACTAAGGACCCGAGGGCATGAAAATAGAAATCCCTATCAAAAAAATTGTGTCCTCCAGATCCGCTTGGATATAACAAAGAACGTCGGAGCTAATTCCCGTGCGATGATTTGCTTCAGCTCGCCGGAGAGGACTGCAAGGATCTCATCTCCGCCTCCCGGAAAATCTGTCACAACCTATCCATTAAGAAGAGCCAAACCTGCAACGTTCGCAAGCTTATCAAGAGGATGGATGTTCTTCCGGAGTAGGTGGTGGATCTGCAGGCATCATCGGCTCGGGGTGCTGCTGCCATGTCCTTGGCTACGTGTCTTGCGCATAATCCGGATCTTGACATTGACAGAGTAACTGATGGTGTTCCTCCGGACACGGATGTGAACGCACTACTGGACACAGTTAGCGGCTACGACACCCACATCTCCCGGAGAATTCGCCACGACGAATTTTATGACAAGGTGGTTCTTCCAGCCGACGAGCCCCTTGAAGCTGAGCTTCTCAAGGAACGCGAGGCAGAGTCTAGACCTGCTCAATCCGGAAGCCAGTATACCTGGACAAGCTCCAAGGACCGAGGTGGCGCTTGATAACCCACAAGTATAGGGGATCGCAGCAGTCTTCGAGGGAAGTAAAACCCAAATTTATTGATTCGACACAAGGGGAGGTAAAGAATACTTATAAGCCTTAACAACTGAGTTGTCAATTCAGCTGCACCTGGAAAAGCACTAGTAACAGGGGTGATGTGAAAGCAGTGATAATATGAGAGCAAAGAGTAACAAGAACACAAAGGCGAGGCAATAACACAGAGGCGATGGCACCAGAAAATAGTTGATACTACTTCCAATGACATATAGAACGAGTATATGATGATGAGAGATGGACCGGGGTTCCCAGCGATCTACACTAGTGGTAACTCTCCAATAATAAGTGACAAGTGTTGGGTAAACAAATTACAGTTGGACAATTGATAGGATTCAAAGCATTAAGACAGAACATCAAGATTATTAATTATGTAGGCATGTTTTCCATATATAGTCGTACGTGCTCGCAATGAGAAACTTGCACAACATCTTTTGTCCTACCAGCCGGTGGCAGCCGAGCCTCTAGGGAATCTACTGGATATTAAGGTACTCCTTTTAATAGAGTACCGGAGCAAAGCATTAACACTCCGTGAAAATATGTGATCCCCATACCTACGCCTTCCCCTCCGGTTGTCCAAATTTCTGTCACTTTGGGGCCTTTGGTTCCGGACATAGACATGTGCATACAACTTGTAGATACAATCTAAGCAATAATTATAGAGCTTAAATCTAAGATCATGCCACTCGGGCCCTAGTGACAAGCATTAAGCATAACAAGATTGCAGCAACAATAACTTCACAAACTTTACAGATAGACTAATCATAATGTATCATCCATCGGATCCCAACAAACACAACACCGATTACATCAGATGGATCTCAATCATGTAAGGCAGCTCATGAGATCATTGTATTGAAGTACATGGAGGAGAGAATACCAACTAGCTACTGCTAGAACCCGTAGTCCATGGGGGAACTACTCACGGAGCATGATGGAGGCGATGGCGTTGATGGAGATGGCTTCCGGGGGCACTTCCCCGTCCCGGTAGGGTGCCGGAACAGAGACTTCTGTCCCCCGAATTGGAGTTTCGCGATGGCGGCGGTGCCCCTGGAGTCTTTATGGAGTTTCGTCAATTGGTATCGAGGTTTTAGGTCGCGAGGGGTTAAATAGGCGAAGAGGCGGCGCAAGGGGGCGCCTGGGGGTCCCACCCCATAGGCTGGCGCGCCCCCCTTCCAGGCCGCGCCGCCCTGTGGTCTGGGGCCCCCTGGCTCCCCTCCGACTCTCCTTCGGTGTTCTGGGGTCTTCCGGGAAAAATAAGATGTTTGGTGTTGATTTCGTCCAATTTCGAGAATATTGCCCGAACAGCCTTTCTGGAACCAAAAACAGCAGAAAACAGGAACTGACACTGTGGCATCTTGTTAATAGGTTAGTCCCGGAAAACGCATAAAAACATTATAAAGTGCAAGCAAAACATGTAAGTATTGTCATAAAACAAGCATGGAACATCAGAAATTATAGATACGTTGGAGACGTATCAGCATCCCCATGCTTAGTTCCTACTCGTCCTCGAGTAGGTAAACGATAAAAAGAATAATTTCTGTAGTGACATGCTACTTACATAACCTTGATCATACTATTACAAAGCATATGAAATGAATGAAGTGACTCAAGGCAATAATCTATAGTTGCTAACAAATAGATAACATATAGCAAAACTTTTCATGAATAATACTTTCAAGACAAGCATCAAAAGTCTTGCATAAGAGTTAACCCATAAGGCAATAAATTCAAAGTAAAGGCATTGAAGCAACACAAAGGAAGATTTAAGTTTCAGCAGTTGCTTTCACCTTTCAACATGCATATCTCATGGATAATTGTCAACACAAAGTAATATGATGAATGCAAATATGCAAGTATGTAAGAATCAATGCACAGTTAACACAAGTGTTTGCTTCTAAGATGGAAGGAAGTAGGTAAACTTACTCAACATAAAGTAAAAGAAAGGCCCTTCGCAGAGGGAAGCAGGGATAAAATCATGTGCTAGAGCTTTTCAAGTTTTGAAATCATATAGAGAGCATAAAAGTAAAATTTTGAGAGGTGTTTGTTGTTGTCAACGAATGGTAATGGGTACTCCAACTACCTCGCCAACCAGACTTTCAAGAGCGGCTCCCATGAAGGACGTTATCTCTACCAGCAAGGTAGATCATCCCTCTTCTCTTTTGTTTACACATGTACTTTAGTTTTTATTTATTTATGGGTGACACTCCTCCCAACCTTTTCTTTCACAAGCCATGGCTAACCGAATCCTCGGGTGCCTTCCAACAATCTCATACCATGGAGGAGTGTCTATTTGCAAAATTAAGTTGCTTACTGATGAATCAGAGCAAAACATGTGAAGAGAATTATTAATGAAAGTTAATTAATTGGGGCTGGGAACCCCGTTGCCAGCTCTTTTTGCAAAATTATTGGATAAGCGGATGTGCCACTAGTCCATTATGAAAGTCTGTCAAGAGTAAATGACAAGGTTGAAAGATAAACACCACATACTTCCTCATGAGCTATAAAACATTGACACAAATTGAGAAGCATTTTGAATTGTTTAAAGGTAGCACATGAAGTATTTACTTGGAATGGCAGGAAATACCACATAGTGGGTAGGTATGGTGGACACACATGGCATAGGTTTTGGCTCAAGGTTTTGGATGCACGAGAAGCATTCCCTCTCAGTACAAGGCTTTGGGCTAGCAAGGTTGTTTGAAGCAAACACAAGTATGAACCGGTACAGCAAAACTTACATAAAAACATATTGCAAGCATTATAATACTCTACACTGTCTTCCTTGTTGCTCAAACACTTTTACCAGAAAATATCTAGACCTTAAGAGAGACCAATCATGCAAACCAATTTCAACAAGCTCTACGGTAGTTCTCCACTAATAGGTTCAAACTACATGATGCATGAGATTAAACATGATCTACTTGAGAGCTCAAAACAATTGCCAAGTATCAAATATTCAAGACAATATGAGGCATTTTCTGTTTCCAACCAAACAATAATAAGTGCTGTAGCTTCCAACTTTTGTCATTGAACATTAAAAGTAAAACGAAGAACAAGTGTTCATATGAAAAAGCGGAGCGTGTCTCTCTCCCAAACAAGGATTTCTAGGATCCGAATTTATTCAAACACAAAAAAATAAAAGCACACAGACGCTCCAAGTAAAGCACATAAGATGTGACCGAATAAAAATATAGTTTCAATAGAAGAAACCTGAGAAGTTGATGAAGAAGGGGATGCCTTGGGCATCCCCAAGCTTAGACGCTTGAGTCTTCTTGAAATATGCAGGGATGAACCACGGGGGCATCCCCAAGCTTAGACTTTTCACTCTTCTTGATCATATATCATCCTCCTCTCTTGACCCTTGAAAACTTCCTTCACACCAAACTTCTCATAAACTTCATTAGAGGGGTTAGTACTCAAAAAACTTTAATTCACCTTAGTCCTGTAGTGACACATTGCAAGAACTCAATAAAACATTAGCTACAGCTCTCCACGTCTAGAAAGCCTTGCTTAAAGTCCACAAGAGACAATGCAAAAAACAGAGACAGAATCTGCCAAAACAGAACAGCCAGTAAAGACGAATTTTAAAGAGGTACTTCCGTTGCTCAAATCAGAAAACTCCAAACTAATGAAAGTTGTGTACATATCTGAGGAACACGCACATAAATTGGCAGATTTTTCTGAGTTACCTACAGAAAATCCTACCCAGATTTGTGACAGATAGAAATCTGTTTCTGCGCAGAAATCCAAATCTAGTATCAACCTTCTATTAGAGACTTCACTTGGCACAACAATGCAATAAAATAAAGATAAGGAGAGGTTGCTACATTAGTAACAACTTCCAAAACACAACAAAACAGTAGCAAAATAAATACATGGGTTATCTCCCAAGAAGTTCTTTCTTTATAGCCATTAAGATGGGCTCAGCAGTTTTAATGATGCACTCATAAGAAATAAGAGTTGAAGCAAAAGAGAGCATCAAAAAGCAAATTCAAAACACATTTAAGTCTAACCCACTTCCTATGCATAGGAATCTTGTACACAAATAAATTCATGAAGAACAAGGTGACAAGCATAGGAAGATAAAACAAGAGTAACTTCAAAAATTTCAGCATATAGAGAGGTGTTTTAGTACCATGCAAATTTCTACAACCATATTTTCCTCTCTCATAATAATTTTCAGTAGCTTCATGAACAAACTCAACAATATAACTATCACATAAAGCATGCTTTTCATGATCCACAAACACATAATTTTTATCAAGATAAAAAATGGTGGGATTAAAACTTTCAAATCCACTTTTATCAATAATATAACAGGATGATTGATCAATCTCAAGAGATATGGGACTCCTACATAAAGTCAAGAACTCTCCAATCCCATTTTCATTAGTAGTACAATTAATATTATCAAAAAACATAGGACCATCATCTAGAGCTTTATCATAAACATTTGCTACGCAAAACTCTTTAGTACCATGCATTTCGACATCAGGCACAAACAAAGCATTATCATAAGATTTATCAAAGTAGCATGGATTATCATAAATATCAGTAGCATAATTATTCTCACAATTTTTACTCATAGGTAATATTTCAAGAGAATCCACAGGAACATAGCATTCAACCTCTTTCGGTAAGCAAGGAGGACAATCAAATAGTATAAGAGATAAAGAGTTACTCTCATTAGAAGGTTGGCATGGGTAGCTAATCCATTCTTCCTCCTTTTGTTCATCACTCTCCTCTTCTTTTTCATCCAATGAGCTTTCAGGTTCATCAATTTCCTCCTCTTTTTCATCCAATGAGCTTTCAGGTTCATCAATTTCTTCTTCCATAGGTTCCCGCAAATTGTGAGTGCATTCTTGTGCATTAATGAGTCTCTCTTTATAATCAATAATATAAGGATTATCACTGTAACTTTCATTGCAAAAATTAAGGATAGAAGAGACATAATCTTTAAGGTCCTTACAAACAGCACAAGTTTCATAATTTTTAGACATGAAGGATTCTATCTCAGAGGCTCCCATAAATAAGACAAATTATTCTACCTCTTCGAACCCAAGATGAATATAGCTATTCCAATTATAGTTCTTAATTAAAGCTTCTTCACTAAAGCCACATTGAAATTTCAGATGTTTAGTATCCTCTTTAGAGCAACAATTTATATCATGGCGTTTAAGCAAGATTTTAGCAATTGTATTCAATTTTTCTATCATAGCACTCATTACTTTACCAGTTCTTGATTCTCTATAATTATTATAATATTCTATAAGCTCCAAGTAGGTTGTGGGTTCTCCCATAATAGCAGTTTTTTAATTTTTAGGTTTTTCAAATTTTTATGGATTTTTGGGTATATGAGAAAAATAAAACAAGACAAAAAGAAACTAAGCAAAATAATACTAGATAGAAATAAACTAAGCACAAATAAACTAGACAAAAGTAAACTAAGCAAAACGAAATAAAACAAAATAAAAACAGAGAGAGGTAGAGTGTACTCCCCAGGTGAACTTATGAGTAGAGCTATGCCTCCCCGGCAACGGCGCCAGAAAACAGTCTTGATAACCCACAAGTATAGGGGATCGCAGCAGTCTTCGAGGGAAGTAAAACCCAAATTTATTGATTCGACACAAGGGGAGGTAAAGAATACTTATAAGCCTTAACAACTGAGTTGTCAATTCAGCTGCACCTGGAAAAGCACTAGTAACAGGGGTGATGTGAAAGCAGCAGTAATATGAGAGCAGTAGTAACAGTAACACAGCAGCAGTAGCAATAACACAGAGGCGATGGCACCAGAAAATAGTTGATACTACTTCCAATGACATATAGAACGAGTATATGATGATGAGAGATGGACCGGGGTTCCCAGCGATCTACACTAGTGGTAACTCTCCAATAATAAGTGACAAGTGTTGGGTAAACAAATTACAGTTGGGCAATTGATAGGATTCAAAGCATTAAGATAGAACATCAAGATTATTAATTATGTAGGCATGTTTTCCATATATAGTCGTACGTGCTCGCAATGAGAAACTTGCACAACATCTTTTGTCCTACCAGCCGGTGGCAGCCGGGCCTCTAGGGAATCTACTGGATATTAAGGTACTCCTTTTAATAGAGTACCAGAGCAAAGCATTAACACTCCGTGAAAACATGTGATCCTCATACCTACGCCTTCCCCTCCGGTTGTCCCAATTTCTGTCACTTTGGGGCCTTTGGTTCCGGACATAGACATGTGCATACAACTTGTAGATACAATCTAAGCAATAATTATAGAGCTTAAATCTAAGATCATGCCACTCGGGCCCTAGTGACAAGCATTAAGCATAACAAGATTGCAGCAACAATAACTTCACAAACTTTATAGATAGACTAATCATAATGTATCATCCATCGGATCCCAACAAACACAACACCGATTACATCAGATGGATCTCAATCATGTAAGGCAGCTCATGAGATCATTGTATTGAAGTACATGGAGGAGAGAATACCAACTAGCTACTGCTAGAACCCGTAGTCCATGGGGGAACTACTCACGGAGCATGATGGAGGAGATGGCGTTGATGGAGATGGCTTCCGGGGGCACTTCCCCGTCCCGGCAGGGTGCCGGAACAGAGACTTCTGTCCCCCGAATTGGAGTTTCGCGATGGCGGCGGCGCCCCTGGAGTCTTTCTGGAGTTTTTTCAATCGGTATCGAGGTTTTAGGTCGCGAGGGGTTAAATAGGCGAAGAGGCGGCGCAAGGGGGCGCCTGGGGGTCCCACCCCATAGGTTGGCGCGCCCCCCTTCCAGGCCGCGCCGCCCTGTGGTCTGGGGCCCCCTGGCTCCCCTCCGACTCTCCTTTGGTGTTCTGGGGTCTTCCGGGAAAAATAAGATGTTTGGCGTTGATTTCGTCCAATTCCGAGAATATTGCCCGAACTGCCTTTCTGGAACCAAAAACAGTAGAAAATAGGAACTGGCACTGCGGCATCTTGTTAATAGGTTAGTTCCGGAAAACGCATAAAAACATTATAAAGTGCAAGCAAAACATGTAAGTATTGTCATAAAACAAGCATGGAACATCAGAAATTATAGATACGTTGGAGACGTATCAGCGCTGCATCTCCGGCTGTAGATGAAGAAGAAAATGACGATGATGTCTCCTCTCCTGCCAAGGGTGAAGAGAAAAATGCTCCGGTGGCTGATGTCGATGTGGAAACTTCTCCGGCTAAGGAGAAGTAAAAAACTTATTCCTGCGGAAAGATGGAAAAAACAATGCATCATTTTGGCCCCGAGAGGGTTTGTAATATAACTTTAAATTCTTAAGTAGTTAGGGACGAAACACGTATGCATGGGCGGAAAGAACTTATCCTGCTATCCTTTGATTTTATTTGCATGTTTCATTTATATGAAAGCAAGTGCTGGTTTCTATATTTTCTGGCTTACTCATTTGACCTTCCGCGAGCCGGAAGACCTTTAACCGGAAACGCTTGCCAGCGGCGACGAAGCCCAATGGAAATCCATCAATAACCGCGGAAACAAGCCCCCAGCTAAGGTGCCGGAAATCGCTACTAGGAATCCATGAGTTTGCAGCAGAAAATATTTCTTCCAGAAAACTTAAGCTTACGTCCTAAAGGACGATTTTTGAAAATCACAACTTTCATACACTCCAAGGCGGAAATATCCAGCTCTGCGGTTTTAGTTGGAAAACATACACGATCTAAAAATGAACAAGTAAAGGAGGTAAAGGACTCAAAGAGTGAACCAAATGCTTTATTTCATTGATCATGTATAACTATTACAGAGTATGTAACTCGGAATTTTTTTGCTAAGTGTGGAAATGACGTAGCTATGCAATGTTCCAAGGGCGATCTGTTTCGTCGTATATGTCATCCGGATCCTCTCTCTTGCGTTTCCGGTGCCAATTAGGAGGTCTGTCTTTTAACTCCCAGAAATCAACAAGGTAGTATGATCCATTGTGAAGTACTTTGCTAACGACAAAGGGTCCTTCCCATGGAGATTGCAACTTATGGTCTTTCACCTGACGAAGGCGGAGGACCAAGTCTCCGGCCATGAATGAGCGATTCCGAACTCGACGGATATGATAGCGTCGGAGTTTCTGCTGGTATATGGTGGAGCGTTGGTCAGCTAAATTACGAGCTTCTTCTATCAAGTCCACAGATAGTTGTCTGGCCTCGTCAGCAGTTTCTTCATTATAGGCGGAAACTCGTGGGGAATCGTGGATGATGTCGGAGGGGAGCATGGCTTCGGATCCGTATACCAGGAAGAACGGAGTGAATCCGGTTGACCTGTTAGGTGTAGTTCGTAAACTCCACAAGACAGAGTCTAACTCATCAGCCCAAGCTCTAGCTGCGCGTCGCAGCGGTTCTTCGAGGCGTGGTTTTATTCCTGATAATATGAGGCCGTTGGCCCTTTCAACTTGACCATTGGATTGTGGATGGGCCACAGAGGCAAGGTCAAGCCGGATCCCTACGTCTTCACAATAATCCTTCAATTCTCCCTATTATGCTGTGTGGGATGCCGTATCTCACAACGAGGCTGCAGACGAATTTTAGTGTCGTAGAACCGTCGGCTTTTCTCACTGGCTTTGCCTCGATCCACTTACTGAACTTGTCAACAGTAACCAGGAGGTACTCAAAACTGCCAGGAGATGATTTCTTTAGTTTACCAACCATATCGAGCCCCCAGACCGCAAATGGCCAGGTGATAGGGATGGTCTTCAGCTCTTGGGCTGGAGCGTTTGGTTGAGTAGCGTAAATCGACAACCTCGGCAGGTCTTTACCAGCTTGTCAGCATCTTCTTTAGCTGTGAGCCAGTAAAACCCAAGCCGAAAAGCTTTTGCAACGAGTGACCTGGGGGCGGCATGATGCCCGCAATCCCCTGCGTGGATCTCTCTGAGGATTTCAATGCCATCTTGATTGGAGACGCATTTGAGAAATACTCCTGTTGCGCTTCATTTGTAGAGCTGTCCGTCAACGATTGTGTAGGATCTTGCTCGTCTGATGATCTGTCGTGCGAGGACCTCGTCCTCTGGCAACTTTTGATCAATGAGGTAGTCCAGGAAAGGTTGTGTCCAGGGCGGAGTGATGACCATCACTTCCTTGGCCGGAGATATTGCCACATCTGGATTTTCCGGGTTAGTGACCTTCACCGAGGGTATCCGTAGATGCTCCAGGAAAATACCATGCGGAATTGGTTTCCTGCCGGATCCGAGCTTGGACAGCATGTCTACCGCTGCGTTGTCATCTCTCCTGACGTACTTGACTTCGTATCCGAGGAAGCATTTGGCGATCTCGTCAACTTCGTCTTGGTAAGCCGCCATGACGGAGTTTCTGGCGTTCCAGGTTCCGGCTACTTGCTGTGCCACCAGGTCGGAATCTCCGCAGCAGATAATGTGCTTGATCCCTATCTCCTTAGCGATGCGCAGTCCATGTAGTAGTGCCTTGTATTCCGCCATGTTGTTTGTAGCTTTGAAGTGGATCTGCAGAACGTACTGCAGTTCTTCTCCGGTAGGGGACTTCAGGGTGACTCCGGCTCTCGAGCCTTGATGCTGCTTGGATCCATCGAAGCGCATAACCCATCTCTCTGGTTCCGGCTCCAAATTTGTATCCGGAGCTTCTGTCCAATCTTCGACAAAATCCGCCAAGATCTGGGACTTGATCGCAGTCCTGGCTTTGTAGTTGATGTCGAAGGCGGATAATTCAATGCCCCATTTTGCTGTGCGTCCTGTTGCGTCAGCGTTATTGAGAATCGTTGACAGCGGAGCTTTGCTCACGACTGTTACTGGATGCTCCTGGAAGTAGTGCCTCAGCTTCCTGCTGCCTAGGAACACTCCATAGGCTAGCTTTTTAAAGTGAGGATATCTTTGTTTGGATTCCGTAAGCACTTCGCTAATGTAGTAGACTGGCCTTTGGACTCCATACTCGTGTCCTTCTTCCTGTCGCTCCACCACGATGATGAGGCTAATGACTCTGTTTGTAGCTGCCAGGTAAAGGAGCATGGGCTCTGACTCTTCTGGCGCTGCTAGGATAGGTGGGGAGGTAAGTATTTCCTTCAACCCTTGAAGTGCTGCATCAGCTGCATCGTCCCAGACAAATTTGTTTGTCTTCTTCAATAGCTTGTACAGGGGTAGCGCCATCTTGCCAAGACGGCTAACGAACCTGCTGATTGCTGCAACACAACTAGTTAGTCGTTGCACATCTTTGAGACAAGTTGGCCTTTTGATGCACAAGATTGCCTTGATTTTCTCTGGGTTAACTTCGATGCCCCTGTTAGAGACAATGAAGCCAAGGAGTTTTCCGGCTGGAACGCCAAAGACGCACTTCAGCGGATTCAACATCATCTTGTACCGTCGGAGATTCTCAAAGGTTTCTGTGAGATCGCTGATCAAGTTGGATCCTTTCCGGGTCATGACCGCGATGTCGTCGACGTAGGCGTGTACGTTCCAGCCAATTTGGTCCTTCAGGCACCGCTGCATCGTATGTTGGTAGGTGGCACCTACGTTTTTCAAACCAAAAGGCATGGTAACATAGCAGTAAGTGCCAAATGGGGTGATGAACGAGGTCGCCTTTTGGTCGGACTTCTTCATCCGGATCTGGTGATACCCGGAATATGCGTCAAGAAAACAAAGAAGTTCCGCCCTGCCTCGAATCAATGACCTGGTCAATGCGCGGCAGGGGAAACGGATCCTTCGGAAAATGCTTATTCAAGCCGGAGTAATCGATGCACATTCTTAGTATTTTAGAATTCTTTTTGGGTACAAGGACGGGATTTGCGACCCAATCAGTATGGATAACTTCTTCTACAAAACCTGCCTCTAGTAACTTTGCTAATTCCATTCCTATGGCGCGACGCTTCTTATCTCCAAAGCGTCGCATAGCTTGCTTCACCGGTTTAGCCCCCGGATTTATGTTGAGGTAGTGCTCGGCGAGTTCCCTAGGTACTCCGGACATGTCAGAAGGCTGTCATGCGAAGATATCCATGTTAGCGCGGAGGAACTCGACGAGCGCGTCTTCCTATTTGGGGTCCATGTTGGCTCCGACCGAGACCTGCTTGGTAGCATCTCCTTCCTTGAAGTTGATCTTTTTAATCTCTATCGCGGCCTTGAAGGAATTTTCTGTTCGGAGATCTGTTTCTTGGTGGTCTGCATCTCAGTCGGATCCACCGTGGCTCTGTAGCCTTTCAACTCCTCTCCAGATAACACAGACTCTGGGAAGGCGGCTTCGCCCAACTCGCACTCATGAGCCTTCTTGTAGTCTCCGGATACGGTAATCATACCATTGGGACCCGGAATCTTGAGTTTGTTGTAGATGTAGCACGCTCTTGCATGGAACTTGTGGTAGATGGGCCTGCCGAAGATGACGTGGTAGGAGCTCTTGAAGGGCACGACTTCAAACGTGATCATCTCTTCGCGGAAATTATTAACATCGCCGAAGGCCACAGGAAGTCTGATGCTGCCGAGGGAATTCGCCTTTTTACCTGGAACCACGCCATGAAACTCAGTGTTGCTGTGTTTGAGCTGTTCCTTGGTAAGGTTCATCCGTTCTAGAGTCTCCAGGTACATAATGTTCAGACTGGCTCCACCATCCATGAGGCACTTGGAGAAGTCATAGCCGTCGATGCGGGGACTTACAACCAAGGCGTAGCACTCTTTTGGCACAATGGTAGGATGATCCTGCCTATCAAACGTGCACGGGACTTCCGACCACCTGACATACTGCGGCACAGCTGGAACTGTGGCGTTCAGGATCCGGAAAGCTGACTTGCTGGCGCGGACTGTTGGGGTTCCGAGGAAAGTGTGGTATGCGCCTGCGCTCTTTTTGACGAAGGGTTGGTTTTAGCTGCGGATCCTTCCTTGGGATCTGGCGAAGCATCATCCTCATCCATCGCCTCGGAACTGTCTTCATCTTTGTCCTTGTTCTTGCCCTTGCCTCCTTTGCCGCGTGGGCGGTGCTCCGGGCTTGCTTGTATCCTGCTTCCGGGTCATTTTTCAGATCATTGACCCACTTGCAGTTGCGGTTGGTGTGAGTGGACTTCCCCGTAGCCAGATCCAAATGGGCCAGGCAGGGCATGTCTCTGTACTCTTCATAGGTTTGGGGGGTGCGGGTTCCGGCAGGGTGACTTCATCACCACGCTGCTGGCCTTTGCCGGCGCCGCCTCCGCGACCGCGGCCTCTTCCGCCTCCTTGACCTCCGCGTTGGAAAGCCATGGAGACCATCTCGAATCCGCCACTCTTCTGGTCATCAGGAGGATTTTTCCGCTTTTGTTACTGTTATCACGACTCTTCTTCTGCTGATGTAGGGGAATTGCTGTTGCTGCGTGATCTCCGCCTGCGTCATCATCGGCGGCAGTGTGATCGCTGGCGATGGTGATCATGTCATCCAAGGTCAGTTTATTTGCGTTGACCAGGCAAGTGAGCTTGTGTTGCAACAGTCCTCCTCTCTGCAATCCACCTATGAAGGCATGCATGGCTGTACGATTATCGACGTTTTCGCACTCGTTCCTGGTCGCCAACCATCGTGTGAGGAAGTTTCTTGATGTTTCTCCCTTCTTCTGGATACATGCTTGTAAGTCGCTTGTTGTGGCAAGCCTTTTGTAGGTGCCCCTGAAGTGCTTTTCGAAGGCGGTCTTCAGGTCAAACCAGCAAAATATGGAGTTCTTCTCGAGGTCGTTGAGCCAGATCCGAGCTGGACCTACAAGGTACAGCTGAAGCATGTGGCAGGCGATATTAGGGGTTCCTCTCGCGAAGGTTACTGCATTATAGTAATCCTCAATCCAGGTATCCGGCCTTTCCGTGCCATCATAATTCTTCAGGTTTCCGGGTAGCTTGAGGTTCATCCTTGGCTTTGGTTCCTCTCGAATCATCCTGCCAAAGCACTTTGGGCCAATGTAGTCAGTTTTGTATTCATTGAGACGTTCCCGCGCATCACGCGAGCCGTTGTGGGGGGATTTTGAGCGTGAGCGAGATCTCCGGCCACCGCCTCCGCCTCCACCTCCTCCTCCACCGCTAGGTGGTGGTGAGGGAGACCTGCGAGGGGGCCGATGCGACCTTTTGCTTCCGCCTTCCGACTCTCCCCACCCTTCGCGATGCTGACTCCGGCTTCGATGGCTGCCTTCACCTTGGTGCTGGCTGCCTTGGCCGTTCCGGCTTCTGCGAGGCTCCGGGTTGCTTCTTCGTTCCGACTCCTCCTGGGCCCATGCTCACGATCATTGATCTGGCTCCGGCGAGGTTCCGGCGTTCGCTCCCTGTTCCTGCTCCTTGGAGGTTGCACGTTGTCGCGGATATTGATTCCACCAGGCCCATGGGGTCTGGTGTTTCCGGCTGGACTACGGCGGCGAGGAGGTGGAGGACGCGGGTATCCGTTAGGCGGAGGTGAGGGATTTCGGTACTTGTCCTTACCAGTGTACATTGCATCCTTTCCCTTTTTCGGATCTGACAGAGGCGTCTTTGATGGTACGGGGATTGGATTTGGGTATTCTCTAATTTTCCTTCTGCGTTCCGAGGATCCGGTTCGTGATTCATCATCGCGATGACGATTGTCGTAGGCGTCCTTTTGCGCAGTAGAGATGCAATGTTCCGGGTTGGATTCCAACCTGCGCGAAGTATCTGCCTTGCTCTGCTGTTTCATTGCTGAAGCAACGAGCGTACGGACATAGTCGATGTCGATCTCCTTGTCTTTTTTCTTCAAGATCTCCGCAGCCTTCTTCATATTATCCTTTGGAGTGGCGAACGGCTGCTGCTCGGTCGGAGTTGCGAAGGTGATCTTACGGGGAGCTATAGTTTCTCACCGGATCTTATCGACCTCCTGCTGAGCCTCAGTGATCTTGTCCTCCCAATGCTTCCGGAGTTGCTTGACTTTCACCAGTGATTCGTCCACCTCACGCTCTCGCTTGAGAAAATTGTCCACGAACTTCGCGGCCTCCTTCCTCTCGTCAATCATTGCGGCTGTGGTGGTGGCAAACTTTTTGGCTGTGGCCAGCATCTCCTGCCTTTTGGCTTCTAGGGCCTCCGCATTTGATGCGTCCTCGGGGGTAATGGGTTTGTTGAGGATATCCGAGTGTGCGATTGCATCCATGCCTGCTTGCTCAACCAGTTTTTCTGGGGACAAGGCTTCCTTAGGCGGTCGTTCCCGCGAGAGCGGAGATCCTGCATGGGATGGCTGTGGGTCGGAGTGGGTGTTTTAATCCTCTGATTCCCGTTGATCCAGCGCCGCCAAGGTTGCGAGAACCTGTTTAGGCTGGGCGGATTCAACTTCAGGTTGATCACCGTATCCAAATTCCTTCACCTTGCGATCGAACTCTTCAGTATCCATGGAGGGGGTATCCCCGGAAATTGGGCTTAGGTTGCCCAGGATTGATTCTTCACCCGGAGCGCTGCTTTCTCCGACAGCCTCCTGCTGATCTGGAGCAGCGCTGTTTTCCGGTTCCTCAACCTGCTCGGGACCAGTTCCGGCTTCTTGAGGGGCGGTTCCGGCGGTATGGGCCAAGAAGTGTACGAAGTGACACCTTTGCTTTTCTAACACCTGGGAGACCCAGGCGGATCTGCATTGGTCTTCCACCTTTATTTCCTGCTCAGGGGCGGATTGGGTGGGTTTTGATTTTTCCAGATCCAAGGCGGAATCTTCTTTAGGAAGCTCCTGCATCTCAGATCGGATCTTCGCAACTGCGTCCTGCTCAGCGGCGGTCGCGTCAGCGTTACTTACCAGAGCGTTTCCGTCGGAATCGACGGTTTCGCCGATGAAGATGTGTATGCCGCTGACTGGGACGATGGAGAGCTTGACGGGGTTTGTCTTGGCCGGAATCCAGCACTCGTCCGGAGGGACGATCGGAAGGTTTCCGGCGTAAAGGACGCGCCCCACAGCGATGGTGTCGTCTTAGCTAGGGATGGCAATGGGTACCCATGACCCGCGTACCCGTCGGGTAAAAACCCAATAGAAGCACGGGTATGGGACAAAATATTACCCATGGGTTTGTAAATGGGAAAATATCGTACCCATCGGGTAGGACGGGTACGGGTATGGGATTGTAGAACCCATACCCATGTACCCATCTACCCATCTAAATTTGAAAAGTAGACCGATGTAATATTCTAAAGGTACTTAATTTCCCCCTAATTATGCCTTCACATAGCTACGTTGAACCTCACGCTTTCTGGTCTCACAATTACTGGTAGGTTGGTGAGGATTAGTCCCCTATTTAGGATCGCTTCAGCTCATGTCATATTTTTTTGATCAATTTGATGTGTTATAAGCGCGGGTATTTTTACCCGCGGGTACCCATTTACCCTGCCGGGTGACGGGTATGGGAAAAACTTGTACCCGCTGACGGGTATGGGTACGGGTGATGGGTAAGATTGAAGGTGACGGGTACGGGTATGGGATGGCTCTACCCGCACCCATACCCTGCGGGTGCCATCCCTAGTCTTAGCTTCCCATGGCGGAACCCTCCCGGTTCCGGCCTCCAGACGCTGCTGGCCCCACGGTGGGCGCCAACTGTCGTTGCCTATTCGATGGTGCCTCGGAGGAGGGATCCTCACGAGGGTGAAGAAGAAGTAGGGGCCATAGGGAGGAGTGCACACGGGACGGTGGTACGCGATTTACCCATCTTCGGAACATCTGCACGATGATAGGGCCTACTGCTGCTTGTCTGGAATTATCTGGGCGCTTTCGCGTTGTTACAATGAGTTGTGGTTATGCCTCTAGGGCTCCCGGGATCCGGCTTATAAAGGTGCACGGATCTAGGGTTTACACGGAGAGTCCTAGCCGGAATACAAGTTGCCTAACTATGGTACAATATCTTGCCGTGTACGTTAAGGATCCGCCTTCCTCTAAGAACGTGCTGGGTCCGGATACTTCATGGGCCTTCACGGATCCGGCCTCCTTCGTAGGTCGGTTGGGATCCGGCTTCCTCTTCCTGGGCTGGACTTCATCCTTCAGGATCTACAAGAATCGGGCCGCCCGATGGGCCACGTGCCGAGATCACCGTCTCAGGCCACCCGGGCTTGCCGGATCTAGGTCATACCGTTGATATACTCATAAAGTATACCCACAACAGCAGGCCATCCACGCGCTGCCGCTGGACACGCCACTCCCCTTCCCTGTTCCATCAGCAGTTCCCCGCCCCCACTAGCAACCCCAGCGCTGCCTCTGAGTCCCGACCACACCCACGAGTGCCACATGCAGTCGCCCACCCATTGGAATGGGAGATAGCGCCTGGGTCGAGTCCTTGCTGACAGCCCCACGCCTACATCGACGCCCATTGGACTGCCATTTTATTTCATTTTAAAAAAAATTGAATTGTGTTTTCACACAATAGGTTCATATGGACCTATGAGCCGAATTGGAATTCCCCATGTATATGCTGCATATTTTGAACTGATACATGATACAATGTGGAAGGGAAAAAAATTTAAAATACAACATGTGAAGCACGAAGCAGCAAGGATAGACCGGTATGACACGATGTTGCTACAGAAATCACGTTTTTGTGACCCTTTTCATTCTAGAGAGAAGGCAGATATGTCGCATTTTGTAAACTGATAGTTACTCCATTCTGAAATATTGACAATTACCAACAAGAGCACCATATGCATCATCCTACTCCTTGTACTTCATGCTCTCGAGCGTGAAGCCAGGCATGTCGAAGGAGGTGGCAAACTTCTCAACCTCAACCTTGAGGTTCTCAATGTCCTTGTTGTTCACTAGGCCCTTAGAGAAGTCCTTGAGAAGTTTGCCGTCTTCTACGAATGTTCGTGCAGATTGTCACAGCCTGGTGGAGGAACTCAGCAATCTGCTCAAAATCCTTATTTTTTGAAATGGAGGCAAAAGCTTTACCCCATTCTATTATTTAAGAAGGAGTTTTACATGTATAACCATGCAACGAAAACCGAAAAAAGGAAGATACAAGGGATCACTCTCCCGGCATAATTTCCCCCAAACGCTTGGCACCCGCAAGCACCCAAAGTGCTGCCTCCTTTCTAATCTTTTCGATAAGAACGAACGTGGTCGCACTCTTGTTCCGAAAGACCCTAGCATTACGCTCGCTCCACACCTCCCAAGTGACAAGAAGGGTTAGGGAGGCAATGCCCTTACGGTTGTTGGAAGAGCCCCCCGCCATCATGTCCCACCACCCGGAGAACTCGTAGTTGGACCAAACATGATTGATGCCGCCAACGATACTCAACCACTCGAAGATGGAGCGCCAAATGCGAGTGGTGAAACGGCAATGGATGAAGAGGTGGTCCACGGTCTCCGTACATTGTTTACAAAGAGGGCACAACCACAATTTGGCCATCCACGTTTTGCCAAGCGGTCGGCCGTCCACACTCTATTTTGGTTTGCAAGCCAATCAAAGAATTTGATTTTCGGCGCCCATATCTTCCAAATAGTATTGTGAAATGTAGAGTAGGTGGAGCCGAAGAATTGCATAGCATAAGCGGACTTCGTGGTGTATTGGCCATTTGCCATGAGCTTCCAAGATATATCATCGGGCCTCTCGGGGTCGAGGTGAATGGTGGTGAGCAAGGTCCAAAGGTCCACAAATTGCAAGAAATGGTCCAAAGAGAAGGGGCGTTGTAGGTTAATCTTTGCAATCCAAGCCTCCCCTCAAGAGCATGCGCAACCTTCCAAGACTTCCGCTTGGAGCTCTCATAGATGAGCGGAGCGATATCAATAGGTGTTTTACCATGTAGCCAAGGGGTCTGGTCGAGAAGGATTTTGAGCCAAAGTGATCGCAGGAGCACCTGAAAACGATACCCAGAATTAATGGAGAGGGCATTTCAGCAGTAATGTGGCAGGGAAAAACCAATTGTAAAGAAAATCTCAACCATGAATAAGACTAGAAAGACAGTACACCAATTCATCAAACAAAATAGTAGTTTCCTTGATACAGTTACTACATCCACGACACATGTCAAAGTTCATTTCTTATTATCCAGTCATAAGAACTTGCGGGAAGAACTTTTAGTTTGGAAAGGAGAATAATTAGCAGATAATCACTAACATAGTGATTCAATTGAACAAAGACAATAAATAAGTAAAGCAGAAGAATCTAACACTATACAGCTGGCATGTATACACACAATGGACGTCTTAACATTATGGAGTGATTTTGGCACAAGAAAAAAGAGTAATGTGGAGTGTCCTTGCGAAATAATTCAAGGCAAATGAAGATTGTGGATGTACGAATGCACGAATGTTGTATTCAAAAGGTTGAAAACTAGTATAAGGAAAATCTACATTGACTGTTGGAAAACTGAGGAAATAAAACAGAGAAATAAGAATGTACCCACTAGGACCCTCACGTGTTTAATTGTTAATTACCCCTCATTCTCTGGGAAGGCAGTCTCGAATCTTGCTTCAGCTCAACACAAATATGGCAATAATGCTTGGACTTTTTTGCAAGGATAATGGGATGGTTCTAGAACATGGTGAGGCAGTTCAAGCGACTGTGCATTTGTGAATCCTGCTGCTTTCAAGCATTAGATTTAGGAGGCCAACAGTTCTAATTGATGCTGTGAGTCTGATTTAAATTGGTACACTATATAGGAGTGCAGATTTACAATGTGAAATTCTGAAGTGCATCGTCATAGTTTTGCAAGAGCAGGGCATGTGGATCAGCTATCTGGTATCCAATACAAACATATGCCTCAAACTATTGAAGATATCTCCCAAAATGTCAGTCATAATTTAATCTGTACCATGGACTTGTTTTATTTCACAGAAAATCATCGCTTCAACAGTGGTGAATAAAAGGTCACAATGAAACTGATTGCAAACACAAAAATGTATGCAATACCAAGTAAACAGTATTTCCTCCGCTCGTAAATAAATGACATTTTAGTTATGGATAGTCTCCAATATTTATCTATGAACTTGTTTGGTAGCTTGGGCGGCCTTTTCTGCGACGGAGAGGGAAGCCAGGCCCCATTATTTGTTTGCCCGTTTCCACTACTTTCTTCCCTGCTCATGCAGCCTACATCATGTTTAATTGCAGATAGCTGCGTGATGTGGTAACCCCTTCACTTCGAGTGGTGAGGTTACCTAGTACTGAATAACAACACACATCAGATTCAGTTCATCACAAAAGGTGCTGGTAGTACACATCAACTACTTAATGGGCGATGCATCACGAGCGAAACAACTACTTCGTGATGCATCACAAGTTCATCACACCAGGGGTTAGTATAATACCACCTCGAACAAGTTCAATGCTACAGATCGGGGATCCGGTTGTAGCAAGTCCTAGCTAGAAACCGGTTGCGAAGCCAGGTCCTAAGCCAGCTCCTCCTCTCCAGTGTTTGCACCTTACGATACTCGACATACTCGCTTCGTTATCTGCAATGAAGTTGATAGCCTAGACCAGCAAGTTAGGCTGGAACAGTTGCGCCTTGCACACAAACCGGGCGTGAAGATCGTCTTCATCTGAGTGTAGTTCGTGATCGAGGTGCCGACGCATCGATGGTGCTTCGGATAGCGTTGCAATCCACGAGGAACACCTGTTAGTGCGGACGACATTCACATACTTTCAGATCTATGCAGGAACTCAATGAGGCTTCGTAGCTGAATGTACTCGTTCGCCGTCTCTTCATCACCGCCGTAGAAGCAGCAACCATCTTCGCTCCAGTCAAGAATGCGATCGGATTTCATCTTCATAATGAGGCTCCACTTCGTCCTCCGGTTTCTAATGTGATTGTAGAGCTGAAGAGTGGTGACATATATGCCAGCGAATGCAAGAACATCTGCGGATACCTTCTTCATCTGCTGTTACGTGGTGACCCGCATACCACCGCATGGTGTAGTACACAAGTCATTGACATAACACAAGTGAAACACCACTCAATATTACATCCCTCGAGTGGTACAACAGAAACATATGCGAGTCCAAGGCATGTCTATAGAAGGATACACGAACTGTTTACAGAAGATCAACATAGCCTCCTACTTTACAGTGATGTAAAACTTCAAATAAAACTCCAAAAGAACAACTCGTAGTCTAAGTTATTTCTAACTCTAGTTCTAAAGATACTTGGCTTGCTATAGAATTCTAGCTACTTAGGTGCTAGGATTAGGTAAATGGTTCCCTTCTACTCCTGGTCTAGGTTTCCACTCCAGCTGATGCAGAAGTTGACTCCATTGACTTCATTGTTTGGGTTCTTCATCTTGTTGCAGTTGACTCCTTTGTCTTCGAGTTCCATGGTAGTTTCTCCTTTGGTGCCTCCATAACTAAGCAGGTGATTCAAAGAGGGATGAGTACGAGCATACTTAATAAGTTCATTATAGGAAATAGGTGTATCATGCACTAGCTACGACCACAGACCAGAAAGTCATAGGCGAATGCAAGTTTTCGTAAACATTTCTTCAAAAGGTTTATTTTATTCTGAAAACTATGTCCGCCAGTCTTCACAGGTTGACCAGAACTTCACAAAGTTCCTTTCCTGCCGCGTTCGTAGTTCCCTTCCCGGAACAAGGAGTGGCAGCCATAATTTGTTACACTATGCAATTTGTAGTTCACTTTGCTAATTTCACAGAAGGAGAAAAGTTAGTTCCATCCGATCGGGCGATCCTACCTGCCCACGATTAGCGATCTCTTCATACAACGGTTATAGCGCCATCTCTAAGCAGCGATTTCCGCGCAATTAACTGACTCCCCCGTTTTTAAGTTTCTCTCTCTTCCAAGTCAGAAACTTTCATACGTGTTCCTTATTACCGACTGCTGACTAGATAGCACTGTACATGCCGTGAGAGCGAAATTATCTAAGCAGTTGATCCTGACTTAATTGTAAGCTGCAAAAATTTCGCTAGGGCTCAAATTTGAGCAGTGCCCAGCAACGTTAATCACCAAGAGATACCTTGCCTGGCCCTATCAATATCGTGACATATATAACAATACTCAAAGTTGTGCACACACTATTAGAAAAAAAATTAAGGCACAAAACTTGCAGTAAGATTTAGAATTTGGATGAAATTTGGACATGGTTTAGATATTCCACGGAACCAAAAACATCCTAAAGATGACGTCCCATTCACACTGCTTGCAAATCATTTGTCACAGCAAAATGATACTACAACGTATCATCAGATAGCAACGGGCCAGTATCCCTGAAGCAAGGAGGAAATGTTCGTGCAAACAACACAACAGAGCCTTTAATTATAATCTTTAGGTTCATCTCACTTCAACCCACTCATAACGCCCTTCGCACACTAACCCTAAATCAACAAGATCGCATGACAGCTGATAAGAAAAACTCGCTAATCCGCCAATCAACTAGCAGTGTACAACAACACAAACGAAAAATGTCGCCAAGAGAAGGTTCACAAAACGTACCTTGAAGTAGACGCTGAGATCCATGGTGAGGCTTACCAGTTACCATGGCGGCGGCGGTGGGGTGAGGGGGTGCGGCCGGAGACGAGGAAGGGGAGGGAGGGGCTGGCCTTCTCACGAACTCTCCGAACAGCTGATTGTCTGATGGGCCTCAGGATGGGAATGGGCTTAACCCGGACCAGGCCCTGTACCTGCCTCTGTTTGCCTCAAGGATGGAACCATTTTTTTCAAAAAGTTAGCGGTCTCATTGTTTTCAAGGTTTTTTTCTCCCAAAAAAACTGATAAGACAGAATCAGGTTTAGAATCATTACATCCAACCAGTGGCGGAGCTGCCCACAGCCAGAGGGGCGGTAGATAAGAAAATTCTTTGTTCATTGGCACTTTTTGACTACTTATGCACCACCTTTTTTTTATATGTTAAGGTACCATGTGGGCACCCGGGTACCTGATGCTCTAGCTCCGCCGCTGCATCCAACTGGTCAATATAACGATATCCTTTTACTAGCCTCGTATCTGAACTTGTTAACATCCACCAATTGAGAACAAAACAAATGGTACTAAAAGCTACAGGCAAACTGAAGATCAAAGTTCCCCGCAGGGAGAACACTATCATCTCCAGATAATTTCCTCTTTGCATCTGTCATCGTGCAAGCCTCAACACCATCGCGGCCCACATTGTTTCCTAGTAAAGATATCAGCTGCTACATGTAGCATCAACCTTGCTCATTTGCAATTTTGCATTGCAAGCAGCGTCGACCAAATTATCTATAGATTAACCCACGTATACATAAGCTCCATCTAGTAGTTTAAACACAATGATGAACAAATGCAGTACCTAGAGCTGCAGCGTAATTCTTGCTTGCTCTTCATGTTTCAAATGTGAACTAGTTGCTGGCCCAAGCTAACTAGTCCTCTATAGTTTGGTAGAGATGGCTGAGTTGACCTTGGATACCTGAGGAGCAATGTTGTAGGGTCAACACCAAAGGGGTGACACTATACCTGTGCATTCCTCGGGCCGGGCCAACCAAAGCCCGACGTAAAAAATCCTGGCCTAGGCCCGACCCGGCCCGACCGTCGGGCCAAAAAAGTGGCCCAAGCCTGGCCCATCAAGGAGAAAGCCTGTTGGGCCTCGGGCCGGGCCGCTTCAGTAAAATGCAAAAAACCATGGCCCATGCCTGACCCGGCCCAAGCGTCGGGCCACAAAATCAGGCCCATGCCCGGCCCAGAGACATGGTTGGGTCGGGCTTGTCCCAGGAATTTCGGGTCGGGCCGGGCTGCCCATTGAAGTGCCCCCGATAATTCATACTACCTTCATCCAAGGCTTAAGGTTTATATTCTTTTAGAAAAGTCAAAGCAAGTAAAGTTTGACCAAACTTTTAGAATAATTTTTAGAAAAGTCAAAGCAAGTAAAGTGTTGAGGGATGGAGGTAGTATGTTTTTGTGGCTATTGGCACAAAACAATTATTCTAAAAATTTGGTCAAACTTTAGATTTAGTAGTCTCGGGTACGAACTGAAATAAGAAACCCTAGATTTAGGTGTTCCACTCCTGAAGCTTGAACGGACAGGGTCTTGGTGCTTGATGGAAATGGATCCTCTGCTTCCTAAGGTGGGCGCACCTAGGCAGGATGCGGCGGCGTTGTGGACCAAGTGCGATCGGGCGGCATGAACGAAGCTTTGAACGACGCCGAGCTCGAGCCTGGCGGCGCACATATCAGGCGAACAAATGAAGCTTCGAGCTGCATGCGAGCAAGGACGTAGCTGCTAGGTGGCGTGATATAGATGGGAAAAGGGGAGCAGAGAGATGGAGAAGAAAGAAGATAGAGATTCGTTCTGTGTTAATATTTCTGTACCAGACTCAATGGACAGGGATGGAAGAGGAAGATAATAGATGTGTAGAGGGTTTTCTACAAACTGCATGGTGGTGGAACAGAACATGAGATCTGACCGTTCGTAGAAAATCTAACGGCACCCACGAGAATTTGCAGATTTGCAGGATCTAGCCCATTTTCAGGTGATACGTTCCCCATATAGGACCTCCCATCCCCCGCGGGCGGCGGCGCAACACAGAGATAAGAGCATCCCCACTCGTTGGCGCTCCCCACGCCCAAATCCGGCGATAATTTCGTCCGGATAGGACGAAAAAATGGCGTGGAGAGGGCTAGTTTCCCAGCCGCGATCCCAGGCCTAGCCGTTGATTAAATTTTGGAAAATGTAACTTGACGAAATACGGCAAAAACCTGACGAAATTCGGCAAAAACGACTGAATTTAGACTAACTTTCATGATATTTACTATATAGAGGGCGAAGTTCATACATAGAGGCCGAATTCGACTATATTTCGAATTCGGCTAGGGGAATACAACTCTAAATTTTAAAACACGGCTCTCTACATGCCCAAATGGCGGTAGAACACCGTGTAGTCGCCGTCGTCGTCGCCATCGTCGTCGGAGCCGTCGTCATCAAACTGCGGCGGCGCGGCCTGGTTGCTGCCCTGGCCGGCGTCTCCCCACCGGCCGCTGGTGCGAGGCGGGGACGGCAATGGCTTGTACCATTCGTCGTCGGAGGCTTCGAGGTCGACGACGGGAACGGCGAGCCGGATGGAGATGTCGCAGGCCGGCGGTAGCGAGTGACATCGGCGGCGGCGGTTGGAGCGGCGGCGCGGGCGGGGAGTTGACGCGCGGCGGCCAGGTCCAGCAGCCGCTACTGCTGCTCCGCCTCCTCGCGCTCCCAGTCGCGCCTCGACCACTCAAGCGCGGCGTCCTCGGGGAGGGCGTTGTCGGCGGGCACCAGGTCCTTGAGCGACCTGGAGATCGCCTCCGCCACGGCGGCATCCTCCGCGCGCTCCGCCTCCTCCTCGGCGAGCTTGTTTGCGGTGGCGTTAATGGCGGCCGCGGCGTCCTCCTTCTTCGCCGACTTCCTCTTCCGCCCACGCTGCGGGGAGGAGGGTTGGTTGCGGATGACGAGGGCGCCGCTGCTGCGCCCTCTTCTCGGCGGTGGAGACGCCGGCTCCTTCTTGACGCGCGCCGGTGTCGACGGAGACGTCGCCTCCTTTTTCACCGGCGCCAAGGATGGCCTCGACGCCGATCCGGAAGACGACGAGCTGGCAGCCATGCGCCGTGGCTGCCAGATGTTTCCCCGGCGGCGGCTGGCCGATGCCCTCGATGGAGGGGGCATCGTCAGTAACGGGAAGTTGTCGCCCTCGATGTGCTCGAGGACGTTCGCCAGCGTCCTATCCGGCGCGCTCCACCATCGTCGGCGACCCGCGGCGTTGTTGCGCGGAGGCGGAGGTGGCGGGCCGTCGTAGGAGGCGAGCTCCTGCTCCCACCGCCGCAGGAAGTACGAGTTCCACGCCATGTAGTTGTCGGGGTGGTGGCGTGGCTCGGCGCGTGATACGTCTCCGACGTATCGATAATTTCTTATGTTCCATGCCACATTATTGATGTTATCTACATGTTTTATGCACACTTTATGTCATATTCGTGCATTTTCTGGAACTAACCTATTAACAAGATGCCGAAGTGCCAGTTCCTGTTTTCTGTTGTTTTTGGTTCCAGAAAGGCTGTTCGGGCAATATTCTCGGAATTGGACGAAATCAACGCCAAACCTCCTATTTTTCCCGGAAGGCTCCAGAACACCGAAGAAGAGTCGGAGAGGGGCCAGGGGGCCACCACACCACATGGCGGCGCGGGCCAGACCCTGGCCGCGCCGGCCTAGGGTGTGGCGCCCCCAGGTGCCCCCCTGCGCCGCCTCTTCGCCTATAAAATCCCTTTCGACCTAAAAACGCAGTACCAATTGACGAAACTCCAGAAAGACTCCAGGGGCGCCGCCGCCATCGCGAAACTCCAATTCGGGGGACAGAACTCTGTTTCGGCACCCTGCCGGGACGGGGAATTGCCCCCGGAGCCATCTCCACCGCCGTCTTCACCGCCATCTTCACCGCCATCGCTGCCTCCATGATGAGGAGGGAGTA
Source organism: Lolium perenne (assembly GCF_019359855.2). Classification (NCBI taxonomy): domain Eukaryota; kingdom Viridiplantae; phylum Streptophyta; class Magnoliopsida; order Poales; family Poaceae; genus Lolium; species Lolium perenne. The sequence continues at coordinate 335,373,150 of NC_067246.2, forward strand.
ATCCATCCCCGAGGCTGAGGGCTCCGCTGTAGCTATGTGGTTCATCTCTCTCCCATGTACCTCAATACAATAATCTCATGAGCTGCTTTACATGATTGAGATTCATATGAGTTTTGTATCACTACTATTCTATGTGCTACTCTAGTGATGTTATTAAAGTAGTTTATTCCTCCTACACGGTGTAATGGTGACAGTGTGTGCATCCGTGTTAGTACTTGGTTTATGCTATGATCATGATCTCTTGTAGATTGCGAAGTTAACTATTGCTATGATAGTATTGATGTGATCTATGCCTCCTACATATGCATGAAGATGACAGTGTGCATGCTATGTTAGTACTTGGTTTAGTCTTTTGATCTATCTTACACTCTAAGGTTACTTAAATATGAACATTTAATTGTGGAGCTTGTTAACTCCGGCATTGAGGGTTCGTGTAATCCTACGCAATGTGTTCATCATCCAACAAAAGTGTAGAGTATGCATTTATCTATTCTGTTATGTGATCAATGTTGAGAGTGTCCACTAGTGAAAGTGTAATCCCTAGGCCTTGTTCCTAAATACTGCTGCGTTACTATTGCTTGTTTCTTGTTTCTTGCGTTACTACTGCTGCAATACTACCACCATCAACTACACGCCAGCAAGCTATTTTCTGGCACCGTTGCTACTGCTCATATATATTCATACCACCTGTATTTCACTATCTCTTCGCCGAACTAGTGCACCTATTAGGTGTGTTGGGGACACAAGAGACTTCTTGCTTTGTGGTTGCAGGGTTGCATGAGAGGGATATCTTTGACCTCTTCCTCCCTGAGTTCGATAAACCTTGGGTGATCCACTTAAGGGAAAACTTGCTGCTGTTCTACAAACCTCTGCTCTTGGAGGCCCAACACTGTCTACAGGAAAAGGAGGGGGAAGTAGACATCAAGCTATTTTCTGGCGCCGTTGCCGGGGAGGAAAGGTAAAAGGTACTCACACTCCGGACCTCGGCTACCAAGCTATTTTCCGCCGTTGTAAGTACTCGAAGCTATTTCCTTTAGATTCTGCAATTGCATCTTTTTGTTTCTTGTTTACACTAGTTAGGCATAATGGAAAACAACAAAAAAATTGGTGAGCTTTTTAATCTTTTTTCTGATTTAGTTGGAAAACATACACGATCTAAAAATGAACAAGTAAAGGAGGTAAAGGACTCAAAGAGTGAACCAAATGCTTTATTTCATTGATCATGTATAACTATTACAGAGTATGTAACTCGGAAATTTTTTGCTAAGTGTGGAAATGACGTAGCTATGCAATGTTCCAAGGGCGATCTGTTTCGTCGTATATGTCATCCGGATCCTCTCTCTTGCGTTTCCGGTGCCAATTAGGAGGTCTGTCTTTTAACTCCCAGAAATCAACAAGGTAGTATGATCCATTGTGAAGTACTTTGCTAACGACAAAGGGTCCTTCCCATGGAGATTGCAACTTATGGTCTTTCACCTGACGAAGGCGGAGGACCAAGTCTCCGGCCATGAATGAGCGATTCCGAACTCGACGGATATGATAGCGTCGGAGTTTCTGCTGGTATATGGTGGAGCGTTGGTCAGCTAAATTACGAGCTTCTTCTATCAAGTCCACAGATAGTTGTCTGGCCTCGTCAGCAGTTTCTTCATTATAGGCGGAAACTCGTGGGGAATCGTGGATGATGTCGGAGGGGAGCATGGCTTCGGATCCGTATACCAGGAAGAACGGAGTGAATCCGGTTGACCTGTTAGGTGTAGTTCGTAAACTCCACAAGACAGAGTCTAACTCATCAGCCCAAGCTCTAGCTGCGCGTCGCAGCGGTTCTTCGAGGCGTGGTTTTATTCCTGATAATATGAGGCCGTTGGCCCTTTCAACTTGACCATTGGATTGTGGATGGGCCACAGAGGCAAGGTCAAGCCGGATCCCTACGTCTTCACAATAATCCTTCAATTCTCCCTATTATGCTGTGTGGGATGCCGTATCTCACAACGAGGCTGCAGACGAATTTTAGTGTCGTAGAACCGTCGGCTTTTCTCACTGGCTTTGCCTCGATCCACTTACTGAACTTGTCAACAGTAACCAGGAGGTACTCAAAACTGCCAGGAGATGATTTCTTTAGTTTACCAACCATATCGAGCCCCCAGACCGCAAATGGCCAGGTGATAGGGATGGTCTTCAGCTCTTGGGCTGGAGCGTTTGGTTGAGTAGCGTAGTACTGACAACCTCGGCAGGTCTTTACCAGCTTGTCAGCATCTTCTTTAGCTGTGAGCCAGTAAAACCCAAGCCGAAAAGCTTTTGCAACGAGTGACCTGGGGGCGGCATGATGCCCGCAATCCCCTGCGTGGATCTCTCTGAGGATTTCAATGCCATCTTGATTGGAGACGCATTTGAGAAATACTCCTGTTGCGCTTCATTTGTAGAGCTGTCCGTCAACGATTGTGTAGGATCTTGCTCGTCTGATGATCTGTCGTGCGAGGACCTCGTCCTCTGGCAACTTTTGATCAATGAGGTAGTCCAGGAAAGGTTGTGTCCAGGGCGGAGTGATGACCATCACTTCCTTGGCCGGAGATATTGCCACATCTGGATTTTCCGGGTTAGTGACCTTCACCGAGGGTATCCGTAGATGCTCCAGGAAAATACCATGCGGAATTGGTTTCCTGCCGGATCCGAGCTTGGACAGCATGTCTACCGCTGCGTTGTCATCTCTCCTGACGTACTTGACTTCGTATCCGAGGAAGCATTTGGCGATCTCGTCAACTTCGTCTTGGTAAGCCGCCATGACGGAGTTTCTGGCGTTCCAGGTTCCGGCTACTTGCTGTGCCACCAGGTCGGAATCTCCGCAGCAGATAATGTGCTTGATCCCTATCTCCTTAGCGATGCGCAGTCCATGTAGTAGTGCCTTGTATTCCGCCATGTTGTTTGTAGCTTTGAAGTGGATCTGCAGAACGTACTGCAGTTCTTCTCCGGTAGGGGACTTCAGGGTGACTCCGGCTCTCGAGCCTTGATGCTGCTTGGATCCATCGAAGCGCATAACCCATCTCTCTGGTTCCGGCTCCAAATTTGTATCCGGAGCTTCTGTCCAATCTTCGACAAAATCCGCCAAGATCTGGGACTTGATCGCAGTCCTGGCTTTGTAGTTGATGTCGAAGGCGGATAATTCAATGCCCCATTTTGCTGTGCGTCCTGTTGCGTCAGCGTTATTGAGAATCGTTGACAGCGGAGCTTTGCTCACGACTGTTACTGGATGCTCCTGGAAGTAGTGCCTCAGCTTCCTGCTGCCTAGGAACACTCCATAGGCTAGCTTTTTAAAGTGAGGATATCTTTGTTTGGATTCCGTAAGCACTTCGCTAATGTAGTAGACTGGCCTTTGGACTCCATACTCGTGTCCTTCTTCCTGTCGCTCCACCACGATGATGAGGCTAATGACTCTGTTTGTAGCTGCCAGGTAAAGGAGCATGGGCTCTGACTCTTCTGGCGCTGCTAGGATAGGTGGGGAGGTAAGTATTTCCTTCAACCCTTGAAGTGCTGCATCAGCTGCATCGTCCCAGACAAATTTGTTTGTCTTCTTCAATAGCTTGTACAGGGGTAGCGCCATCTTGCCAAGACGGCTAACGAACCTGCTGATTGCTGCAACACAACTAGTTAGTCGTTGCACATCTTTGAGACAAGTTGGCCTTTTGATGCACAAGATTGCCTTGATTTTCTCTGGGTTAACTTCGATGCCCCTGTTAGAGACAATGAAGCCAAGGAGTTTTCCGGCTGGAACGCCAAAGACGCACTTCAGCGGATTCAACATCATCTTGTACCGTCGGAGATTCTCAAAGGTTTCTGTGAGATCGCTGATCAAGTTGGATCCTTTCCGGGTCATGACCGCGATGTCGTCGACGTAGGCGTGTACGTTCCAGCCAATTTGGTCCTTCAGGCACCGCTGCATCGTATGTTGGTAGGTGGCACCTACGTTTTTCAAACCAAAAGGCATGGTAACATAGCAGTAAGTGCCAAACGGGGTGATGAACGAGGTCGCCTTTTGGTCGGACTTCTTCATCCGGATCTGGTGATACCCGGAATATGCGTCAAGAAAACAAAGAAGTTCCGCCCTGCCTCGAATCAATGACCTGGTCAATGCGCGGCAGGGGAAACGGATCCTTCGGAAAATGCTTATTCAAGCCGGAGTAATCGATGCACATTCTTAGTATTTTAGAATTCTTTTTGGGTACAAGGACGGGATTTGCGACCCAATCAGTATGGATAACTTCTTCTACAAAACCTGCCTCTAGTAACTTTGCTAATTCCATTCCTATGGCGCGACGCTTCTTATCTCCAAAGCGTCGCATAGCTTGCTTCACCGGTTTAGCCCCCGGATTTATGTTGAGGTAGTGCTCGGCGAGTTCCCTAGGTACTCCGGACATGTCAGAAGGCTGTCATGCGAAGATATCCATGTTAGCGCGGAGGAACTCGACGAGCGCGTCTTCCTATTTGGGGTCCATGTTGGCTCCGACCGAGACCTGCTTGGTAGCATCTCCTTCCTTGAAGTTGATCTTTTTAATCTCTATCGCGGCCTTGAAGGAATTTTCTGTTCGGAGATCTGTTTCTTGGTGGTCTGCATCTCAGTCGGATCCACCGTGGCTCTGTAGCCTTTCAACTCCTCTCCAGATAACACAGACTCTGGGAAGGCGGCTTCGCCCAACTCGCACTCATGAGCCTTCTTGTAGTCTCCGGATACGGTAATCATACCATTGGGACCCGGAATCTTGAGTTTGTTGTAGATGTAGCACGCTCTTGCATGGAACTTGTGGTAGATGGGCCTGCCGAAGATGACGTGGTAGGAGCTCTTGAAGGGCACGACTTCAAACGTGATCATCTCTTCGCGGAAATTATTAACATCGCCGAAGGCCACAGGAAGTCTGATGCTGCCGAGGGAATTCGCCTTTTTACCTGGAACCACGCCATGAAACTCAGTGTTGCTGTGTTTGAGCTGTTCCTTGGTAAGGTTCATCCGTTCTAGAGTCTCCAGGTACATAATGTTCAGACTGGCTCCACCATCCATGAGGCACTTGGAGAAGTCATAGCCGTCGATGCGGGGACTTACAACCAAGGCGTAGCACTCTTTTGGCACAATGGTAGGATGATCCTGCCTATCAAACGTGCACGGGACTTCCGACCACCTGACATACTGCGGCACAGCTGGAACTGTGGCGTTCAGGATCCGGAAAGCTGACTTGCTGGCGCGGACTGTTGGGGTTCCGAGGAAAGTGTGGTATGCGCCTGCGCTCTTTTTGACGAAGGGTTGGTTTTAGCTGCGGATCCTTCCTTGGGATCTGGCGAAGCATCATCCTCATCCATCGCCTCGGAACTGTCTTCATCTTTGTCCTTGTTCTTGCCCTTGCCTCCTTTGCCGCATGGGCGGTGCTCCGGGCTTGCTTGTATCCTGCTTCCGGGTCATTTTTCAGATCATTGACCCACTTGCAGTTGCGGTTGGTGTGAGTGGACTTCCCCGTAGCCAGATCCAAATGGGCCAGGCAGGGCATGTCTCTGTACTCTTCATAGGTTTGGGGGGTGCGGGTTCCGGCAGGGTGACTTCATCACCACGCTGCTGGCCTTTGCCGGCGCCGCCTCCGCGACCGCGGCCTCTTCCGCCTCCTTGACCTCCGCGTTGGAAAGCCATGGAGACCATCTCGAATCCGCCACTCTTCTGGTCATCAGGAGGATTTTTCCGCTTTTGTTACTGTTATCACGACTCTTCTTCTGCTGATGTAGGGGAATTGCTGTTTATGCGTGATCTCCGCCTGCGTCATCATCGGCGGCAGTGTGATCGCTGGCGATGGTGATCATGTCATCCAAGGTCAGTTTATTTGCGTTGACCAGGCAAGTGAGCTTGTGTTGCAACAGTCCTCCTCTCTGCAATCCACCTATGAAGGCATGCATGGCTGTACGATTATCGACGTTTTCGCACTCGTTCCTGGTCGCCAACCATCGTGTGAGGAAGTTTCTTGATGTTTCTCCCTTCTTCTGGATACATGCTTGTAAGTCGCTTGTTGTGGCAAGCCTTTTGTAGGTGCCCCTGAAGTGCTTTTCGAAGGCGGTCTTCAGGTCAAACCAGCAAAATATGGAGTTCTTCTCGAGGTCGTTGAGCCAGATCCGAGCTGGACCTACAAGGTACAGCTGAAGCATGTGGCAGGCGATATTAGGGGTTCCTCTCGCGAAGGTTACTGCATTATAGTAATCCTCAATCCAGGTATCCGGCCTTTCCGTGCCATCATAATTCTTCAGGTTTCCGGGTAGCTTGAGGTTCATCCTTGGCTTTGGTTCCTCTCGAATCATCCTGCCAAAGCACTTTGGGCCAATGTAGTCAGTTTTGTATTCATTGAGACGTTCCCGCGCATCACGCGAGCCGTTGTGGGGGGATTTTGAGCGTGAGCGAGATCTCCGGCCACCGCCTCCGCCTCCACCTCCTCCTCCACCGCTAGGTGGTGGTGAGGGAGACCTGCGAGGGGGCCGATGCGACCTTTTGCTTCCGCCTTCCGACTCTCCCCACCCTTCGCGATGCTGACTCCGGCTTCGATGGCTGCCTTCACCTTGGTGCTGGCTGCCTTGGCCGTTCCGGCTTCTGCGAGGCTCCGGGTTGCTTCTTCGTTCCGACTCCTCCTGGGCCCATGCTCACGATCATTGATCTGGCTCCGGCGAGGTTCCGGCGTTCGCTCCCTGTTCCTGCTCCTTGGAGGTTGCACGTTGTCGCGGATATTGATTCCACCAGGCCCATGGGGTCTGGTGTTTCCGGCTGGACTACGGCGGCGAGGAGGTGGAGGACGCGGGTATCCGTTAGGCGGAGGTGAGGGATTTCGGTACTTGTCCTTACCAGTGTACATTGCATCCTTTCCCTTTTTCGGATCTGACAGAGGCGTCTTTGATGGTACGGGGATTGGATTTGGGTATTCTCTAATTTTCCTTCTGCGTTCCGAGGATCCGGTTCGTGATTCATCATCGCGATGACGATTGTCGTAGGCGTCCTTTTGCGCAGTAGAGATGCAATGTTCCGGGTTGGATTCCAACCTGCGCGAAGTATCTGCCTTGCTCTGCTGTTTCATTGCTGAAGCAACGAGCGTACGGACATAGTCGATGTCGATCTCCTTGTCTTTTTTCTTCAAGATCTCCGCAGCCTTCTTCATATTATCCTTTGGAGTGGCGAACGGCTGCTGCTCGGTCGGAGTTGCGAAGGTGATCTTACGGGGAGCTATAGTTTCTCACCGGATCTTATCGACCTCCTGCTGAGCCTCAGTGATCTTGTCCTCCCAATGCTTCCGGAGTTGCTTGACTTTCACCAGTGATTCGTCCACCTCACGCTCTCGCTTGAGAAAATTGTCCACGAACTTCGCGGCCTCCTTCCTCTCGTCAATCATTGCGGCTGTGGTGGTGGCAAACTTTTTGGCTGTGGCCAGCATCTCCTGCCTTTTGGCTTCTAGGGCCTCCGCATTTGATGCGTCCTCGGGGGTAATGGGTTTGTTGAGGATATCCGAGTGTGCGATTGCATCCATGCCTGCTTGCTCAACCAGTTTTTCTGGGGACAAGGCTTCCTTAGGCGGTCGTTCCCGCGAGAGCGGAGATCCTGCATGGGATGGCTGTGGGTCGGAGTGGGTGTTTTAATCCTCTGATTCCCGTTGATCCAGCGCCGCCAAGGTTGCGAGAACCTGTTTAGGCTGGGCGGATTCAACTTCAGGTTGATCACCGTATCCAAATTCCTTCACCTTGCGATCGAACTCTTCAGTATCCATGGAGGGGGTATCCCCGGAAATTGGGCTTAGGTTGCCCAGGATTGATTCTTCACCCGGAGCGCTGCTTTCTCCGACAGCCTCCTGCTGATCTGGAGCAGCGCTGTTTTCCGGTTCCTCAACCTGCTCGGGACCAGTTCCGGCTTCTTGAGGGGCGGTTCCGGCGGTATGGGCCAAGAAGTGTACGAAGTGACACCTTTGCTTTTCTAACACCTGGGAGACCCAGGCGGATCTGCATTGGTCTTCCACCTTTATTTCCTGCTCAGGGGCGGATTGGGTGGGTTTTGATTTTTCCAGATCCAAGGCGGAATCTTCTTTAGGAAGCTCCTGCATCTCAGATCGGATCTTCGCAACTGCGTCCTGCTCAGCGGCGGTCGCGTCAGCGTTACTTACCAGAGCGTTTCCGTCGGAATCGACGGTTTCGCCGATGAAGATGTGTATGCCGCTGACTGGGACGATGGAGAGCTTGACGGGGTTTGTCTTGGCCGGAATCCAGCACTCGTCCGGAGGGACGATCGGAAGGTTTCCGGCGTAAAGGACGCGCCCCACAGCGATGGTGTCGTCTTAGCTAGGGATGGCAATGGGTACCCATGACCCGCGTACCCGTCGGGTAAAAACCCAATAGAAGCACGGGTATGGGACAAAATATTACCCATGGGTTTGTAAATGGGAAAATATCGTACCCATCGGGTAGGACGAATGCACGGTATGGGATTGTAGAACCCATACCCATGTACCCATCTACCCATCTAAATTTGAAAAGTAGACCGATGTAATATTCTAAAGGTACTTAATTTCCCCCTAATTATGCCTTCACATAGCTACGTTGAACCTCACGCTTTCTGGTCTCACAATTACTGGTAGGTTGGTGAGGATTAGTCCCCTATTTAGGATCGCTTCAGCTCATGTCATATTTTTTTGATCAATTTGATGTGTTATAAGCGCGGGTATTTTTACCCGCGGGTACCCATTTACCCTGCCGGGTGACGGGTATGGGAAAAACTTGTACCCGCTGACGGGTATGGGTACGGGTGATGGGTAAGATTGAAGGTGACGGGTACGGGTATGGGATGGCTCTACCCGCACCCATACCCTGCGGGTGCCATCCCTAGTCTTAGCTTCCCATGGCGGAACCCTCCCGGTTCCGGCCTCCAGACGCTGCTGGCCCCACGGTGGGCGCCAACTGTCGTTGCCTATTCGATGGTGCCTCGGAGGAGGGATCCTCACGAGGGTGGAGAAGAAGTAGGGGCCATAGGGAGGAGTGCACACGGGACGGTGGTACGCGATTTACCCATCTTCGGAACATCTGCACGATGATAGGGCCTACTGCTGCTTGTCTGGAATTATCTGGGCGCTTTCGCGTTGTTACAATGAGTTGTGGTTATGCCTCTAGGGCTCCCGGGATCCGGCTTATAAAGGTGCACGGATCTAGGGTTTACACGGAGAGTCCTAGCCGGAATACAAGTTGCCTAACTATGGTACAATATCTTGCCGTGTACGTTAAGGATCCGCCTTCCTCTAAGAACGTGCTGGGTCCGGATACTTCATGGGCCTTCACGGATCCGGCCTCCTTCGTAGGTCGGTTGGGATCCGGCTTCCTCTTCCTGGGCTGGACTTCATCCTTCAGGATCTACAGCAACTGGGCCGCCCGATGGGCCACGTGCCAGATCACCGTCTGTGGGCCACCCGGGCTTGCCGGATCTAGGTCATACCGTTGATATACTCATAAAGTATACCCACAACAGCAGGCCATCCACGCGCTGCCGCTGGACACGCCACTCCCCTTCCCCTGTTCCATCAGCAGTTCCCCGCCCCCACTAGCAACCCCAGCGCTGCCTCTGAGTCCCGACCACACCCACGAGTGCCACATGCAGTCGCCCACCCATTGGAATGGGAGATAGCGCCTGGGTCGAGTCCTTGCTGACAGCCCCACGCCTACATCGACGCCCATTGGACTGCCATTTTATTTCATTTTAAAAAAAATTGAATTGTGTTTTCACACAATAGGTTCATATGGACCTATGAGCCGAATTGGAATTCCCCATGTATATGCTGCATATTTTGAACTGATACATGATACAATGTGGAAGGGAAAAAAATTTAAAATACAACATGTGAAGCACGAAGCAGCAAGGATAGACCGGTATGACACGATGTTGCTACAGAAATCACGTTTTTGTGACCCTTTTCATTCTAGAGAGAAGGCAGATATGTCGCATTTTGTAAACTGATAGTTACTCCATTCTGAAATATTGACAATTACCAACAGCAGCACCATATGCATCATCCTACTCCTTGTACTTCATGCTCTCGAGCGTGAAGCCAGGCATGTCGAAGGAGGTGGCAAACTTCTCAACCTCAACCTTGAGGTTCTCAATGTCCTTGTTGTTCACTAGGCCCTTAGAGAAGTCCTTGAGAAGTTTGCCGTGCTGCTTCTGAATGTTCAGGCAGATTGTCACAGCCTGGTGGAGGAACTCAGCAATCTGCTCAAAATCCTTATTTTTTGAAATGGAGGCAAAAGCTTTACCCCATTCTATTATTTAAGAAGGAGTTTTACATGTATAACCATGCAACGAAAACCGAAAAAAGGAAGATACAAGGGATCACTCTCCCGGCATAATTTCCCCCAAACGCTTGGCACCCGCAAGCACCCAAAGTGCTGCCTCCTTTCTAATCTTTTCGATAAGAACGAACGTGGTCGCACTCTTGTTCCGAAAGACCCTAGCATTACGCTCGCTCCACACCTCCCAAGTGACAAGAAGGGTTAGGGAGGCAATGCCCTTACGGTTGTTGGAAGAGCCCCCCGCCATCATGTCCCACCACCCGGAGAACTCGTAGTTGGACCAAACATGATTGATGCCGCCAACGATACTCAACCACTCGAAGATGGAGCGCCAAATGCGAGTGGTGAAACGGCAATGGATGAAGAGGTGGTCCACGGTCTCCGTACATTGTTTACAAAGAGGGCACAACCACAATTTGGCCATCCACGTTTTGCCAAGCGGTCGGCCGTCCACACTCTATTTTGGTTTGCAAGCCAATCAAAGAATTTGATTTTCGGCGGCGCCCATATCTTCCAAATAGTATTGTGAAATGTAGAGTAGGTGGAGCCGAAGAATTGCATAGCATAAGCGGACTTCGTGGTGTATTGGCCATTTGCCATGAGCTTCCAAGATATATCATCGGGCCTCTCGGGGTCGAGGTGAATGGTGGTGAGCAAGGTCCAAAGGTCCACAAATTGCAAGAAATGGTCCAAAGAGAAGGGGCGTTGTAGGTTAATCTTTGCAATCCAAGCCTCCCCTCAAGAGCATGCGCAACCTTCCAAGACTTCCGCTTGGAGCTCTCATAGATGAGCGGAGCGATATCAATAGGTGTTTTACCATGTAGCCAAGGGGTCTGGTCGAGAAGGATTTTGAGCCAAAGTGATCGCAGGAGCACCTGAAAAACGATACCCAGAATTAATGGAGAGGGCATTTCAGCAGTAATGTGGCAGGGAAAAACCAATTGTAAAGAAAATCTCAACCATGAATAAGACTAGAAAGACAGTACACCAATTCATCAAACAAAATAGTAGTTTCCTTGATACAGTTACTACATCCACGACACATGTCAAAGTTCATTTCTTATTATCCAGTCATAAGAACTTGCGGGAAGAACTTTTAGTTTGGAAAGGAGAATAATTAGCAGATAATCACTAACATAGTGATTCAATTGAACAAAGACAATAAATAAGTAAAGCAGAAGAATCTAACACTATACAGCTGGCATGTATACACACAATGGACGTCTTAACATTATGGAGTGATTTTGGCACAAGAAAAAAGAGTAATGTGGAGTGTCCTTGCGAAATAATTCAAGGCAAATGAAGATTGTGGATGTACGAATGCACGAATGTTGTATTCAAAAGGTTGAAAACTAGTATAAGGAAAATCTACATTGACTGTTGGAAAACTGAGGAAATAAAACAGAGAAATAAGAATGTACCCACTAGGACCCTCACGTGTTTAATTGTTAATTACCCCTCATTCTCTGGGAAGGCAGTCTCGAATCTTGCTTCAGCTCAACACAAATATGGCAATAATGCTTGGACTTTTTTTTGCAAGGATAATGGGATGGTTCTAGAACATGGTGAGGCAGTTCAAGCGACTGTGCATTTGTGAATCCTGCTGCTTTCAAGCATTAGATTTAGGAGGCCAACAGTTCTAATTGATGCTGTGAGTCTGATTTAAATTGGTACACTATATAGGAGTGCAGATTTACAATGTGAAATTCTGAAGTGCATCGTCATAGTTTTGCAAGAGCAGGGCATGTGGATCAGCTATCTGGTATCCAATACAAACATATGCCTCAAACTATTGAAGATATCTCCCAAAATGTCAGTCATAATTTAATCTGTACCATGGACTTGTTTTATTTCACAGAAAATCATCGCTTCAACAGTGGTGAATAAAAGGTCACAATGAAACTGATTGCAAACACAAAAATGTATGCAATACCAAGTAAACAGTATTTCCTCCGCTCGTAAATAAATGACATTTTAGTTATGGATAGTCTCCAATATTTATCTATGAACTTGTTTGGTAGCTTGGGCGGCCTTTTCTGCGACGGAGAGGGAAGCCAGGCCCCATTATTTGTTTGCCCGTTTCCACTACTTTCTTCCCTGCTCATGCAGCCTACATCATGTTTAATTGCAGATAGCTGCGTGATGTGGTAACCCCTTCACTTCGAGTGGTGAGGTTACCTAGTACTGAATAACAACACACATCAGATTCAGTTCATCACAAAAGGTGCTGGTAGTACACATCAACTACTTAATGGGCGATGCATCACGAGCGAAACAACTACTTCGTGATGCATCACAAGTTCATCACACCAGGGGTTAGTATAATACCACCTCGAACAAGTTCAATGCTACAGACTGGGGATCCGGTTGTAGCAAGTCCTAGCTAGAAACTGGTTGCGAAGCCAGGTCCTAAGCCAGCTCCTCCTCTCCAGTGTTTGCACCTTACGATACTCGACATACTCTGCTTCGTTATCTGCAATGAAGTTGATAGCCTAGACCAGCAAGTTAGGCTGGAACAGTTGCGCCTTGCACACAAACCGGGGCGTGAAGATCGTCTTCATCTGAGTGTAGTTCGTGATCGAGGTGCCGACGTACTGATGGTGCTTCGGATAGCGTTGCAATCCACGAGGAACACCTGTTAGTGCGGACGACATTCACATACTTTCAGATCTATGCAGGAACTCAATGAGGCTTCGTAGCTGAATGTACTCGTTCGCTGTCTCTTCATCACCGCCGTAGAAGCAGCAACCATCTTCGCTCCAGTCAAGAATGCGATCGGATTTCATCTTCATAATGAGGCTCCACTTCGTCCTCCGGTTTCTAATGTGATTGTAGAGCTGAAGAGTGGTGACATATATGCCAGCGAATGCAAGAACATCTGCGGATACCTTCTTCATCTGCTGTTCTGTGGTGACCCAGCATACCACTGCATGGTGTAGTACACAAGTCATTGACATAACACAAGTGAAACACCACTCAATATTACATCCCTCAGAGTGGTACAACAGAAACATATGCGAGTCCAAGGCATGTCTATAGAAGGATACACGAACTGTTTACAGAAGATCAACATAGCCTCCTACTTTACAGTGATGTAAAACTTCAAATAAAACTCCAAAAGAACAACTCGTAGTCTAAGTTATTTCTAACTCTAGTTCTAAAGATACTTGGCTTGCTATAGAATTCTAGCTACTTAGGTGCTAGGATTAGGTAAATGGTTCCCTTCTACTCCTGGTCTAGGTTTCCACTCCAGCTGATGCAGAAGTTGACTCCATTGACTTCATTGTTTGGGTTCTTCATCTTGTTGCAGTTGACTCCTTTGTCTTCGAGTTCCATGGTAGTTTCTCCTTTGGTGCCTCCATAACTAAGCAGGTGATTCAAAGAGGGATGAGTACGAGCATACTTAATAAGTTCATTATAGGAAATAGGTGTATCATGCACTAGCTACGACCACAGACCAGAAAGTCATAGGCGAATGCAAGTTTTCGTAAACATTTCTTCAAAAGGTTTATTTTATTCTGAAAACTATGTCCGCCAGTCTTCACAGGTTGACCAGAACTTCACAAAGTTCCTTTCCTGCCGCGTTCGTAGTTCCCTTCCCGGAACAAGGAGTGGCAGCCATAATTTGTTACACTATGCAATTTGTAGTTCACTTTGCTAATTTCACAGAAGGAGAAAAGTTAGTTCCATCCGATCGGGCGATCCTACCTGCCCACGATTAGCGATCTCTTCATACAACGGTTATAGCGCCATCTCTAAGCAGCGATTTCCGCGCAATTAACTGACTCCCCCGTTTTTAAGTTTCTCTCTCTTCCAAGTCAGAAACTTTCATACGTGTTCCTTATTACCGACTGCTGACTAGATAGCACTGTACATGCCGTGAGAGCGAAATTATCTAAGCAGTTGATCCTGACTTAATTGTAAGCTGCAAAAATTTCGCTAGGGCTCAAATTTGAGCAGTGCCCAGCAACGTTAATCACCAAGAGATACCTTGCCTGGCCCTATCAATATCGTGACATATATAACAATACTCAAAGTTGTGCACACACTATTAGAAAAAAAATTAAGGCACAAAACTTGCAGTAAGATTTAGAATTTGGATGAAATTTGGACATGGTTTAGATATTCCACGGAACCAAAAACATCCTAAAGATGACGTCCCATTCACACTGCTTGCAAATCATTTGTCACAGCAAAATGATACTACAACGTATCATCAGATAGCAACGGGCCAGTATCCCTGAAGCAAGGAGGAAATGTTCGTGCAAACAACACAACAGAGCCTTTAATTATAATCTTTAGGTTCATCTCACTTCAACCCACTCATAACGCCCTTCGCACACTAACCCTAAATCAACAAGATCGCATGACAGCTGATAAGAAAAACTCGCTAATCCGCCAATCAACTAGCAGTGTACAACAACACAAACGAAAAATGTCGCCAAGAGAAGGTTCACAAAACGTACCTTGAAGTAGACGCTGAGATCCATGGTGAGGCTTACCAGTTACCATGGCGGCGGCGGTGGGGTGAGGGGGTGCGGCCGGAGACGAGGAAGGGGAGGGAGGGGCTGGCCTTCTCACGAACTCTCCGAACAGCTGATTGTCTGATGGGCCTCAGGATGGGAATGGGCTTAACCCGGACCAGGCCCTGTACCTGCCTCTGTTTGCCTCAAGGATGGAACCATTTTTTTCAAAAAGTTAGCGGTCTCATTGTTTTCAAGGTTTTTTTCTCCCAAAAAAACTGATAAGACAGAATCAGGTTTAGAATCATTACATCCAACCAGTGGCGGAGCTGCCCACAGCCAGAGGGGCGGTAGATAAGAAAATTCTTTGTTCATTGGCACTTTTTGACTACTTATGCACCACCTTTTTTTTATATGTTAAGGTACCATGTGGGCACCCGGGTACCTGATGCTCTAGCTCCGCCGCTGCATCCAACTGGTCAATATAACGATATCCTTTTACTAGCCTCGTATCTGAACTTGTTAACATCCACCAATTGAGAACAAAACAAATGGTACTAAAAGCTACAGGCAAACTGAAGATCAAAGTTCCCCGCAGGGAGAACACTATCATCTCCAGATAATTTCCTCTTTGCATCTGTCATCGTGCAAGCCTCAACACCATCGCGGCCCACATTGTTTCCTAGTAAAGATATCAGCTGCTACATGTAGCATCAACCTTGCTCATTTGCAATTTTGCATTGCAAGCAGCGTCGACCAAATTATCTATAGATTAACCCACGTATACATAAGCTCCATCTAGTAGTTTAAACACAATGATGAACAAATGCAGTACCTAGAGCTGCAGCGTAATTCTTGCTTGCTCTTCATGTTTCAAATGTGAACTAGTTGCTGGCCCAAGCTAACTAGTCCTCTATAGTTTGGTAGAGATGGCTGAGTTGACCTTGGATACCTGAGGAGCAATGTTGTAGGGTCAACACCAAAGGGGTGACACTATACCTGTGCATTCCTCGGGCCGGGCCAACCAAAGCCCGACGTAAAAAATCCTGGCCTAGGCCCGACCCGGCCCGACCGTCGGGCCAAAAAAGTGGCCCAAGCCTGGCCCATCAAGGAGAAAGCCTGTTGGGCCTCGGGCCGGGCCGCTTCAGTAAAATGCAAAAAACCATGGCCCATGCCTGACCCGGCCCAAGCGTCGGGCCACAAAATCAGGCCCATGCCCGGCCCAGAGACATGGTTGGGTCGGGCTTGTCCCAGGAATTTCGGGTCGGGCCGGGCTGCCCATTGAAGTGCCCCCGATAATTCATACTACCTTCATCCAAGGCTTAAGGTTTATATTCTTTTAGAAAAGTCAAAGCAAGTAAAGTTTGACCAAACTTTTAGAATAATTTTTAGAAAAGTCAAAGCAAGTAAAGTGTTGAGGGATGGAGGTAGTATGTTTTTGTGGCTATTGGCACAAAACAATTATTCTAAAAATTTGGTCAAACTTTAGATTTAGTAGTCTCGGGTACGAACTGAAATAAGAAACCCTAGATTTAGGTGTTCCACTCCTGAAGCTTGAACGGACAGGGTCTTGGTGCTTGATGGAAATGGATCCTCTGCTTCCTAAGGTGGGCGCACCTAGGCAGGATGCGGCGGCGTTGTGGACCAAGTGCGATCGGGCGGCATGAACGAAGCTTTGAACGACGCCGAGCTCGAGCCTGGCGGCGCACATATCAGGCGAACAAATGAAGCTTCGAGCTGCATGCGAGCAAGGACGTAGCTGCTAGGTGGCGTGATATAGATGGGAAAAGGGGAGCAGAGAGATGGAGAAGAAAGAAGATAGAGATTCGTTCTGTGTTAATATTTCTGTACCAGACTCAATGGACAGGGATGGAAGAGGAAGATAATAGATGTGTAGAGGGTTTTCTACAAACTGCATGGTGGTGGAACAGAACATGAGATCTGACCGTTCGTAGAAAATCTAACGGCACCCACGAGAATTTGCAGATTTGCAGGATCTAGCCCATTTTCAGGTGATACGTTCCCCATATAGGACCTCCCATCCCCCGCGGGCGGCGGCGCAACACAGAGATAAGAGCATCCCCACTCGTTGGCGCTCCCCACGCCCAAATCC
Organism: Lolium perenne; assembly: GCF_019359855.2. Classification (NCBI taxonomy): domain Eukaryota; kingdom Viridiplantae; phylum Streptophyta; class Magnoliopsida; order Poales; family Poaceae; genus Lolium; species Lolium perenne. The sequence continues at coordinate 335,390,055 of NC_067246.2, forward strand.
GGCGATAATTTCGTCCGGATAGGACGAAAAAATGGCGTGGAGAGGGCTAGTTTCCCAGCCGCGATCCCAGGCCTAGCCGTTGATTAAATTTTGGAAAATGTAACTTGACGAAATACGGCAAAAACCTGACGAAATTCGGCAAAAACGACTGAATTTAGACTAACTTTCATGATATTTACTATATAGAGGGCGAAGTTCATACATAGAGGCCGAATTCGACTATATTTCGAATTCGGCTAGGGGAATACAACTCTAAATTTTAAAACACGGCTCTCTACATGCCCAAATGGCGGTAGAACACCGTGTAGTCGCCGTCGTCGTCGCCATCGTCGTCGGAGCCGTCGTCATCAAACTGCGGCGGCGCGGCCTGGTTGCTGCCCTGGCCGGCGTCTCCCCACCGGCCGCTGGTGCGAGGCGGGGACGGCAATGGCTTGTACCATTCGTCGTCGGAGGCTTCGAGGTCGACGACGGGAACGGCGATCCGGATGGAGATGTCGCAGGCCGGCGGTAGCGAGTGACATCGGCGGCGGCGGTTGGAGCGGCGGCGCGGGCGGGGAGTTGACGCGCGGCGGCCAGGTCCAGCAGCCGCTACTGCTGCTCCGCCTCCTCGCGCTCCCAGTCGCGCCTCGACCACTCAAGCGCGGCGTCCTCGGGGAGGGCGTTGTCGGCGGGCACCAGGTCCTTGAGCGACCTGGAGATCGCCTCCGCCACGGCGGCATCCTCCGCGCGCTCCGCCTCCTCCTCGGCGAGCTTGTTTGCGGTGGCGTTAATGGCGGCCGCGGCGTCCTCCTTCTTCGCCGACTTCCTCTTCCGCCCACGCTGCGGGGAGGAGGGTTGGTTGCGGATGACGAGGGCGCCGCTGCTGCGCCCTCTTCTCGGCGGTGGAGACGCCGGCTCCTTCTTGACGCGCGCCGGTGTCGACGGAGACGTCGCCTCCTTTTTCACCGGCGCCAAGGATGGCCTCGACGCCGATCCGGAAGACGACGAGCTGGCAGCCATGCGCCGTGGCTGCCAGATGTTTCCCCGGCGGCGGCTGGCCGATGCCCTCGATGGAGGGGGCATCGTCAGTAACGGGAAGTTGTCGCCCTCGATGTGCTCGAGGACGTTCGCCAGCGTCCTATCCGGCGCGCTCCACCATCGTCGGCGACCCGCGGCGTTGTTGCGCGGAGGCGGAGGTGGCGGGCCGTCGTAGGAGGCGAGCTCCTGCTCCCACCGCCGCAGGAAGTACGAGTTCCACGCCATGTAGTTGTCGGGGTGGTGGCGTGGCTCGGCGCGTGATACGTCTCCGACGTATCGATAATTTCTTATGTTCCATGCCACATTATTGATGTTATCTACATGTTTTATGCACACTTTATGTCATATTCGTGCATTTTCTGGAACTAACCTATTAACAAGATGCCGAAGTGCCAGTTCCTGTTTTCTGTTGTTTTTGGTTCCAGAAAGGCTGTTCGGGCAATATTCTCAGAATTGGACGAAATCAACGCCAAACCTCCTATTTTTCCCGGAAGGCTCCAGAACACCGAAGAAGAGTCGGAGAGGGGCCAGGGGGCCACCACACCACATGGCGGCGCGGGCCAGACCCTAGCCGCGCCGGCCTAGGGTGTGGCGCCCCCAGGTGCCCCCCTGCGCCGCCTCTTCGCCTATAAAATCCCTTTCGACCTAAAAACGCAGTACCAATTGACGAAACTCCAGAAAGACTCCAGGGGCGCCGCCGCCATCGCGAAACTCCAATTCGGGGGACAGAACTCTGTTTCGGCACCCTGCCGGGACGGGGAATTGCCCCCGGAGCCATCTCCACCGCCGTCTTCACCGCCATCTTCACCGCCATCGCTGCCTCCATGATGAGGAGGGAGTAATCCATCCCCGAGGCTGAGGGCTCCGCTGTAGCTATGTGGTTCATCTCTCTCCCATGTACCTCAATACAATAATCTCATGAGCTGCTTTACATGATTGAGATTCATATGAGTTTTGTATCACTACTATTCTATGTGCTACTCTAGTGATGTTATTAAAGTAGTTTATTCCTCCTACACGGTGTAATGGTGACAGTGTGTGCATCCGTGTTAGTACTTGGTTTATGCTATGATCATGATCTCTTGTAGATTGCGAAGTTAACTATTGCTATGATAGTATTGATGTGATCTATGCCTCCTACATATGCATGAAGATGACAGTGTGCATGCTATGTTAGTACTTGGTTTAGTCTTTTGATCTATCTTACACTCTAAGGTTACTTAAATATGAACATTTAATTGTGGAGCTTGTTAACTCCGGCATTGAGGGTTCGTGTAATCCTACGCAATGTGTTCATCATCCAACAAAAGTGTAGAGTATGCATTTATCTATTCTGTTATGTGATCAATGTTGAGAGTGTCCACTAGTGAAAGTGTAATCCCTAGGCCTTGTTCCTAAATACTGCTGCGTTACTACTGCTTGTTTACTGTTTTACTGCGTTACTACTGCTGCAATACTACCACCATCAACTACACGCCAGCAAGCTATTTTCTGGCACCGTTGCTACTGCTCATATATATTCATACCACCTGTATTTCACTATCTCTTCGCCGAACTAGTGCACCTATTAGGTGTGTTGGGGACACAAGAGACTTCTTGCTTTGTGGTTGCAGGGTTGCATGAGAGGGATATCTTTGACCTCTTCCTCCCTGAGTTCGATAAACCTTGGGTGATCCACTTAAGGGAAAACTTGCTGCTGTTCTACAAACCTCTGCTCTTGGAGGCCCAACACTGTCTACAGGAAAAGGAGGGGGAAGTAGACATCAAGCTATTTTCTGGCGCCGTTGCCGGGGAGGAAAGGTAAAAGGTACTCACACTCCGGACCTCGGCTACCAAGCTATTTTCCGCCGTTGTAAGTACTCGAAGCTATTTCCTTTAGATTCTGCAATTGCATCTTTTTGTTTCTTGTTTACACTAGTTAGGCATAATGGAAAACAACAAAAAAATTGGTGAGCTTTTTAATCTTTTTTCTGATTTAGAATTGTTTGATGCAAAAATTAAAAAACCTATGGAACCTTATTTGCATGCTAGTAGCGATGTTATTAGTATGAATGCAATTACTGCTAATACTATGGAAAAGTCTAAGCTTGGGGAAGCTAGTTTATATAAAAATAATCTTTTTTGCTCCTCAGCTTTGGAAGAAATATTTTGCTCTGATAATGCTTTATCTCCCATATGCGATAACTCTAATGATGCTTCTGATATTTTAAATCCACCTGCTGAAAGTATTCCGTATAAAATACCTATGAAAATTATTGAACGTGTTATGGACAACCACTATAAAGGGGATGGAACTGTCCATCCTAGAGATCATTTACTGTTTTTGCACGAATTATGCGGGTTATTCAAGTGTGCAGGTATTTCTATGGATGAAGTGAGGAAGAAGCTATTCTCTGTTTCGCTGTCTGGTAAAGCGGCGCATTGGTATAAATTGTTGGAGAATAGACATTTTCTTGGTTGGGAGGAAATTGCATCTCTCTTTTATTCTAAATTTTATCCTCCTCATGAAGTCACTAATGCTCAAATGTCCCATTCATGAGCTCCCCCGTAATGTTATTGTTAACAATTTTTATGCGAGGCTTTCAGGACAACACAAGGACTATCTGGACGCGTGTTCGGAGGGATCTTTCACAAGCAAGGAGGTTGAAGCTAGGTGGGATCTTCTTGATCGGATTAAGGAGAACGCTGAAGGATGGGAGAACAATGAAGGTAAAGAGTCAGGTATAAATTATGATTATGAATGCATTGAAGCTTTTATGAATACCGATAAATTTCGAAATATGAGTGCTACTTATGGTCTTGACTCTCAAGTTGCTGCAAATCTTTATAAAGCCTTTGCTTCTCATTTTGAATTGCCTAAGAAGAATTTTGATAAGTATCATGAACCTTTTAAAGAGGCTTGCATGAAGAATGAAATTGTTGTTAATTATTGCAATAAGCATGCTCAAACTCCTAAGAATGCTATTTCCTATAAGCATGTTAATTTTTGTGGAATGCATAGACCTTGTGGAATTAATCAAGTCAAAGATGAATATTGCATCCATCATATTAATGAAAAAACTAGAAAGTGGCTTAGGGCTTTAGATGATCTTGGTAAAAAAGTTTGTGCCCTCTATCCTTTTATTTGTGAAGTTTGCCATGAAGTGGGTCATTTTAATTTTCAATGCTCCTCCAATGATAATTTGAACCCAATGAGTGCTGCAAATTTGTATTGTGATGATGAAATTACTCCTAATCAACATGATGAACTTACTTTATTTTTGGGGTATGAAGAACTGTCGAGAAAAATCTCTTTGTTACATATGAGTGATCTTGATATTGATGATGTCCTGCATGGGTGTTTTTCTTATTGCATTGATAATAGCCATACAAATACTTACATACAAAATATTTTAGAAGATGACACCTTGCCAAAATATAATAGGACCGCTGTGTGTTTTCAACTAATTAATGAAAAGGAGGGATCCTCCCAAGTTTCTTCTATTGTTTCTGAAAGTAAATCAGGTTATGCGGACAAGCCATCCTTCAAGCCTCTTGCTCCTAAAGAAGGGAACGAGGAGAAGGAAGATAAGAAGAAGAATAAGAAGAAGGGAACGAAGAAGAAGAAGAAGAAGAAAAAGAAAGAGGTAACGGCGTATCCCCGCGTGAATGAGATAACGCTAGGTAACCGTAAGTATGTTGCTCCTAATGATTATTGTGATAATGAATCTGAATACGATGATCTTCCTATGCCCTTTACATACATTAGCGATCATGATTTGAATGAGCACACTACTTTTGATATTACAAATCTCTGGGAAACTAATTCTGAAAATGATAATAATTGCCATAGTGTCAGTGCTATCCATGCTTCCTCCCATAATGATATAGAAAGCTCTAAGCTTGGGGAAGAGGTGTTTGAAAATCCTTTTGCTACTGATCATTATGTGTTTGATACATCTCCTTCTAATAACAATGATGGTATGGACACAGATAAACCAACTGTGAAAGATAACTATTCTATTTCTTATGATGACACTGTGCCTCCGACCTTTGATGATTATTATAAAGAATGCTATGATATAGGTTATAACTACCCTTATGAAACTTGTCATAGTCATGATTGGATTACCAAAAACAATTCTTTTAATATGCAACTTGTTTACCATGTTCAAATTCTTGATAATAATCTTGCTCCAATTACTATTAATGAGAATAACTCTTCTTATGCCAAAATTAATGATACTTCTATGCATATGAACCATGATAAGAATGTTTTAAGTGATGGGTATATTGTGGATTTCATCAATGATGCTACTGAAAGTTATTATGAGAGAGGGAAATATGGTTATATGCATCTTAATAATATTAAGTTTCCCTTCTTTATGTTGAGAATCTTGAAGTTACTCGTGTTTTATCCTCTTATGCTTGTCACTTTGTTCTTCATGAATTCATTTGTGTACAAGATTCCTCTGCATAGGAAGCATGTTAGGCTTAAATGTGTTTTGAATTTGCCTCTTGAAGCTCTCTTTTGCTTCAAATACTATTTCTTGCGGGTGCATCACCAAAACTGCTGAGCCCATCTTAATGGCTATAAAGAAAGAACTTCTTGGGAGATAACCCATGTGTTATTTTGCTACAGTATTTTGTTTTATATTTGTGTCTTGGAAGTTGTTTACTACTGTAGCAACCTCTCCTTATCTTAGTTTTGTGTTTTGTTGTGCCAAGTGAAGCCTCTAATCGAAGGTTGATACTAGATTTGGATTTCTGCGCAGAAACAGATTTCTATCTGTCACGAATATGGACTGTTTTCTCTGTAGAAAAATCAGAAAAATATGCCAATTTACGTGCGTGTTCCTCAGATATGTACGCAACTTTCATTAGTTTTGAGTTTTCTGATCTGAGCAACGGAAGTATTTATTAAAAATTCGTCTTTACGGACTGTTCTGTTTTGACAGATTCTGCCTTTTATTTCGCAATGCTTCTTTCGCTGTGTTGGGTGGATTTCTTTGTTCCATTACCTTCCAGTAGCTTTGAGCAATGTCCAAAAGTGTTAAGAATGATTGTGTCACCTCTGAACATGTGAGTTTTTGATTATGTACTAACCCCTCTAATGAAGTTTATGAGAAGTTTGGTGTGAAGGAAGTTTTCAAGGGTCAAGAGAGGAGGATGATATACTATGATCAAGAAGAGTGAAAGCTCTAAGCTTGGGGATGCCCCAGTGGTTCACCCCTGCATATATTAAGAAGACTCAAGCGTCTAAGCTTGGGGATGCCCAAGGCATCCCCTTCTTCATCGACAACATTATCAGGTTCCTTCTCTTGAAACTATATTTTTATTCAGTCACATCTTATGTGCTTTTCTTGGAGCGTCGGTTTGTTTTTGTTTGTGTTTGAATAAATTGGATTACATCATGCTTGTGTGGGAGAGAGACACGCTCCGCTGGTTCGTATGAACACATGTGTTCTTAGCTCATAATATTCATGGCGAAGTTTCCTCTTCGTTAAATTGTTATATGGTTGGAATTGGAAAATAATACATGTAGTAATTGCTATAAATGTCTTGGGTAATGTGATACTTGGCAATTGTTGTGCTCATGTTTAAGCTCTTGCATCATATACTTTGCACCCATTAATGAATAAATACATAGAGCTTGCTAAAATTTGGTTTGCATAATTGGTTTCTCTAAGGTCTAGATAATTTCTAGTATCGAGTTTGAACAACAAGGAAGACGGTGTAGAGTCTTATAATGTTTTCAATATGTCTTTTATGTGAGTTTTGCTGCACCGGTTCATCCTTGTGTTTGTTTCAAATAAGCCTTGCTAGCCTAAACCTTGTATCGAGAGGGAATACTTCTCATGCATCCAAAATACTTGAGCCAACCACTATGCCATTTGTGTCCACCATACCTACCTACTACATGGTATTTTCCGCCATTCCAAAGTAAATTACTTGAGTGCTACCTTTAAAATTCCATCATTCACCTTTGCAATATATAGCTCATGGGACAAATAGCTTAAAAACTATTGTGGTATTGAATATGTAATTATGCACTTTATCTCTTATTAAGTTGCTTGTTGTGCGATAACCATGTTCACTGGGGACGCCATCAACTACTCTTTGTTGAATTTCATGTGAGTTGCTATGCATGTTCGTCTTGTCTGAAGTAAGAGAGATCTACCACCTTATGGTTAAGCATGCATATTGTTAGAGAAGAACATTGGGCCGCTAACTAAAGCCATGATCCATGGTGGAAGTTTCAGTTTTGGACATATATCCTCAATCTCATATGAGAAAATTATTAATTGTTGTTACATGCTTATGCATAAAAGAGGAGTCCATTATCTGTTGTCTATGTTGTCCCGGTATGGATGTCTAAGTTGAGAATAATCAATAGCGAGAAATCCAATGCGAGCTTTCTCCTTAGACCTTTGTACAGGCGGCATAGAAGTACCCCTTTGTGACACTTGGTTAAAACATGTGCATTGTGATGATCCGGTAGTCCAAGCTAATTAGGACAAGGTGCGGGCACTATTAGTATACTATGCATGAGGCTTGCAACTTATAAGATATAATTTACATGATACATATGCTTTATTACTACCGTTGACAAAATTGTTTCATGTTTTCAAAATCAAAGCTCTAGCACAAATATAGCAATCGATGCTTTTCCTCTATGGAGGACCATTCTTTTACTTTCAATGTTGAGTCAGTTCACCTATTTCTCTCCACCTCAAGAAGCAAACACTTGTGTGAACTGTGCATTGATTCCTACATATTTGCATATTGCATTTGTTATATTGCTTTACATTGACAATTATCCATGAGATATACATGTTATAAGTTGAAAGCAACCGCTGAAACTTCATCTTCCTTTATGTTGCTTCAATACCTCTACTTTGAATTATTGCTTTATGAGTTAACTCTTATGCAAGACTTATTGATGCTTGTCTTGAAGTGCTATTCATGAAAAGTCTTTGCTTGATGATTCACTTGTTTACTCATGTCATATACATTGTTTTGATTGCTGCATTCACTACATATGCTTTACACATAGTATGATCAAGGTTATGATGGCATGTCACTCCAGAAATTATCTGTGTTATCGTTTTACCTACTCGGGACGAGCAGAACTAAGCTTGGGGATGCTGATACGTCTCCGACGTATCGATAATTTCTTATGTTCCATGCCACATTATTGATGTTATCTACATGTTTTATGCACACTTTATGTCATATTCGTGCATTTTCTGGAACTAACCTATTAACAAGATGCCGAAGTGCCAGTTCCTGTTTTCTGTTGTTTTTGGTTCCAGAAAGGCTGTTCGGGCAATATTCTCGGAATTGGACGAAATCAACGTCAAACCTCCTATTTTTCCCGGAAGGCTCCAGAACACCGAAGAAGAGTCGGAGAGGGGGCCAGGGGGCCACCACACCACATGGCGGCGCGGGCCAGACCCTGGCCGCGCCGGCCTAGGGTGTGGCGCCCCCAGGTGCCCCCCTGCGCCGCCTCTTCGCCTATAAAATCCCTTTCGACCTAAAAACGCAGTACCAATTGACGAAACTCCAGAAAGACTCTGGGGGCGCCGCCGCCATCGCGAAACTCCAATTCGGGGGACAGAACTCTGTTTCGGCACCCTGCCGGGACGGGGAATTGCCCCCGGAGCCATCTCCACCGCCGTCTTCACCGCCATCTTCACCGCCATCGCTGCCTCCATGATGAGGAGGGAGTAATCCATCCCCGAGGCTGAGGGCTCCGCTGTAGCTATGTGGTTCATCTCTCTCCCATGTACCTCAATACAATAATCTCATGAGCTGCTTTACATGATTGAGATTCATATGAGTTTTGTATCACTACTATTCTATGTGCTACTCTAGTGATGTTATTAAAGTAGTTTATTCCTCCTACATGGTGTAATGGTGACAGTGTGTGCATCCGTGTTAGTACTTGGTTTATGCTATGATCATGATCTCTTGTAGATTGCGAAGTTAACTATTGCTATGATAGTATTGATGTGATCTATGCCTCCTACATATGCATGAAGGTGACAGTGTGCATGCTATGTTAGTACTTGGTTTAGTCTTTTGATCTATCTTACACTCTAAGGTTACTTAAATATGAACATTTAATTGTGGAGCTTATTAACTCCGGCATTGAGGGTTCGTGTAATCCTACGCAATGTGTTCATCATCCAACAAAAGTGTAGAGTATGCATTTATCTATTCTGTTATGTGATCAATGTTGAGAGTGTCCACTAGTGAAAGTGTAATCCCTAGGCCTTGTTCCTAAATATTGCTGCGTTACTACTGCTTGTTTACTGTTTTACTGCGTTACTACTGCTGCAATACTACCACCATCAACTACACGCCAGCAAGCTATTTTCTGGTACCGTTGCTACTGCTCATATATATTCATACCACCTGTATTTCACTATCTCTTCGCCGAACTAGTGCACCTATTAGGTGTGTTGGGGACACAAGAGACTTCTTGCTTTGTGGTTGCAGGGTTGCATGAGAGGGATATCTTTGACCTCTTCCTCCCTGAGTTCGATAAACCTTGGGTGATCCACTTAAGGGAAAACTTGCTGCTGTTCTACAAACCTCTGCTCTTGGAGGCCCAACACTGTCTACAGGAAAAGGAGGGGGAAGTAGACATCAGCGCGCTCCTCGTCCGACATCGTCAGTCGAGCCTCCTCGATGGCGACGTCGAGGGCGTGGCCCCGGGGCGGCCGCGGGATTGGTACGCCGCCAGCACTTAGCCGCTACCCGCCGCCGGGAGGCCTCGTGTCCGGCGGGCAGGGGTACCCCGCCTGGTGGAGGAGGTGCCCCTCCCACGCGTGGAGCGACCGGCGGGCGAAGCCGTTGTTGGCTGCACCATCGTCGTCGTAGAACGCCATCGGGAGAGCGGAGGGAGAGTGGAGCAGGGATACGCGTCGCGGCGAGCGGAGCGGCGTATATAGGCGCGGCTGGCACCAGCGATTAATGCCGCATGGAATGCGACGCGTCCGCGGCGAACTGACCGGCGGCAGCCTTTACTGCGCGCGGAAGAAGATGCGTGCGCGGAAGACGATGCACGTGTCGCTGACCGGTCGGGGGCCACCTCCGCGGCGAAGACGAAACGAAAGCGCGGGAGAGATTTCTCGGCGTTTCGCGCGCTTTCGCTTCGTCCGGAGTCCCCGAGCGCTCCCCGGTAGGCCGGGGTTGGCGTGGGCTCGCCGGATGGATGAAAGCACAAATCCGGCGAAAAACGAGGAACCGGGAGCGCGGCTGGGCCATTTCTCGCCGTCCGGATGAAAAAATGGCACGTCGGGGGCCTGTTAGGGGAGACGAGTGGAGATGCTCTAAGGAAGAGTGCCGCAGTCCCCAGACCTACGGAACACTGAGGGAGGGCCGTGTTGCTTGGGTCACCATCTAGCCGTCTCCATCTCTTATTCAACCACGCGGCCGGCTCAGATTCCGCCGAGTATGTGTTAGAGCATCTCCACTCGTCTCCCCGAACAGGCCCCCGGCGTGCCATTTTTTCATCCGGACGGCGAAAAATGGCCCAGCCGCGCCCCCGGTTCCTCGTTTTTCGCCGGATTTGGGCTTTCATCCATCCGGCGAGCCCACGCCATCCCCGGTCCCCTGGGGAGCGCTCGGGGACTCCGAACGAAGCGAAAGCGCGCGAAACGCCGAGAAATCTCTCCCGCGCTTTCGTTTCGTCTTCGCCGCAGAGGTGGCCCCGACCGGTCAGCGACACGTGCATCGTCTTCCGCGCACGCATCGTCTTCCACGTGCAGTAAAGGCTGCCGCCGGTCAGTTCACCGCGGACGCGTCACATTCCACGCAGCATTAATCGCTGGCGCCAGCCGCGCCTATATACGCCGCTCCACTCGCCGCGACGCGTATCCCTGCTCCACTCTCCCTCCACTCTCCCGATGGCGTTCTACGACGACAACGGCGCAACCAACAACGGCTTCCCCCGCCGGTCGCTCCACGCGTGGGAGGTGCACCTCCTCCACCAGGCGGGGTACCCCTGCCCGCCGGACACGAGGCCTCCCGGCGGCGGGTGGCGGCTAAGTGCTGGTGGCGTGCCAATCCCGCCACCGCCCCAGGGCCACGCCCTCGACGTCGCCATCGAGGAGGCTCGGATGGTGATGACGGAGGAAGAACGCGCCGACCCGCGCCACCACCCCGAGAACTACACGCGGTGGAACTCCTTCTTCCTCCGGCGGTGGGAGAGGGAACTGGCGTCCTACGACAGCCCGCCACCTCCGCCTCCGCGCAACAACGCCGCAGGTCGCCGGCGTTGGTGGAGCGCGCCGAATAGGACGCTCCATAACGTCCTCGAGCACATCGAGGGCGGCAACTCCCCGGTGCTCACGATGCCCCCTCCATCGAGGGCATCGACCAAGCGCCGCCGGGGAAACAACTGGCAGCCACGGCGCATGGCTGCCAGCTCGTCGTCTTCCGACACGGCGTCGAGGTTTCTCTCCAGGTCGGCGCCATCCTTGGCGCCGGTGAAAAAGGAGCCGGCTTCCCCGCCGAGCCACCGCACGCGCGGCGGCGGCATCGTCATCCGCGAGCCTTCGATGGCACAAGGACGGGTCCGCCCGAAGCGCGAATATGACACCTCCGGCGAGCGGAAGCGCAAGCCGGCGAAGGTGATGGTGGAGGAGGCCGAAAGCGCCGAGGACGCCGCCATCCTCGAGGCCATTGATACGTCCAATTTGCATCACTATTTTATATCATAATTTGCTGTTATTCATTGATATATTTCATATTTGGAGATAATACTTATGTTATTTCATCTATTTTGCATGTTTCATGATTATTGGAGGATCGCGCGCCGGAGCCAGGATTCTGCTGGAAAAAGCACCGTCAGAATGCAATATTTCGGAAGATCAACAGTTGACGGAAATTATACGAAAAACCTTATTTTTCCAGAGGATGAAGTGAGCCAGAAGGGGGAGCCGAGGGGACCCGAGGTGGGCCCACCTCATAGGCCGGCGCGGCCCAAGGCCTGGCCGCGCCGCCCTGTGAGGAGGGGGCCCACATCCCCCTCTCGCCTCCTTTTCTTCGCGTATGCCTTCGTCCCGAAAACCTAAGCTCCAGAGGGTACCTCGCGAAGAGACACAGCCGCCTCTGCGGGGCAGAGAATACCAGAGAGAAAAGAGCTCTCCGGCGGGCTGAGATCCGCCGGGGAAATTCCCTCCCGGAGGGGGAAATCGACACCATCGTCACCGCCATCGAGC